>NC_053490.1:444574770-444922270 GCF_905171775.1 Rana temporaria | reverse complement strand
CAGGCCAATACCATGTGATTAGCTGTGGCCAATCTCAGCTGATCACAACAATACACAGTGTCTACACACCGTCATTCAAATATTTACTTATAGCAGTTAAATTCACTGCTATAAGCAATCATAGTATGTAAAAAAAACTATATTTTTCATTAATTTTCCAGAAAATTACAACTTCAAAAAACACGCCATGCCTCTTACAAACTACCTCAGACTGTCTACTTTCCAAAAAGGTAATTTGTGGGTATATGTACTGTCTTGACGTTTTCGAGTCTCAAGAAATGTGTTTCAGATATACATTCCATAGTTTGTAGACTCTAACTTTCCTACAGAGTAAATAATATACACTGATTTGGTTTATTTTAATATAGCAGAATACATTTTGGTCTAAATTTATGAAGAAAGATGATTTATTTGCAAAATGTTATAACAGAAACAAAGGAAAACAAGTTTTTCAATATTTTTGGTAGTTTTTCATTTATTTAGCAAAGAATAAAAAACCCAGTGCTAAGTAAATACCACTAAAAGAAAGATCTATTTGTGTAAAAAAAAGCTAAATGTCAAATGGGTACAATGTTGCATGATCGCACAATTGTCGTCCAAAGTGCGACAGCGCTGAAAACTGAAAATTGGCCTGGGCAGGAAGGGGGTAAAAGTGCCTTGTATTGAAGTGGTTAAATAAAAAAGCACATAAAATCACATAAAATCCCCCCAAAAAACATTTCTGAGGCTCACCCCCACGATTGTAAACACAAGGGGAGCCTGTACATGAAAATGTTGATTATGATACATTTGTTACATATCACCGCACATACCGGAGTAAGAGCAATATTTCTGGCACCAGACCTCCACCATAACGCTAAACTGATGACCTTGACTTCCTAAAGTGTTGCCTATGGAAAATATTAGTGGTGCACCAAAATTTTAATTGTGGATTAAAACTGTAAATTCAGGATGCACTTGGCCGAAAACCGAAACTGAGATGGACAATTAAGAAAAAAAATATGTAATTAATGTGTCTGGCGTTTTTGCCTTGAAGTCAATGGGATGCAATTTTGCTTTGAAATTAATCGGATGCGATTTTGCATTGAAGTCAATGAGATGCGATTTGGCATTGAGGTCAACAATAATGCTTTGGGGAGTTTCATGTAATCAGGGCTAAAATTATATTTTTTAAGCATGTGAAAGGATAATGAATACAGAGCTGAATTAATGTGTGTCTTTTATATATGACTGGAGTTCATCTCCTAAACTAGACAACCAAAATAATCTGCTCATCTGTGCCTAGCCTGCTTTAAAGAAAAACTATCATATTTTATGTTAATTGTATTTGAACAGTTTTAGATTATTCTAAAGTGATCTTTTATATAATTTTCCAATACCATGTACAATCTTTTTTTACAAATACATTTTATGCTAGGTTCCCACCAGCGATTTTGCAGCCCATGTTTTCAAATGAATGGGCTGCCATGCCTGCATTTCAGCAAAAAACGGTGTATGCATCTTTTCAAAAATGTGGCTGCAGGGAAATTGCATGATCTTTTTTGACCATGCGATTTCCCTGCGGTTCCCACACCCACAAATGCACTGTGTTTTACATGCATGGGGGTGCCATTTCGAATTAAAGGCAGCCCCACCCGTCTCCTAAGAGCAGCGCGTTTTTACTGCAGGTGGTTGCGGGTGTTGGAATCACTGCGATTTCCGCAGCCACATGCATAGATGTGTGCCTAGCGTAAAAGAGGGTTCCCAAACTGGGTTTTCTAAAGAGAAAGCACAAAACTGCCTGCTCACTTTTTAGCCTACCGTTGCCTGCCTAAGAATCCACACTGCGCCATATGAGCTAGGTGAGAGATGGGTATGTGTCCCTCCTTTGACTCCTCTGGCTGTGTGTGTGTTACTATCACAGAAAGAGACCAAGTTAAACAGGCTATTCACAACACAGTTATAAATAATGCAATTCTTAATTTTTTTTTCTAATGCTGAACATAATAATTGTAAAAAAGATATCCTTTGGAACTCCCTACCCCAGTCCAACTATCTCCTAATATTTCCATCTTTAGACAAACGCTAAAAACTCTCCTCTGACCATTTGACTTTTGGAAGATTTACCCCCACTTCATTACGTGGCCATTTTTTGCGATACGGCTCTGTGTTACTTTAACAATTGGCAATACTTAAATAAAATGCCTTTTTCTCCAAAAATCAAGCTTTCTTTTGGTGGTATTTGATCACTTGCGGTTTTTATTTTGTGCGCTATAAACAAAAAAAGACTGATAATTTTGAAAAAATCTATATATATATATATATATATATTCGTTTTTGTTATAAAACACATCCACATAAAAAAATGGAAATGGAAAAAAAATCAAATTTCTTCATCAATTTAGGCCGATATGTATTCGTCTACATATTTTTGGTAAAAAAAATCACAATAAGCGTATATTGATTGGTTTGCGCAAAAGTTATAGCGTTTACAAAATAGGGGAAATATTTATGGCTTTTTTATTAATATTATTATTATTATTTTTACTAGTAATGGGACTGCGACATTTTGGGGGACAGAACGGACACTTTTGACACATTTTTGGAACCATTGACATTTATACAGCGATCAGTGTTATAAAAATGCACTGATTACTGTGACAATGTCACTGGCAGGAAAGGGGTTAACATTAGGGATTGATCAAGGGGTTAACTGTGTTGCCTTGTGTGTGTTCTAACTGTAGGGGGATCGGAGTGACTAGAGGAGAAGACATATCGTTGTTCCTAGCCAGTAGGAACACACAATCTCTCTCTCCTCAGCTCACAGAACAGGGATTTGTGTGTTTACACACACATGTCCCTGTTCTGGCTCTCGTGCCCGCGATCGTGCATGGCTATCGGTCATCACGATCTCGCGTGGACGGCGGTCATAGCGACCACCGGCCACGCACATGGGCACCCCCGCAGTGCAGAGGGCGCACACGCGCGCGCATGCTATCCCACTTGAAGGAGCCGACCTAGAGCTGCGACGGTTCGCGGGAACGTGCCGCAGTATAATGATGGCGGCTGGTCGACAAGTAGTTAAAGTCGCAGCAACATGAGTCGTGGCTAGAGTTGAGCGGACACCTGGATGTTCGGGTTCGGCCGAACTTCAGAAAAAAAAGTCCGGGTTCGGGACCCGAACTTGACCCCGAACCCGAACCCCATTGAAGTCAATGGGGACCCAGACGTTTGACTACGAAAATGTCTCTAAAAAACTAATGGAAAGGGCTGGATGGCTGAAAATGACAGCAAAATGTTGGTAAGAGCATGGCAAGTACTCTTTAAATAAATGTGGATCGGAAAATAACTTAAAATAACATAAAAAAACAAAAAATAATAATCTTGACCTAGGAGGACGAGGTCCAAATGGAGTAGGAGGTTGAGGGTTAGGGTTAGGGGGTTAGGGTTAGGGTTGGCTAGAGGGCTGCAAATGACAGCAAAATGTCGGGAAGAGCATGGCAATATAATTCTCTCCCTATAAGAACTGCAGGAACCTTGCCCTAAACTATCTAATGCAGAGTATCCCACAGAAAGAAATGCAGTGCTACTGCAATATGCAGAGTATCTCACAGAAAGAAATGCAGTGCTGCTGCAATATGAAGAGTATCTGACAGGAACAGATGCAGTGCAGCTGCAATTTAATTTTTGAACCAGGACTGACTCCTATATAATTCTCTCCCTATAAGAACAAGCAGGAACCTTGCCCTAAACTATCTAATGCAGAGTATCCCACAGAAAGAAATGCAGTGCTACTGCAATATGCAGAGTATCTCACAGAAAGAAATGCAGTGCTGCTGCAATATGAAGAGTATCTGACAGGAACAGATGCAGTGCAGCTGCAATTTGATTTGTAAACCAGGACTGACTCCTATATAATTCTCTCCATATAAGAACAAGCAGGAACCTTGCCCCAAACTATCTAATGCAGAGTATTTCACAGAAAGAAATGCAGTGCTGCTGCAATATGCAGAGTATCTCACAGGAAGAGATGCAGTGTTGCTGCAATTTAATTTTTGAACCAGGACTGACTCCTATATAATTCTCTCCCTATAAGAACAAGCAGGAACCTTGCCCTAAACTATCTAATGCAGAGTATCCCACAGAAAGAAATGCAGTGCTACTGCAATATGCAGAGTATCTCACAGAAAGAAATGCAGTGCTGCTGCAATATGCAGAGTATCTGACAGGAACAGATGCAGTGTGTAACGGACATATGCATGCTGCCGGGACAGTTATAATCTTCATGCAGGGAGGACTACAAGGAACTGCATGGCTTGTCACAATTGGATGCACCACATTGTATTCTGAGCTCAAAGGGTTAATTGGACAAGTCTCTTTCACAGAAAGAAATGCAGTGCTGCTGCAATATGCAGAGTATCTCACAGGAAGAGATGCAGTGTTGCTGCAATTTAATTTGTGAACCAGGACCGACTCCTATACAATTCTCTCCCTATAAGAACAAGCAGGAACCTTGCCTAAACTATCTAATGCAGAGTATCTCACAGAAAGAAACAGTGCTGGTGTAGATTTCTGAAGCAGGATTGTCCTATCTAAATCTCTCCCTCAGATCAGCAGCAGCCTTTCCCTACCCTAGCTAAAGCAGATTGACGAGCTGTGCTATGTGCCTCTAGCTTATATAGAGGCTGGGTCACATTCTGGGTCACATGCTGCACTGGCCAATCACAGCCATGCCAATAGTAGGCATGGCTGTGATGGCTTCTAGGTAAAACAAGTAAAACAAATGGTGATTGGCTGCCCTGCAGCGCACCATTACATTGCCGAACACCGGACCCGAACCCGAACTTTCAGCAAAATGTCCGGGTTCGGGTACAAAAAAAAAACAAAGTCCGTACCGAACCCGAACTTTACAGTTCGGGTTCGCTCAACCCTAGTCGTGGCTATTTGAGCGGTTCCATTGTCAGCAATGAGGTGCAACTTGCCATGTAATTTGGAACTGTCAAATCTCATGACAAATCACACTGGTGTGAACGAGGGCTAAATAGACTATGAATGCAAATTTTTCTAGATTTGGTAAAGGTATCTAAACGTTGAGCTTGTAAATGCTCTTAAATGTCTAGCATATAAATGTACAGAGAAGACCATAGGATGCATTCAGATCTGTTTGAAAATGTTTGCTTTGCGAACATAAATGGTAAGTTTTTGATGCTATTGTGCATAAGGCAAATATCACAAATGTCATACAATGCTGTATCAACACAAATAACAATTGCCTGGATTAAAAAGCTGCAATATTAGCCTTACCTTAATTAACTGGATTTACAAAATGTAAAAACAGGTTGCTCTGATCTGTTTCCTGTTACCTGCACGTATTTGAATGGACCCTAGGGACTGGAATGATATTAAAATGGCCTATGCTGGGATACATTTGTTACTGTTACCTTCATATTACATACACTTTAGTCATTTTAGTCCAACAAAGATAAAATCACAGAAACATTTTTGTGTGTTCTGCTGTCTGGTATCAGGAGGATATGCCCACCTCCTGGTTTAAAGCTGTAATTCGAGTATCAAAGTCATGGCGCTCGTTTCAAGGTTACCGCCTCTGGGACATATTAACTCATCAAAGGTAATTGGGAAAGCAATGTATTAAGGGTTTCTGTAAAACGCTTATGTTTTAAATGAGGCTCAAGGTCTATTTGTTTCAGAAATCATACAATGAAAGCCACCACAAGACTCAATTCTTATGCCTCGTACACACGACCGTTTTCCTCGGCAAAAAACATCAAGAAAACTGCTGACAGAGCTTTTTTGCCGAGGAAAACTGTCGTGTGTATGTCTTTCGTTGAGAAAACTGTTGTGGATCTCGATGAGAAGAAAAGAGAACATGCTCTCTTTTTTCTCGTCGGGAATCTCAATTTTCTCGTTGTGGTTCTCGTCGGGATGGTTTACGACGAGAAACACGTTGGTGTGTATGCTTAGAAACCCGCGCATGCTCAGAATAAAGTATGAGACGGGAGAGCACATTCGGTAAAAGTAGCGTTCGTAATGGAGATAGCACATTCGTCACGCTGTAACAGACTGAAAAGCGCGAATCGTCTCTCACCAAACTTTTACTTGACACGCAGTAACATGAGATTAGCAAAAGAAGCCCCAAGGGTGGCGCCAGTGGAATCGAACTTCCCCTTTATAGCGTCGTTGTAAGTGTTGTACGTCACCGCGTTTCAGAACGACAAGATTTTGTCTCGATAGTGTGTATGCAAGGAAAGCTTGAAGCCTCGTACACACGACCGAGGAACTCGACGGGCGAAACACATCGTTTTCCTCGTCGGGTTTCTTGTTAGGCTGTCGAGAAACTCGACAAGGCAAGTTTCTCCATTCTCGTCGAGGAAATAGAGAACTTGCTCTCTTTTTGGCTCGTCGAGTTTCTCGACAGTTTCCTTCGATGAAAATGTACACACGACCGGTTTCCTCAGCAAAAACATATCTCCCAGCAAGGTTCTTGCTGGTTTTTCCTGAGAAACTCGGTCGTGTGTATGAGGCCTGACAAGAATCTCTTCAAGCTTGACAAGAACCTCGTCGAGGAAAACTCAGTTTCTTTTTGCAGGCATTGTGATATTCAGAATTCAATGTTTCTAAAGATGCACTGCAATCAAAATATTCAGCATAGTATGCATTAAGGCAACAATGCCTACCCAAATATCATGATCATGGCCTCTGTTTATCATTCAAGAAATTATATCCTGTGTCAGAACAACATGCTATTAAAGAGGTACACCAAACTCTATGGGGTCAATTCATTAACGTTTACCGCATGTGATGACACTCACATGACTCATTTGCATAAACTATTGCATGCGTTAAAAGAAGTTAAATTCATAAAAAATATAAATAAATAACGATTATGTGGTATTTACCACAAAATTAAAAAATTGGCGGTAAATATTGCAAAGAAAAAACACGCAGTAAGCTCTTAAAGCGGGGGTTCCCGGTCGTAAGCATGTCAATCAATTAGCATGTGAATAGGAACGCCCAGTCCCACAGATTACATACCCGGAAGCCGCGGTGAAAATATAGATAAAACGGTATGTACGGCAATATAATTAAAAAGGTCAGCATAATGTCATTATCACAACTCGGCTCAATGTAATGTTAGACATTTTTTTTTGGGTGAACCCCCGCTTTAAGTCCAATTCACAAATGGAACAGAGAGTAATGCCCTGTACACACGATCGGTTCATCTGATGAAAACGAACCGATGGATTTTTTCATCAGATATCCGATTAATCTGACTTTCATCAGTCTTGCCTATACACCATTGGTTAAAAATCCGATCGTGTCCAACGCGGTAATGTAAAACACAATGACGTGCAGAGAAAAATGAAGTTCAATGCTTCCGAGCATGCGTCGACTTGATTCTGAGTATGCGTGGATTTTTGACCGATGGATTTCCCCACAGACGATCGTTTTTTTCTATCGTTTTTCATACGAAAAATTTAAAACAGGTTCTATTTTTTTTCACCGATGGGAAAAAAAAACTGATAGGGCCCACACACAATCAGTTCGTCCAATGAAAATGGTCCATCGGTCCGTTTTCATCAGACGAACCGATCATGTGTACAGGGCATCAAAGACATGCAATTTTTTTCACCAGGGTTTTGCTAGCAGTATCACATGCGTTATTTGTAAGAAAAAGCGAGGGGGTTCCCCCAAATAGCTGGTTGCTAAAGAGCGGGCCGCGAAGCTGGCTGTGGGGTCCTTAACAACGGATGACCCTTCCCCGCTGACAACTGAATGTAAGGAAAACATGCCGGCAATGGAAAAATACGAAAATATGAAAAAAAAAATTGAGTGGGATCCCTCCTCAATGGATACCAGGTCCTTTAGGTCTGGTAAACCAGACCCATATCTGAGTATGCAGCCTGGCAGGTCAGGAAAGGGAGGGGATAGAGATGCACTGAAATTTCATCGGCCAAATCATGTCAGCCAAAAATTATGTTTTTGGAATTTTTTCGATAAAGAAAAAGGTGCCGATAATGGCACTGAAAACGCATCCAATTTTGCTGCGATTTTACTGTGGTTCTGGTGTGTTTTCATAGGTCATGTGACTCACAAACTGCATAAAAAACATAGCACAGATGTGTTAGTGATGCGTTCTTGCTGCGTTTTCAATGCATTTCAACAGAGAGGTGCGAATTTGGTGCAGGTTTTTAAACTGACCAAAAATACAGCAAGCAATATTTTTATCACTACAAGGAAGCTCAATGGACCAGTGTGAAGAACTACATAGAATTTAAAGAGATGCACTTTTCTTGAGATTTTCTTTCGCTAAAGATGCCGATAATGGCCAACAATAAATTCATATTCATTTAAATTTATGATATTAATTAAAAAGTAAAAGATAATACAATTATATATAAAAAAATAATAATTTTTTAAACTGTAATTTTCAGATTTTTTTTTTTTTTGGCAAAGGGCATCCTGCATTTTCGGTGCACCTCTAGGAGGGAGTGAGCGAGTGCCCGGAACCATACCAAGCCACATGCCCTCAACATAGCGAGGGTTGCTGGTGCTTTGAGGCGGGTGGGCCTTTTCTAACCTCTAAAAAACATTATTTTTATTTTTGTGTAAACTAATGAATTAATTTGGACTCTTTCATCCTTCAGTCTTGCAATCCTTACGTTAGTTATAATAGGCCAGATTCACAAAGGAGATACGACGGAGTATCTCAGATACTCCGTCGTATCTCTCAGAGTATCTATGCGACTGATTTATAGAATCAGTTACGCATAGATATCCCTAAGATCCGACAGGTGTAATTGTTTTACACTGTCGGATCTTAGGATGCAGTACCGCGGCTGCCGCTGGGGGGAGTTTGCGTCGTAAACCAGCGTTGGGTATGCAAATTAGGAGTTACGGCGATCCACGACGGATTTCGCATTCGCTACGTCGCCACTAGTCTAGTTTCCTGTCGCAAAGTTAGTCGTCGTTTTTGGTGCCTTAACTTTACACAGCAATCGTATTGCTGTATAAAGTATGGCCGTCGTTCCCGCGTCGAAATTTAAAAATTAACGTTGTTTGCGCAAGCAGTCCGGGAATACGGAATTACGCTACGCGCGTCGCCGTTTCGAAAAAATGACGTCACTGCGCGCAAAGCACGGCGGGAATTCCGAAACGGAGCATGCGCAGTAGGTCCGGCGCGGGAGTGCGCCTAATTTAAATGGCACACGCCTATTTAAATTACGCGGGCTTACGCCGGAGGCCGCCGGCGTAGTTTTCATCGCAAGTGCTTTGTGAATCAGGCACTTGCGATGAAAACTTGCGGCGGTGTAACGTATCTACGATACGTTACGCTGCCGCGATTCTACGTGAATCTGGCCCATAGTTACATAGTGGGTAAGGCTGAATAAAGACAATAGCCCATCCAGTTCAGCCTGTGTAGGTGTATGTGTGTCAGTGTCTGTAATTATTTCCCATATTCCTGTATGTTGTGTTCTTTAAGATGCACACCCAAGAGTCTCTTAAAAATATCCATACACCCCGCTGTAACCACCAATTGTGGAAGAGAGTTTCACAGCCTTATTGCCCTGACAGTGAAGAACCCCCTGTGCAGTTTAAAGTTAAATCGTAAATTGCCCCAGGGCTAGAAAGCCTCTTGAGGGGGAAGGGGGCGAGCAGGCAAGTCAGGACACTCTCTACTTTGCAGATAGAGAAAGGAGCTGTGTGTTAGTGAGCGTCCTGACACTCCTGCTCGCCCCCTCCCCCTCAAGAGGCTTTCTCCACACCAGGGAGAAAGCCTTGCATTACTGTGTGTAGGTAGTTACAGACAGAAGAACAGGAAGTGAGGATTTCTCAGAAGAAATAAGGACATTTAAAAGCAAAATCGAAGGATGAGGTAAGTGAAGGAGGACTGCACTAAGGTAAAGGAAGCTATTTAGGGATTTTTTTTTTTTTACCTTTACAACCCTTTTAACCCATGGTGCTAACATCAGAGGCAACAAATCCTATTCCTTCAGTCAGTAGTTTAGTGCAGACAGACTATTGCAAACGGACTCCTTATTAACTGGTAAGGATTTTAAATATATCTAAATGGCAGGTATCAGACGATAGAAATCTATGTCTGTGGGTACCTACTAAGCTCAAACCCTTTTCAACAAAGGAAGCTAATAAGAGCACATATGGTTCTATTATGAAATCTTCTCAGATTATGTAATAGACATAATGATTATTTTATTTAGTTCCAGAGCTGCATTGTACATAGCATACAATATCACTGCGTTAAGCCTACAATGCTTTGGGCAGGAAATCTAATTAACATTGCCATCACTGTCCTTTCCTAACAAAGGACAACATAATACGTAACCAAGTAATTATAATCACATTGAAGTAAAGTAAAAGGGATTTAGCTGCATATATCTTGTAAAGATTTTCTGATGGAGAAAAGGGTTTAATGGGGAACACTAGGAAACAAAAAATTACCAAATAAAGTACATCAGATGCACCCCGGGATTCCTAAGATACCAGCTGCTAAAGGAAAATGGCTCTTGCTTGTAGGCTATTAAAGTAATAAAGCTGGTTAAGAAGTTAATTGAATCACACCTACAGATCAAATCCCACAAAGCTTGCAACACAAAACTTTTAAAAGGTCAGGAGTGTCAGGAACCATGAATCAGGCTAAGACAGAAGTGCAGTAAAAAAATCACACTTTTTAATAAAATTTTAAAATAGTACAAACAGAGCAAACAAAGTCAAAACATAGCCAGGGTTTGGTAACCAGAGCAGGTAGTCTGAACAAGCCAGTGAAACAGAAAGCCAGAGATCAGCATAGATAAGGCAATAAAAAGGATCAGGAACCAGAAGGGAAGTCAGCCAGGCAAATGTCTTTAACAGGAAAACACACACAGCAGAGAGTATCCAAATATGTTGACCAGGGGAAGGCACAGGTGATCTGAACCAGGCAGTTTAAATAGTCAGCAGGGCTAGGTGACGAGCAGGAAATGAAGACCAGGTGAGTCACTGTGGACTGAAGACTACTGGAAATTAACCGACAGCACAGAGCTCTGGGAAGAAAGGGCTGAGCCCAGCCCTGACAGAGAGTTAATACATTTTCTACAACAGTGGTTTGAAGCATAGACCCAGACCTTTTACACTTCTAAACACAAACCATATATTTTCGGGAGAGATAATCCAGAATGTTATAAAGTAATACAGTGTCAAAAAATACAGTATAATTACAATATATCTATTTCCAGAGGAAGAGAAACAAATAACATAATACAGGGCTAGCAGTCAGCCATGTGACATATATTCAGACAATTAGCTGTAGGTGTATGAACATGCTCCCTCTTAATGCTTCATGTAACATAAAGGGGGATAAATTGGGACTTTAACCACCTAAAACCCGGACCAATATGCAGGTTAAGGACCTTGCCCCTTTTTGCGATTCGGCACTGCGATGCTTTAACTAACAATTGCGCTGTCGTGCGACGTGGCTCCCAAACAAAACTGGCGTCCTTTTTGTCCCACAAATAGAGCTTTCTTTTGGTGGTATTTGATCACCTCTGCAGTTTTTATTTTTTGTGCTATAAACAAAAATAGAGCGACAATTTTGAAAAAAATTCAATATTTTTTACTTTTTGCTATAATAAATATCCCCCCAAAAATATATAAAAAAATTACAATTGCAGTTTAGGAGTTAACCACTAGGGGGCACTGTAGGGGTTAAGTGTGACCTCATATGTGTTTCTAACTGTAGGGGGGCGGGGCTGGATGTGTGGCATCATTGATCATCTTTCCCTATATCAGGGAACAGACGATCAATGACACTGCCACAGTGAAGAACAGGGAAAGTGTGTTTACACACACCTCTTCCCGTTCTTCAGCTCCGGTGACCGATCCCGCGGGTGCGGTAATGGAGCTTAGGACTGGGTCACGAGCGTACAGCCGGCGGCTGGAATTAAAGAGACACGTACAGGTACGTGATTGTGCCCAGCAGATTACACATCTAAAGTAGACTTGATATTTTTCCTTGGCATACCTAGAGCAGAATACTACCCAATAGTAATGCTTTCCTACATCTAAAAATATTGAAGAATTACAACAAACGGAAAAGACCATATTTAGTTTCAATGTACCTGACAGATTCATATAAACCTAATAGTCAAAAACTAGGACAATTTTGTAAAGTAGTTACAGGGCAGTGGAAAGAAGAGTCAGGTAAGATTTTCAATTTTACACGTTGAGAAACTGACAATTTACAGCAATTTGTCTCCATGTCAAAAATTCTGTAATTTCTGACTTGCAGACAAATTGCTGTAAGTGGTTTATTTTTCAACATGCAAAATCTGAATTGTCTTCATCAAGATTTAACTATTTCACCACTGGAAATGTTTTGACATTCTGCGCTTCCAATTTTGAAAGAGGCACACGTGAAATATAGTTCTGGTTTCCTTTTCTTCAGGAAAAAAAAGGATTCACAGAGAAGATACTTGCACAGAACTTTTTTTTTTTTTAAAACACATCAGAAAATCTGTGTGATAACCCGTGACTCTCAGCAGTACTTGTTTATTGTCCTCTTCTCAACCCCTTCTAGGTAGTCGTAAGCAATTTATGAGTTTGTGACAATGCTGGCATTACTGGGACATGTGCAGTGCCCTGAAAAAGTATTCATACCCCTTGAAATTCACATTTTGTCATGTAACAACCAAAAACGTGAATGTATTTTATTGGGATTTTATGTGATAGACCAACACAAAGTGGCACATAATTGTGAAGTGGAAGGAATATGATAAATGGTTTTAATTTTATTTTACAAATAAATATCTGGAAAGTGTGGTGCGCATTTGTATTCAGCCCCCTTTACTCTGATACCCCTAACTAAAACCTAGTGGAACCATTTGCCTTCAGAAGTCACCTAATTAGTAAATAGTAGAGCTGCACGATTATTCATTAAAAAATCGCAATCTCAATTCAACCCTCCTCATTATCTTAATACAGCATTTCTTTGATTCAGTGTAGAGAGTTCTCTGCTCACAGCTGACAGCTATAAAAAAAAAGGCCAACAACATTATCAGTGCTGGGAGATAACTATAAACAAAGTAGTGTTTAGTTCTTTTAGATCATGAACTTCAGTCTGTAAATAAGGTCATTTTAACCACTTAACCACTTAACGCCCGCCGCACGCCTATTTACGTCCACAGAATGGCACGTACAGGCAGATGGGCGTATATATATGTCCTTGCCTTCTAGCGGGTGGGGGGTCCGATCGGGACCCCCCCCCCCCCCGCTGCGTGCGGCGGGCGGCTTGCCTCGGGTCGCGATCCGGGACGACGGCGCGGCTATTTGTTTATAGCTGCTCCGTCGCGATCGCTCCCCGGAGCTGAAGAACGGGGAGAGCTGTATGTAAACACGGCTTCCCCGTGCTTCACTGTGGCGGCGTATCGATCGAGTGATCCCTTTTATAGGGAGACTTGATCGATGACGTCAGTCCTACAGCCACACCCCCCTACAGTTGTAAACACACACTAGGTGAACCCTAACTCCTACAGCGCCCCCTGTGGTTAACTCCCAAACTGCAACTGTAATTTTCACAATAAAGAATGCAATTTAAATGCATTTTTTGCTGTGAAAATGACAATGGTCCCAAAAATGTGTCAAAATTGTCCGAAGTGTCCGCCATAATGTCGCAGTCACGAAAAAAATCGCTGATCGCCGCCAATAGTAGTAAAAAAATTTTTTTTGATAAAAATGCAATAAAACTATCCCCTATTTTGTAAACGCTATAAATTTTGCGCAAACCAATCGATAAACACTTATTGCGATTTTTTTTTACCAAAAATATGTAGAAGAATACGTATTGGCCTAAACTGAGGGAAAAAAATGTATATATGTTTTTGGGGGATATTTATTATAGCAAAAAGTAAAAAATATTGCATTTTTTTCAAAATTGTTGCTCTATTTTTGTTTATAGCGCAAAAAATAAAAACCACAGAGGTGATCAAATACCACCAAAAGAAAGCTCTATTTGTGGGAAAAAAGGACGCCAATTTTGTTTGGGAGCCACGTCGCACGACCGCGCAATTGTCTGTTAAAGCGACGCAGTGCCGAATCGCAAAACCTGGCCTGGGCATTTAGCTGCCTAAAGGTCCGGGGCTTAAGTGGTTAAAGACTAAGGCCTCTTTCACATGACCGAGGAACTCGTCGTAAATGAAACATCGTTTTCCTCGATGAGTTGCTTGTTAGGCTTATCGAGAACCTTGACAAGCTTTCTTTGCGTACACACTGTCAAGACAAAATCTCGTCATTCTCAAACGCGGTGACGTAAAACACGTACGACGGCACTATAAAGGGAAAGTTTGATTCCACTGGCGCCACCCTTCTGAGCATGTGCGGGTTTCTAAGCATACACACGAACGTGTTTCTCGTCAAAAACCAGCCCGAGGAGGAACACGACGAGGAAATTGAGACTCCCGACAAGGAAAAAGAGAATTTGTTCTCTTTTTTTCTCATCGAGTTCCACGACAGTTTTCTCGATGAAAAACATACACACGACTGTTTTCCTCTGCGAAAAAGTTCTGCCACCAAGTTTCTTGATGGATTCTGTCGAGGAAAACGGTCGTGTGTACGAGGCCTAATGCTGGCCATACACGCATAGAATTTTGTCTGAAACTGGTCATTTTCAGAAAGATCGTTTGACAATAGTGTTGTTAGTGGACCCAACTTTATCGATTTCCACCATGGACCCGGCTAATGTCGATGGATCCAAAGCAAAAACTTTTTCAACTAAAATGTATATGTGTATGCTGTAATCAAAACAATAAGAATATTCTGTTTTATATAATTGATATATGTTTTTATTGTTATCCAACAGTCACTATGATCATGGAAACGATCATATAAACAAGTTATTCTGTCAGTTAGTGGCCAATTCGCTTTTGACCGACGAATAATCTGTTAGGCTGCAAATGGACAAAATTCTGTTTAAAATCAGTATTTTTTGCTAGAAAATTACTTAGAACCTCCAAACATTGTATCATTTTTTTTAGCAGAAACCCTAGAGAATAAAATGGAGGTTGTTGCAATATTTTATGTCACACTGTATTTGCGCAGCGATCTTTCAAACACAATATATTTGGAAAAAATACACTTTCATGAATTAAAAAAAACGAAAGAATAAATTTAGCCCAATTTTTTTGTATAATGTGAAAGATGATGTTACTCTGCGAGAATTCGTGAGAGAATCGTTATCTTTATTCTAAGCAAAACAATTGTGATTCTCATTTTAGCCAGAATCGTGCAGCTCTAGTAGATAGAGTCCACCTGTGTGTAATTTTATCTCAGTATAAATACAGCTGTTCTGTGAAGCCCTCAGAGATTTGTTAGAGAACCTTAGTAAACACACAGCATAATGAAAGCCAAGGAACTCGCCAGACAGGTAAGGGATAAAGTTGTGGAGACGTTTAAAGCAGGGATAGGTTATAAAAAAATATCCTGAGCTTTGAACCTCTCATGAAGCACTGTTTAATCCATCATCCAAAAATGGAACGAGCATGGCACAACTGCAAACCTACCAAGGCATGGCTGCAGGGCCGGTGCAAGGATTTTTGCCAACTCAGGCGAAGGTGCATTTTGCCACCCCCCCCCCCCCCCCCGGCACGCACAAACGCACAGGCGCACAGTTTTTTCTGTTTCTTCTCTTTTATCAGTACCCATAATTGCAGTAATATAAGCACCCATAAATGCATTAACATCAGCACTCATAAATGCGGCCTTACCAGCACCCATAAATGCAGTAATATCAGCAGAGGTAACAAACTAGAAGATTTAGTTAGAAGAGGTATAGACATAATTCTCATTTACGTCACTTCTCTTATGCAGTTCCTCCTTGCCCAGGGAAGCCAGTCAATTTCCCAGTGGCTACAGGAGTCTGTAAGAGGAAGCACAAAGTGATTGATCTGTATGGCAACGTGAGATTTCTCATGTGGTGTCCAACATATACGGATTAAGGATTGTTCTCCTTTTCCCCAAAATAGGAAGCAATTTTATTTCACTGGATGTGTGTTTTTAACAAAGGCTTTGTATGTCTGCACACTGATACCATTCTGCACAGTCCTATAAAATTCACAGACTGCTAAGGTGCAATAGAAACTTAAAGCGGAGCTCCACCCTGAAAAAAAAAATCAAAAATGCTGCAAAAAATAATTTTTATTTTTTATTTTTTTTAATACATACCTGAAGTGCCTGTTGCTAGGCAGATCGTCCTAATCTGCCACTTCCTGATCCGTGATCAGTCTTCTTTCTTCTCCTCCTCGCGCTGCCTCCTGGGGAATGGGGGAGCGGTGTCTTCTGGGACCTTGTGTGTGTCCCAGGAGATATCGCCCATTCACGTAGCGCCGCGCAGCTCGCGCATGCGCAGTAGGGAATCGGGCGGTGAAGCCGCAACACTTCACTTCCTGATTCCCTCACGAGGATGGCGGCAGGGCAGCCAAGACCCGAGGGATTGCTCGGCTTCGGCTGCCGTCATCGCGGGCACCCTGGACAGGTAAGTGTCCTTATTAAAAGTCAGCAGCTACAATGTTAGTAGCTGCTGACTTTTAACTTAAATTTTTTTTTTAAACCGGACCTCCTCTTTAAAGTGTTACTAAACCCAGGTCCCTGTATATCTGGTCTCCCACAGTACACAGAACATAGAAATGCAATTATTTTAGTAAATATAAACTGCTAAATACATTTTCTCATCAGCAGTATGTATGAGTTTTGTGATTTCTATCAGTTCGTGGTGAAGCTTGTAGAAGGAGTTTTCATATTGCACGGAGCTGGCCTATGAGGCTGCAGGGCTTGTGATTCGTCGATCCTGGCACATGTACTCTGCATATAAGTTGAAAAAGTTGGGTGACAATATACATCCTTGCCGCACTCCTTTCTCAGTTTTAAACCAGTCAGTTGTTCCATGTCCTGTTCTAACTGTTGCTTCTTGACTTGCATACAGGTTTTTCAGAAGACAGGTGAGATGGTCTGGTATTCCCATTTCTTTCAGTATTTGCCACATCTTGTTGTGATCCACACAATTGAGGGCTTAAGGCCCCTTTCACACGGGGCGGATCAGTAATGATCCGCCTCCGTATGCTCTGTTTGCTCTGCGGAGATTGCTCCGTTGATCCCCACTGAGCTGGCGGATGACAGGGCGGTCCCGGCACACTGTGCAGGGACCGCCCTGTCTTTTCTCCGCTCTCCCCTATGGGGAATCGGATGAACACGGACCGTATGTCCGTGTTCATCCGATCCGCAGACGGAAGGAAAAATAGGGTTTTCTTCCGTCTGCAGAATCGTGTCTTTGCGGAGGCCGATGAGATCGGGTGTTAGCGGATGTTTATCCGCTGACATCCGCGATCTCATAGGGACCAATGTATGTCCCTTTTTCATCCGCAAACGGATGGATGAAAAAGCAGACATACGGTCCGCACGTGTGAAAGGGGGCTTACTGTAGTCAATAAAGCAGAAGTAGACATTCTTCTGGAACTCCTTTGCTTTCTCCATGATCCGTTGAATGTTGCCAATTAGATCTCTAGTTCCTCTGCCTCTTCGAAATCCAGCTTGTACTTGTGGTATCTCTTGGTTCACATGCTGCTGAAGCCTAGCTTGTAGAATTTTCAGCATAACCTTGCTAGCGTGTGAGATGAGCGCAAACGTACGGTAGTTTGAACACTCTTTTGGTGCTGCCCTTCTTTGGTATCGGAATAAAACCTCTTCCAGTCATGTGGCCATTGCTGAGTTTTCCACAATCGTTGGCATATTGAGTGTAGCACTTTAACAGCATCATCTTTTAGGATTTTAATATATATAATGGGATGGGATACCATCGCTTCCGCTAGCTTTGTTATTAGCAATGCTTTCTAAGGCCCACTTGACTTCACTCTCCAGGATATCCGGTTCAAGGTCAGTGAATGCATCATTGTGGTTATATGGGATATTCAGATCATTCTTGTATAGTTCGGCTGCAACCCAGCTGGTTGCACGAAAAAACTGTCAGCTCCGGTCGGAGATGCTGTACTAACCTTGCATGGTTAGTACATGCTAAACTGTTGTGTTATGACAGGGGGAAGGCCCCCCTGCCAGAATACTCTGATCAGCGCTCTCTGCCATTGGCCATCGGTCAGCTGCTGTCTGGCAGCACACAGGCAGAATGTCAGCCGGTAATTTTTGTACTGGCAAATGTCTCCCGACATTCTGCCTGTGTGTACCGGGCTTTAGCCTCTAGCTGCCAATTAGCAGAAACATTGGGGCAGATTCAGGTATCTCCGCCTAAAGTTACGGCGGCGCAACGTAGTGTATTTACGCTACGCCTCGGCAACTTACAGGAACAAGTGCTGTATTCAGAAAGCACTTGCTCCGTAAGTTTCGGCGGCGTAGCGTAAAAGGGGCCGGCGTAAGCATGCGTAATTCAAATGATCTGGTAGGGGGCGTGGATCATTTAAATTAGGCGCGTTCCCGCGCCGAACGTACTGCGCATGCGCCGTCCCTAAAATTTCCAGACGTGCATCGCAAGGACGTCATTTGTTTCGACGTGAATGTAAATGGCGTCCAGCGCCATTCAAGGACGACTTACGCAAACAACGTAAAAATTTTAAATCGCGACGCGGGAACGACGTCCATACTTAACATTGGCTGCGCCTCCTAATAGCAGGAGCAACGTTACGACGAAAACGACTTACGCAAACGACGTAAAAAACTACCGCCGGAGGCACGTACGTTTGTGAATCAGCGTAAGTATGTAATTTGCATACCCTACGCTGACAACTATGGAAGAGCCACCTAGCGACCAGCGTGAGAATGCACCCTAAGATACGACGGCGTAAGAGACTTATGCCAGTCGTATCTTAGGCTAATGTCAGCGTATCTAGCTTTCTGAATACAGAAAATAGATACGCCCGCGTAGCTTTGAATTCACGCGGCGTATCTATGGATACGCCGGCGTAAATCGTTCGTGAATCTACCCCAATGTCAGTCTACCATTGTGCCAGCTCCTTCAGTTTGCCTTTATGCCTCGTACACACGATCAGTCCATCTGATGAGAACGGACCGATGGACCGTTTTCATCGGTTAACCGATGAAGCTGACTGATGGTCCGTCGTGCCTACACACCATCGGTTAAAAAAACGATCGTGTCAGAACGCGGTGATGTAAAACACAACGACGTGCTGAAAAAAACGAAGTTCAATGCTTCCAAGCATGCGTCGACTTGATTCTGAGCATGCATGGATTTTTAACCGATAGTTGTGCCTACTAACGATCGGTTTTGACCTATCGGTTAGGAATCCAGCGGTTACATTTAAAGCAAGTTGGCTTTTTTTTAACCGATGGTTAAATAACCTATGGGTTTTGACCGATGAAAACGGTCCTTCAGACCGTTGTCCTCTGTTTAACCTATCGTGTGTACGAGGCCTTAGGCTGCCTATTTGATAGACCTGATGGGTAGTCCAACAGCAACTTGAATATGTACACTGAGAGTGGATTTACAGCAATTTCTGAATTAACGACACAACTACTGTATAATGTAAGCTGAGCTCCCTTTATACACTTTAAAGATGTATTAAAACGAAAATGTTAAATATTGCAGATTAGCAATCTTTAAATGAGGTGGCTGCATTTTTTTTCTTTATTTTCACCTGGTGATCCAGTAACACACCCTCCTATCTTGGAGAGTATCTCCACTTTGGATAGAGGAACAAAGAAGACACCTTTAGGCTGCATTCACATCTAGGCGTTTTCACGCCAGACGCCCGACGCTCGTGCCGCTGGAGGGGAGATTTCACATTGGTGTCTATGGAGATGGTTCACATCTCAAGCCGAACGCTGAAACGCCGTACGCCTGCCACCTGAAAACAAGTCCCGGACCCTTTTTTTCAGGCGGCTTTCGGCGTTCGGCATAGACAACAATGTGTTGTTAAAAAAAAAAAAAAAGTTTAAATCGACCGTTTTGTCGCGGCAAATCGCGGCACAATACGCCGCAATTTGACGCGGCAAAATACGCTGCGTTGTAGTGTGAATGCAGCCTTAGACATCAGAATTTCAATCTGGGGTGAGGTTAGTGTTAGATGCACTACACTAACAGATTTAAAGTGCATTGCAAAAGTATTCACCCCCCTTGGCATTTTCCGTATTTTGTTGCCTCACAACCTGGATTTAACATGGATTTTTGAGGATTTGCATTATTTAATTTACAGAACATGCCCACAACTTTGAAGATTTTTTTTTTATTATTGTGAAGCAAACAACAAATAGGACAAAATAACAGAAAAAGTCAACGTGCATAACTATTCACCCCCCTAAAGTCAATACTTTGTAGAGCCAACTTTTGCAGCTATCACAGCTCCAAGTCACTTTGGATAAGTCTCTATGAGCTTGTCACATCTTACCACTGGGATTTTTTCCCATTCCTCCTAGCAAAACTGCTCCAGCTCCTTCAAGTTGGATGGTTTGCGCTTGTGAACAGCAATCTTTAAGTCTGACCACAGATTTTCTATTGGATTGAGGTCTGGGCTTTGACTAGGCCATTCCAACACATTTACATGTTTCCAGGGGTCATGTCCAGGGGAAAAAAGTGTGGGAACTCCCACCCAAGATCCACTCCCCTACCAAAAAAAAAAAAAATGATACGCTCATATGCATAATTACTAAACCACATGTTCTTTCTAAATCCTGTGATAACCTCCGCAATGTCTCCTGGGAACAATGACAAAAGCTCCCAGGAGACATTGCTTCATCGAGGAAGTGACGGAATACCCGCACACTACCCAATGAATCCATATACAGGAAGCGGCCAGTAACATAAAGGATTACTAAGGTTCGCCTGCCCCTGACAGTGACTCGAGCTGGGCATCGCCGCTTAGTCAAGGATTGGCACAGGCAGCTCGACTGCTCTCAGCTGCTCTAGTCCTGCAAAGGGAACTGCGTTCCTGCTGTGAAAAAAGTGCAGGAACTCCGTTCCCATGCGTTCCCGCAGGACTTAAGCCCTGCATGTTTCCCCTTAAACCATTCAAGTGTTGCTTTAGCAGTGTGTTTGGGGTCATTGTCCTGCTGCAAGGTGAATCGCCGTCCTAGCCTCAAATCACACATAGAGTGGTACAGGTTTTGCTCAAGAATATCCCTGTATTTAGCACCATCCATCTGCTGAAAAACATCCCCACAACATGATGCTGCCACCACCATGTTTCACTATGGGGATGGTGTTCTTTGGGTGATGTGATGTGTTGGGTTTGCGCCAGACATAGCGTTTTCTTTGATGGCCAAAAAGTTAAATTTTAGTCTCATCAGACCAGAGCACCTTCCTCCATGCATTTTGGGAGTCTCCCACGTGCCTTTTTGCAAACTCAAAACGTGCCATTTTGTTTTTTGCTGAAAGTAATGGCTTTCTTCTGGCCACTCTGCCATAAAGCCCAACTCTATAGAGCGTACAGCTTATTGTCATCCTATGTACAGATACTCCAGTCTCTGCTGTGGAACTCTGCAGCTCCTCCAGGGTTACTTTAGGTCTCTGTGCTGCCTCTCTGATTAATGACCTCCTTGCCCGCTCCTTGAGTTTTGGTGTGCGGCCGTCTCTTGGCAGGTTTTCTGTTGTGCCATGTTATTTCCATTTGGTTATGATAGATTTGATGGTGCTCCTAGGGATCATCAAAGATTTTGATATTTTTTTATAAACTAATCCCGACTTGTACTTCCCAACAAGATTGTCCCTTACTTGTTTGGAGAGTTCCTTGGTCTTCATGGCAGTGTTTGGCTAGTGGTGCCTCTTGCTTAGGTCTTGCAGCCTCTGGGGCCTTTCAAAAAGGTGTGTATATGTAATGACAGATCATGTGACACTTAGATTGCATACGGGTGGACATCATTTCACCAATTATGGGCCAGATTCTCAAAGGACTTACGACGGCGCAGCGCCATGTACGCCGTCGTAAGTCCTAATCTGGCCCGTCGTATCTATGCGACTGATTCTTAGAATCAGTTACGCATAGATATCCATTAGATCCGACAGGCGTAAGTCTCTTACGCCGTCGGATCTAAACTGCAATTTTTTTTTTTGCCCGCTAGGTGGCGCTTCCGTCAATTTCCGCATTGAGTATGCAAATTAGCTAGATACGCGAATTCCCGAACGTACGCACGGCCGACGCAGTAAAGTTACGACGTTTAAGGTAGGCTTTTCCCAGCGTAAAGTTGCCCCTGCCATATGAGGCGCAGCCAATGTTAAGTATGGCCGTCGTTCCCGTGTCGAAATTTTAAAAAGTAACGCCGTTTGCGTAAGTCGTCCGTGAATGGGGCTGGACGTCATTTACGTTCACGTCGAAACCAATGACGTCCTTGCGATGTCATTTGGAGCAATGCACACTGGGATATTTTACGGACGGCGCATGCGCAGTTCGTTCGGCGGGGGGATGCGCTTCATTTAAATAATACACGCCCCCTACCTGCCGAATTTGAATTCCGCCGGGTGATTTATGCTACGCCGCCGCAACTTTACAGGCAAGTGCTTTGTGAATAAAGCACTTGCCTGAAAAACTTGCGGCAGTGTAACGTAAATCGGATACGTTACGCCGCCGCAGAGATACGCCCAATGTACCTGAATCTGGCCCTATGTGACTTCTGAAGGTAATTGTTTGCACCAGAGCTTTTTATGGGCTTCATAAAAAAAGGAGGTGAATACATACGCACGTGCCTAGTATCAGTTTTTTATTTCTGAGAAAAAAAAAATATGTATATATTTTTCTCATTTTACTTCACCAACTTATGCCGCGTACACACGGTCGTTTTTTGTGATAAAAAAAACGACATTTTTAAAAACGTCATTTAAAAAAAACGTGTGTGGGGAAAACGTTGTTTTATGTCTTCTGAAAAACGAAAAAAAAAAAATTCGAACATGCTTCAATTTTTTATGTCGTTTTTCAAAACGTCGTTTTTTGTGTCATAAAAAATGATCGTGTGTGGGCTAAAACGACGTTTATAACAACGTTTTTAAACCCGCGCATGCTCAGAAGCAAGTTATGACGCGAGCTTGAATGGAACAGAGTGCCGCCGTACGTGCTGAACGTAACCGCGCTTTGCTAGAGCATTTTGAAAAAACGATGGTGTGTAGGCAACGTCTTTTTTTAAAATGAAGTTTGAAAAACTTCGGGTTTTTTTTCATGAGAAAAAACAACGTTTTTTTACAAGACAAAAAACGACCGTGCGTACGCGGCATTAGACTATTGTGTTCTGATCCGTCACATATAATTCAGATTAATAAAAAAGTTAACTAAAGGCTATCATGTAACAAAATAGGTAAAAAGCCAAGGGGGTGAATATTTTTGCAAGGCACTGTAGATGGACTTGACTAGCAAATTAAAGTCAAATGCCAGATAATACGTTTTAGGCAGTTACAGCAACAGTTTTTTTTTTTTTTCTTCATTTTGGGATAATGATTTTACATAAATGAATACAAGCTGATCATTCTATTTTTGGTACGCCTCATCAATCCAACTGTCACTTTTGCTGGACAGCACTCTGGACTTTGAACAGCAACAGACTTCATGGCTAGATCAGTAGGTAAAAATACTTACTAAAAAAGCAAATGCATCCACCACATCTTGGATTTGGCAAGCTGTAATACAGTATATTTTTGTTTTGGGGTTACTGCTTTGTTTGGGGATACTGCATTAATGTTCCAAGCTGACTGCAGTGCTTTTTAATATCTGTACTAAGCATATTTCTAAGAAATGCACTGTATGCAAACCATACTTGGCATTACACTTCAGGAAGGAGCTGAACACGATGACACCAGCAAAACTGTAATGTCAAGCATTTATTTCATTCCTCCATTTACTGCTTATTAGACATTAGATGGCTGTTAGATATGCAGCCATGATGCAATCACTGAAAGGTATTTTTTGTAAAATCAAACACCACACACCCATATTTTATTAGAGCCTACAGTAAGGTGACCAGATTTTTTAAATGAAATCCAGGGACATTTTCTTTTTACTAGTAATGGCGGCGATCAGCGACTCATATCGGGACTGCGATATTGCGGTGGACAAATCAGACACCAATGACACTTTGTGGGAACCAGTGACACTAATACAGTGATCAGTGCTAAAAATATGCACTGTCACTGTACTAATGACACTGGCTGGGAAGGGGATAACATCTAGGGCAATCAAAGGGTTAAATGTGTGCCTAACAAGTGTTTTTTCACTTTGGGGAGGTGCCGTTACTAAGGGAAGGCCTAGATCCCTGTGCCTGCTTTGCAGAAACACAGGACCAATGTCTTCCATACTGATAGAATGGTAATCTGCCTTATTTACATAGGCAGACCACAGTTCTGTCTTTGAACATAACGATCAGCAGGTACCGGTGGGCATTGAGTCCGTCCAAGCCGCTGATTGGCTCCCATACCCAGAAATATGCACTGTCACTGTACTAATGACACTGGCTGGGAAGGGGATAACATCTAGGGCAATCAAAGGGTTAAATGTGTGCCTAACAAGTGTTTTTTCACTTTGGGGAGGTGCCGTTACTAAGGGAAGGCCTAGATCCCTGTACCTGCTTTGCAGAAACACAGGACCAATGTCTTCCATACTGATAGAATGGTAATCTGCCTTATTTACATAGGCAGACCACAGTTCTGTCTTTGAACATAACGTTCAGCAGGTACCGGTGGGCATTGCGTCCGCCCAAGCCACTGATTGGCTCCCATACCCAGAAATTTATATATGTGATCCTGCACAGCGCAGCCGTCCTGTAGTAGCAAATCTGCTATCAGGTGATCAGCAGCTGGTTAACATCATCAGCATTATGATAACTCACAGACAGCAGGCACTCTATCATGGCTCTGGCTGGCTCAGTCACAGTGTGTCATTTAAAGCGGGAGTTCAACCAATTTGTTTTTTTTTTTCTCTTTTCCCCTTAGCTTCATGCTCGTTTTGTCTAGGGGAATCGGCTATTTGTTTTAAAATATGATCCGTACTTACCCGTTTTCGAGATGCATCTTCTCCGTCGCTTCCGGGGTATAGGTCTTCGGGAGCGGGCATTCCTTCTTGATTGACAGTCTTCCGAGAGGCTTCCGACGGTCGCATCCATCGCGTCACAAGTAGCCGAAAGAAGCCGAACGTCGGTGCGGCTCTATACTGCGCCTGCGCACCGACGTTCGGCTTCTTTCGGAAAATCGTGACGCGATGGATGCGACCATCGGAAGCCTCTCGGAAGACTGTCAATCAAAATAGGAACGCCCAGTCCCGCAGCCCATACCCGGAAGCGACGGAGAAGATGCATCTCGTAAACCGTAAGTACTGCTCATATTTTAAAACATCTAGCCGATTCCCCTAGACAAAACGAGCATCCATCTAGGGGGAAATAGTCATATATACGGGTGAACCTCCGCTTTAACATAGCTGCTGGGTGCTGATACATATGACCAATAAGTTACCAAAATGTGACACACTGTGACAGAGCCAGCCCGAGCCATGATAGAGTGCCTGCTGCCTGTGAGTTATGATACCATCCATGATGCAAGAGAGACAGGCACAGTGCAATGTAGTCTATTCAGACACCCCCAAAGCACTCCTGTGTTGAAGCCTTGAAGATGCTGGCAGCCCCACGATCGGATCCGCTTCCCCTCTGTTCCTGCTGTGCACACCGTCAGCTGAGCCCAGCTGCTTCCCCCTGCCCGTCACAGCATCTCAAGTCTCACTCTCTGGCCCCCGGCCACTACTGGGTGGGGAGCGAAGGAAGATCACTCTACCAGGGAAGGCAATGAGATAAAACAGGCAGGCGGCTGGTCGGGACTTGAGCCAAGGCAGAAGAACAGGCGAGCGGAGCTCAATGGGAATGCGCCCGAAACTGATTAAATATTCCCTCCGCACTGACCAGCTCATCAGAAAGGGGCACAGATAATGGAAAAAATACACCCCCTAAGCTAGTAGGTGCGGTGGAGCGGGGGTTTGTAATTCAAAATATATATTTTTTTTTAATTCTGCCCTGACTGTCTTTGAATTTGCCCCAGCCCGTTCAAATCCGATCCGGGGGCAAAACCAGGGACAGACTTGATCCAGGGACAGTGTCTTCAATCCGGGGACTGTCCCCTGAAACCGGGGATGTCTGGTCACTCTAGCCTACAGTAGGATGAAGGAAAAGAATTGGAGGCCATCCTTGGTACTGACTTATCTCAGTAAATAACAGTGATCGGCTAGAAAGCCGATCTATTTGTTCCCCCAACTAGTCATGGAATGTCTGAAGTAGTAAGGATGCCCATGGACATGCAATCTCCATCTCAGTCCATAATAAATAGCCTATTTTAACAATAATCTTTTGTCTGCTGACAAAAATAAACTCCAAAACAGCAGTAGTTACACAAAAGAAGTCTAGAAAAACCTGCTACATCGGTTGCAGTGTAGAGGGAACTAGGCTGACCTCTCTTTTCCCATTGTATATATAGATACATAAAGACTGCCTTGCCACAAAGTTGCTTCAATACACTACTCCAGCAACGTGAAAGTCTGTCATTTAGAAACAGTAAAAATACAACAGTGTTGACAATTACAGATTGAAATCCCAAGTCTGTCAGTCATATGCTGTGCACTGGAATGTAAGTGTAGCATTTTTTGGCATGTCTAGAGTGTTTACCAAACAGAAACAAAAGCCTGGCGTGATAATTACAAGTGTTAAAGCAGAGTTCCACCCAAAAGTGGAACTTCCACTTAAACCACTCCTCGCCTCCTTACATGCCACATTTGACATGTCATATTTTTGGGGGGGAGTGGGGGCTTCAGGAGGAGTGGGACTTGACAGGTATGCGTTCCCCCCCAAAGGTGCCAAACGTGGCACTGGAGTGGGGGAGAGGAAACAGATAAGCGGAGCTTCCACTATTGAGTGGAACTCCGCTGTTTTTATGCTAGTTATACTGGAAACAATTGGTAACAGATACAATAGTTGAGAACAATATTTTGCTCACAAATGATTTCCAACAAAACAAAGAAAAATATTGATTTGGTCTGATTGGCTTTTCTGCTAGAACCAATCAATCATTTCATAGGAAAACAATTGTTTGCTGACCAGACCACAAATTTAGCGTGATCAATTTATATTATTTTTTTCTTTCATCTAATTGATTGTTGTATAGAATGACTGCATCCTTCATCAGCCATATCAGATATTTTATGGTCTCTCCAAAGACAAGATAAGTGTCTGGTCACAACAAGTATGCATCTCAAAGTAACATCAGTGTTTAGATTTATGTACGGTAATACAAAATGTCTGTAAAGTGATATTCGAGTCAATAGAGACATAAATCTTTATTTATTTTTTTTGCTTTTCTATTTTGTATAAATAAAGAAACACTTTTTGGAAGGGAGAAGTTGTGGTATTTGATTCTAGATCAGTGGTTCTCAACCTTCTAGTGCCGTGACCCCTTGATAAAATTTCCCAAGTTGTGGGGACCCCCCCCCCCCCAACAGTAAAATAATTTTTGTAGCGTGGGTTGCGCCTAAACCACAGACATTTAGTGCTCCCTGAGTCCTTTTAATGGCAACTATAATCACACTCGCTGTGTCTCCGGCTTCACTGTGTCTCTGACTTTGTGGTGTCTTGCATCAGTGACACCTATGCAGAAATCAGGAGATGGGGTCTCCTCCAACCCATCCCACTTCACATTCCTCACCAGTCAGCTGACCTCTAGTCTCTGACCCCAGCCATGCTGTAAACTGAATGGGCGCCTGCCGAGAGGCTGAGTGGGCTGCCGCGGGCTCCAGGGACAGCACTGCTGGGTGGGCGCAAAAAGGCTGGGAGAGAGGTGCGGGCTTCAGGAATAGCCCAAGATTCGGTGACCCCTGGCAAATTATGATTTGACCCCTGAGGGGGTCCCGACCCCCAGGTTGAGAACCACTGTTCTAGATGATAACGAAATAGCAAATTTTTACCTAATGTGCAACTACAGGAACTTTGATATCTGTTTTCAAAAGATCTGCTCTAAGGCCTCATGCACACTGGACGTTTTTGGACGTTTTTACAGCAGCTGTTTTTGGCAGTTGATGTTTTTTTCTACCTACAATAAACTCTCCATCATGTTATCCTATGTGTCAATACGCCGTCGTAAGTCTGAATGGCCGCTGTCGTATCTATGTGCCTGATTCATAGAATCAGTTACACATAGATTTGGCCAAGATACGAGCGGCGTAGGAGTCTCCTACGCCGTCGTATCTTGGGGTGCATATTTACGCTGGCCGCTAGGTGGCGCTTCCGTTGATTTCCGCGTCGAATATGTAAATGAGCAAGATACACCGATTCACGAACGTACGTACGCCCGTCGCAATTAGTTACGCCGTTTACGTAAGACATACGCTGGTGTAAAGATAAAGCTGGTCTCTAGTTGGCGCAGCCCATGCAAGGTATGGACGTCGGAACAGGCGTATCTTTTTACGTCGTTTACATAAGTCGTACGCGAATAGGGCTGTGCGTAAGTTACGTTCATTTACGTGGGGTCATGCTTAATTTACATAAAACACGCCCACCTCTTCCACATTTGAATTACGCGCGCTTACGCCGGCCGATTTACGCTACGCGGACGTAACTTAGGACGCAAGTGCTTTGTGAATACAGCACTTGCCTCTCTAAGTATCGGCGGCGTAGCGTAAATAAGATACGCTACGCCCGCACAACGTAATGCCGCCCTACATGAATCTAGGCCATAGGCTGTTATCAGCAGTTTTGGGCAGTGGTGCTTTTGAGCAGTAAAAAAAAAAAAAAAAAAAAAACTAGTGGCTTCTGAGAGACGTTTTTCAGCTGTAAAAACACTCTAATGCTGATAAACGCCGATAAACGCTCAAAAACGTCACTCACCAGCGTTTTTTAACGTTTTTGATCCATTGGAAAAAAAATTCAAACTTTTTTTTTCTTCAACAAAAAACACTATTGAAAAAACGTTGAAAAAAGCTGAAAAAAGCTACTGCAGAAAATCTAATAGTGTGTATGGGGCTTTAGACTTGGTTCACACAAATGGGGTCTACAGCTTTGTATAGGAATCGCACCAGATCCCTGTACAAATGACATGCGGATACCATGCGGCACAATTTGAGCACTGGATCCACACCAAAAAGTGCAGGATCCTATTTTATCTACACTGGAATCAGATCATATTAGTGTTCAGACCCATGCGATCCAATTTCATCCAATTACACATTTTGCACTGCATTCTGCAAACCGATTTGTGGGTGTCATTGTGGGTTGCAGGAGAAAATTCGTAAGATACCCCATCAACACAGACAGTGCTGACAGGGCAATCCCTCTTGCCAAGCAATTGTCTGCAAATGCTCCCGCCATGGGAAGCCGTCCCTGCCAGGAGAAGACATTGATTATCACTAGCCGCCATAGCAGGTTGGTTGTACACAAGTTCATCGACCGATCAACCTGGTACATTGGGCCTGCCCATTGAAGGTTCGAATCTCGGCCGGTTTATGCTGAAGCGGCTGAGATTCGAACCGTATATGGCCGACCTTACTGTAGCCAAAATGGAAAAAGGTTTTGCCATTGGTTCTTCTTTAAGTGCTTATTGAAAGGACATCAGCAAAAACTCAAAACAAGCCACAGTGCTGCATTGAGGTGGGCTGCAGTGCAGAGAGTAAGAAGTAAAAAGTCTAACTGTTAATACTGCTTAACTACTAACTGTTAATACTGAAAATACTACTTTTGGAAGATCAAGTTGCTGGCTTTTCCCCTTTTACAATATCTGTGTGCTGGTGTTCTGTCAAAATATGCCTGCCATCAAAAAGTGCCCGCACATGCGCAGAACAGAAGGGCACTCAAGCTGAGTTGCCGATCAGCTGGAGTGTCGGCAACATAATTGGAGCCTTTTTTTCGACGGGAAAAAATTGTCTGACTTTAATCAAATCTGAGTTACAGACCCAAAACAAGAATTTAGCAAATGAAAGCCAGGGAAAAGTAGAAATACCTTATTTCTATGCTTCCAAAGCATCAGAAAATCAGCCAGGCAATTACCATTTTCAGAAGGTGAGATGAGGAATGTCCTCATGGGGGGGGGTAAATCTTCCATAGGTCAAGTTTTTTATCCAAGTGAAAACAAATACCAGAGCGCCAAACAGTTGTATTATGCCACGTACACACGGTCGGAATTTCCAACAACAAATGTTCGATGTGAGCTTTTGGTCGGATATTCTGACCGTGTGTAGGCTCCATCGGACATTTGCTGTCGGAATTTCCAACAACAAATGTTTGAGAGCTGGTTCTCAATTTTACCAACAAAAAAAGTTCTTGTCAGAAAATTCCGATCATCTGTGTGCAATTCCGACGCACACAAATCCAATGCATGCTCGCAATCAATTCGACGCATGCTAGGAATCATTGAACTTCATTTTTCTCAGCTCGTCGTAGTGTTGTACATGACCGCGTTCTTGACGTTTGGAATTTCCGACAACATTTGTGTGACCACGGTTTTGTTGTCGAAATGTCCGATCGTGTGTACGCGGCATTAGGTGTCCATCATTTTTTATTGCCAATGATACTTTGATAGCAAGAAGACAGCGGGCTAGATTCACCTAGATTAGCGGATCTTTAGATCCGCGTAATCTATGTGATTTACGATCCGCCGGCGCACTTTTGCGAGGCTAGTGCAGTATTCACAAAGCACTTACCTCCAAACTTGCGCCAATGGATCGTAACTCCCCCGGCGGAATTCAAATTCCGCGGCTAGGGGGAGTGTACAATTTAAATCAGGCGCGTTCCCGCGCCGATTTAACTGCGCATGCGCCGCCGGCGATATTTCCCAGTGCGCATGCTCCAAATGACGTCGCTAGGACGTCATTGTTTTCGGCGGCAACGTAAATTCCGGCCATCCGTATTTCCGACCGACTTACGCAAACGACGTAAAAATTTGAAACTCGGCGCGGGAACGACGGCCATACTTAACATTAGTTACCCTCATATAGCAGGGGTAACTATCCGCCGGAAAAAGCCGAACGCAAACGACGTAAAAAAAAGTGACGGGCGGGCGTTCGTTTCTGAATCGGCGGAAATCGGAATTTGCATATTCCTCGCGTAAAAAACCGAAGCGACGCCTAGCGGCCGGCGGGATATTGCAGCCTAAGATCCGACGGTGTAAGTCACTTACACCAGTCGGATCTAAGGGAGATCTATGCGTAACTGATTCTTATGAATCAGTTGCATAGATCCGACCGTCGGATCTCAGAGATACGACGGCGTATCAGGAGATACGCCGTCGTATCTCTTTGTGAATCTCGCCCAGCATGTTTTGGGGGCAAAAACATCCCCCTTCATCAGAATACACCATTAACCATAATGAAACTGTGAATGCAACTAATATAAATAATGTTGATAAATTAATGATAAGGACATTGATTAACAGAAGACAAATAAATAACTCGCTCAAACCAACCTGGTGTATATATATATATATATATATATATATATATATATATATATATATATATATATATATATAAATATATATATATATATATATATATATATATATATATATATATATATATATTAAAATATATATATATATATATATATATATATATATATATATATATATATATGTAAAAATAAAATATACAGTTTCCTTTAATTCCTTTTTATACACATTTATTTATCCGCACACCCAAACTGGAATGTAGCACACATACATAATTCCCTATACCAGTTTTCATTAGTACAGTCTGCTTTCTGCAGCATCGCTGTAGTTACTGTAAGCACATCAAAGGAGACAAGGGTACTGCATGTAAAAAAAAACTTATAGGGGTTGATTTACTGGATAGCTGGGAATAAAAGGCAAGATAACCCATTTTCCTTGGAATATGCATATCAAAAATGTATGTTAAAATTGAAAAACATGCCATAATGAATTGCATGAATACCACATAAAAATAAGTCTAAACCCTACATTTAAATACAAGTACAGAAATATTAAAGTGGTCCTAAGTGAAGCCAACAAAAATGTGCCCATATAAAAAGCAAATTGAATAATGAAACCCACCAGCCATATCCTCCAAAAGAAACGCTGCGTTTTCTTCGGAACATCTGTGCAGCTGCAGCTCGTCTTGGCGTCTCTAGCAACGACCTCTGCACTGTTCTCAGCAGGGACAGATGAGGAGAGAAGGATGACAGCTAATTCTCTGCCTGAGCCTTCTAACTACTGCTGCTGGGCTACACGTTCAGAGGAAAAGCAACTTCTCACTTAGTTTCCTGTGTGTTGTGCTTCTGTCTGCTATCTGGACAACCTTTCTGATCTACCAAACTTTTCACTAGTAAGGAGGAGCCTTGTTGTCCTTATGTTTATGTTCCCATTACTGGCTTTCTCTAAAAACACGTAAGGGCTGGTTCTGCAAAGATCACGCAGGCTTAATGCAAGGCCACATAGAACACAATAGTCACATAACTGACCTGATAACACTATAATGCTGTGGCTGTGACATGCTGCAATTTTATTCAGCACAGCTCACCACACGTCACCACATATCACCGCACCACGGTGCTTTGCAACATTCTGCTATACAGACTTGAATGAAGTGTTATTTTTTAAAAAGTTTAAAGGGTTAGATCACCTTTATCTAAAAACTGCCTATGCAGATAAGGGATGTCTGTAGACAAAAACAAGCTGTGCCACTTTCACAAAAATACCTCATGAAACCTGACTGAAAACTCCAAAAAATTGCTAAGGCTGTTCGTTAGAGACACCTAGCTGTTAGTGTTCACCTTCACCATCACAGGAGTGAGTTTTCCAACGCTGAGCTCAGAGCTACTGCATCAGGGGTGGAAAATGCATGTGATGCTTTGTACACACTATTGGTTTTCCCGGCGGACTTTTTACCGCCAGGAAAACCTATCGTGTGTACAAAGCCTCAGGGGACCGAGAACCTGCTCAGTAGCTTTTTCCCCCTACACATGGCTGGGTTTCCTGACAGGAAAACTGAGAGCTTTGGTCGGGAAACCCGGCCGTGTGTATGCTCCACCGCAGGTTTTTCCCATAGGGTGACTGCCAGCTTTTTTCCCGCCAGGATTCCTGGCAGTTTTCCTGTCGGGAAAACTGCGATGGAGCATACACATGGCCGGGATTCCTAGCCAAAAGCTCTCATGGCAGTTTTCCTGCCAGTAAAACCGGTCGTGTGTACGAGGCCTGAGGGGGTTTAAATCAGAGAACGAGCTTGCTCCTGTGAAGGTGAACAGTAACAGCTAGGTGTCTCTAAGGCCTCGTACACACGATAGGATAGCCAGAGGACAACGGTCTGAAGGACCGTTTTCATCAGTCCAAACCGATCGTGTGTAGGCCCCATAGGTTATTTAACCTTCGGTTAAAAAAATGAGAACTTGCTTTAAAATTGAACCTATGGACTGGTAACCGATAGGTCAAAACCGATCGTTAGTATGCAAAAGCATCGGTTAAAAACCTACGCATGCTCAGAATCAAGTCGACGCATGCTTGGAAGCATTGAACTTTGTTTTTTGCAGCACGTCGTTGTGTTTTACGTCACCGCGATCATTTTTTTAACTGATGGTGTGTACGCACGACGGACCATCAGTCCGTACTCATCGGATGGACTGATTGTGTGTACGAGGCTTTAGACATTTTATAGGAGTTTTCCAGTCAGACTTCATGAGGTATGTAAATAGCCTAAACCTACAGTATCTCACAAAAGTGAGTACACCCCTCACATTTTTGTAAATATTTTATTATACCTTTTCACGTGACAACACTGAAGAAATACACTTTGCTACAATGTAAAGTAGTGAGTGTACAGCTTGTATAACAGTGTAAATTTGCTGTCCCCTCAAAATAACTCAACACACAGGCATTTATGTCCAAACCACTGCAAACAAAAGTGAGTACACCCCTAAGTAAAAATGTCCAAATTGGGCCCAAAGTGTGGCCACCGTTATTTTCCAGCACTGCCTTAACCCTTTGGGCATGGAGATCACCAGAGCTTTGCAAGTTGCCACTGGAGCCCTGGGGTGACAACATCACCGAGCTGGTGGATGTTAGAGACCTTACACTCCCCCACCTTTCGTTTGAGAATGCCCCATAGATGCTCAATAGGATTTAGATCTGGAGACATGCTTGGCCAGTCCATCACCTTTACCCTCAGCCAGTGGTGTATTTGGGTGTTCTGCTGCCCTAGGCCTGACTAAACTCATGCATCCCCCTAATTTAATTCCTGTTTAAGACCCACCCTATCATCTGTGAAACCACACCCCTTTCTCTTTAGGCTCATTTGGCACCTTTCAGGGGGAGAGGGGAACGAGTACCTGTTTTTGACAGGTAGCCTTCCCCACTTTCCGGGAGGCTGCGCCGTTGCCTTCAAATACTGCCACTGTGCCCACCAAATACCATCACTGTGCCATAAAATACAGCCACTGTGCCCCATCAAATGCAGCCACTGTGCCCATCAAATACAGCCATTGTGGCCATCAAATGCTGCCACTGTGCCCATCAAATGCTGCCAATGTGCCATCAAACGCAGCCACTGTGCCATCAAATGCAGCCACTGTGCCCATCAAATACAGCCATTGTGCCATCAAATACAGCCATTGTGCCCATCAATTGCAGCAGCCACTGTGCCCATCAAATGCTGCCACTGTGCCATCAAATACCGCCACTGTGCCCCATCAAATAATGCCACTGTGTCCTCAAACACAGCCACTGTGCCCATCAAATACAGCCATTGTGCCATCAAATGCTGCCACTGTGCTCATCAATTGCTGCCACTGTACCATCAAATACCACCACTCTGCCCCATCAAATAATGCCACTGTGCCCCATCAAATGCAGCCACTGTGCCATCAAATGCAGCCACTGTGCCCATCAAATGCAGCCATTGTGCCATCAAATGCTGCCAATGCGCCCACGAATAGCAGCCACTGTGCCCCATCAAATACAGCCATTGTGCCATCATAAATTTACATTTTACCTGCTGTCCTTGCTTGGGGGTTTCCTTTGTGCTCCTCTCTCTCTCCCCCTCCTCCTGTTGTCACAGCCAGACCCCCACCCCGATTCAGTGAAGGAAATCCGTGCGGAGGAGGGTAGGCAGAGCTTAAGGCTCCACCTCCGCCAGTCATCTTACATGCAGCCAGTCATCTGCCACTTATGGGGGCATGTGTCACCCACCCCCCTCCTTGCCTTGCAAGTGCCGGCGCCGCTACAGCAAGCCGGCTGCCATGGGCTGCTTATGTTCGGAAGGTGGTCGTGGGAGCCGGCAATCGGGAAGACGGGTTGGGGGGCTTTCTCTCATGCAAAAAAAGCCGCCCCCCGCAAAGTCGGCCTAGGCCAAAACACAGCACTGCCCTCAGCTTCTTTAGCAAAGCAGTGGTCGACTTGAAGGGATATTTGGGGTCGTTATTATGATGCAATACTGCCCTGTGGCCCAGTCTCCAACAGTACATGTTGACATTCATGGTTCCCTCAAAGAACTGTAGCTCCCCAGTGCCTGCAGCACTCATGCAGCCCTAGACCAGGACACTCCCACCACAATGCATGACTGTAGGCAAGACACACTTGTCTTTGTACTCCTCACCTGATTACCGCCACACACGCTTGACACCATCGGAACCAAATAAGTTTATCTTGGTGTCATCAGTTCCAGTAACCCATGTCCTTATGCCGCGTACACACGATCGGATTTTCTATCGGAATTCCGCTCAAGCTTGGCTTGCATACACACAAAAGTTCTCTGAACTTTAGACCGTCAAGAACGCGGTGACGTACAACACTACGATGAGCCGAGAAAATTAAGTTCAATGCTTCTGAGCATGCGTCAAATTGTTTCTGAGCATGCATCGGAATTTTGCACGTCGAAATTGCTACAGACGGTCGGATTTTTCGATAGGAATTTTTGCCATCTGAATGGAGCATACACACAGTCTGAATTTCCGTTAAAAAGCTCACATCGGACTTTTTCTGTCGGAATTTCCAATCGTGTGTACGGGGCATTAGTCTGCTTGTCTTCAACAAACTGTTTGCAGGCTTTCTTGTGCATCATCTTTGGAAGAGGCTTCCTTCTGGGACAACAGCCATGCAGACTAATTTGATGCAGTGTGTGTGGCGTACGGTATAAGCACTGACAGGCTGACCCCCCACCCCTTTAACCTCTGCAGCAATGCTGGCAGCACTCATACATCTATTTCCCACAGACAACCTCTGAATATGACGTTGAGCATGTGAACTCAACTTCTTTGGTCGACCATGGCGAAGTCTGTTCTGAGTGGAACCTGTCCTGTTAAACCACTGTATGGTCTTGGCCACCGTGCTGCAGCTCAGTTTCAGGGTTTTGCCAATCTTCTTATAGCCTAGGCCATCTTTATGTAGAGTAACAATCATTTTTTTCAGATCCTCAGAGAGTTTTTTGCCATGAGGTGCCATGTTGAACTTCCAGTGACCAGTAACACTAAATTTAACATATCTGCTCCCCATTCACACCTGAGACCTTGTAACACTAACGAGTCACATGACGATGGGGAGGGAAAATGGCTAATTGGGCCTAATTTGGACATTTCTACTTTTGTTGCCAGCAGTTTAGACATTAATGGCTGTGTGTTGAGATTTTTTGAGGGGACAGCAAATTTACACTGTTATAAACGCTGTACACTCACTAATTTACATTGTAGCAAATTGACATTTCTTTAGTGCTGTCACATGAAAAGATATATTTAAATATTTACAAAAATGGGGTTTACTCACTTTTGTGAGATACTGTATATCAAGGGCATTATTCAGCTTGTTTTTATCTACAGACATTTCTTACCTGCATAGGCAGTACTGTACTTTCTTTAACAACCCCCCCCCCCAATCTGATGTCACATACTGCATGACACAAAGCACAATGCTGAGTGGAATCTGATTTGAGTGGAGAGAATGCCCTCCAAGTCTACATAGTCTCATAGGGAGACATGCACAGCTGAGGCTGTCAATTTCCTGCTGGATGCTGAAGGGGGAGGGTGTCCCCTGGGATTGCTTGGTGTCCAGATGAACTGTTAGAAGTGACAGTAGATAGCAGAGAAAAAAGAACACAAAATATTCAAACTAAGTGCTTTGAATTGAGACAAGTACACTTTAAAAGGATGTGTTTTGTTCATTTTAGAGGTGTACAGCCACTTTAAATACTTTCTAGTCACTAGCCAGTTGGAAACATGCAACAGGTGGAGTCAGCATAAAGCCAAAACACCCGATATTTGCCTCTGCTTTGTGTTTTTAGTGAATTTTATAGCATAAATATTGGTAAAAGCTGAACTGCCCCTATTCATGTGCTAATTAACTTATTGGACTGGCTCATGAAACGGACAGGAAGTAATGTGGGCAGGAAATAGGGTACATGGAAAAGGACTTGAAACACAGCCATGTGCTAGACACAAAAAGGCAGTTTTGCAGGACTCAAAAAAGCAAGAAGCAGTCTGGATCCTGGAAGACGACTCCCCCATAAAGAAAGACTGAAATTAGGATTGTTACCTGGGGATGACGCTAAATCTACAACTCAAGTTCTGTAACTTTTAGTGTATCAGGAACCATTAACCAGGCAGAGAAAATGCAGTTGAAATCAAACCTTTAATGCAATAGGAACGTAGTCAAAAAGAAAAGCCAGGGTTTGGAAGCCAGAGCGGGTAATCAGACAAGCCAGGATCAGGGAACCAGAAGTCAGTGTTTGTCAGGAGCAAGAATCAGATGAGAAGTCACCCAGGCCAAGTCATACACAAGAACACAAGCAGGAACACACTGGAAATGTTGACCACACAAGGGCATGTGGGAGTGAGCAAAGCTGTTTAAATAGCCAAAAGGGGCTGGCTGTAGGCTGAACTAATGAGGCAGGTAACGTTAACCAGGTGAGTCACTGTGGATACAATGAGTGGCTGGTATTTACCAACAGCTGAGCAGCCTCTGTGCACTGAAAGAAAAAGCTGCTAATAGCAGATGTCAAGTCCTGACATAAGGATAGGATAGATAGCTTGTGCATGTGTATATTGTATGCATGTTTTGTCAGTACAGTACATTATTTTTGTTTCTTAAAGCAAATTAATATACACTACAATGTATTTTATATGCTTGCTTGCTTTTACCGCAAAGAACCATAAAAGACACAAAGCGAGACAATCGGGGAGGCTCATCCAGGATTTGGGCTAAAGTTTAACTGATGCAGACCTGTTTTCTGTGGTGTGTTCTGTTGCCTGTGCTAGGAAAAATGTTGCATACGCTGTTTAGGAAAAGTAAGGCTACAGAGGTTTCTGGTGTCCAGGAGCCAATGTGCAATCTGCCAACCTGGGCCAAAGACAGTCAAATGATGTCTGTTGCAAGTGGGCTTGCTAGATATGCTTCTCCTTTAAACAGAGTTTGGGGTGATAGAATTGTAGAATCGTATTTTCCTCAGATTTAAGTCTTGAAAGTTTGGGGTTCAGGAGGGGAGAAATACAGGCAGTTGCTGTGTTTGGTTTACACTTAATTCACACTACATACAGAATCTGAATAAGGAGAAAAGAAGGGGTAGAACAAGACTTTGCAAGACACTGCAAGGATGGCAAGGAATTAAAAAGTAGGGCCTTCAAATTCAAACTCAAAGTCAAAAGTGTGTTCGAACCACTGTAGGCAAAGCCAAAAATTTGATTGAGTGGTGTGCAGCTCTCATGAACAAGTTGCCTTAACACAAGTGTAGCGCTCACCCCTGAAGGAGCCGCTGTTTAGTTTGGGATTGGCCTGATTAAGTTACCTTCTTGACTTGGTCTAGGGGTGATAGCTGTGAGTGTGAATAAAGAGCAGGTGTCCAGACGTCAATTGAGTTTCAATGCTTTATTCCAAGGCCCAACATGGCCAACATCAACATGACACACAATAGAGAAAAGTTGATGAGCGTAGAGAAACTTTAGTATCAGGCCTTGGATATGAAAGAGAGCAAGCCTGCTCTCAGCAATAATGTAACCCAAATCGTCGACACTACAATTAGGATGAGGCAGACCAGAAAAAGAGATGAGAGTATAAGGAAGATGCTGATGATTACAAAATTAAAGCGGACTTACCTGACTTATCTGAGCGTTTCCTTATGACCAGAAGGACAATGGGCTTTCGTCTGGAGTTTTTCTTCTATCTAAGTTTCACAGACTGCCAAGGACATTGCTAGCCCTGCTGTAAGGAACATTGCAGTTTGTCCAGGGACAAGGTTTGATCGCCCAGAACATACAAAGGTCAAAAAGGATTTTCTTCCTCCTGTTTACAATATGGGAGAGTTTATTTTGCCCTAATTTTCTGGACAAGGGTTTATATAGCTGCAATTGTGCTATAAAAATCAAGAAGTGGAATGTGTTTCCATGGCTATTTTAGTGATTTTTGTAGCATAAATAAAGGTAGAAGCTGGACTTCCACTTTTAATATGCTAATGAACTAGTTGGTTTCCCACAGAACAGCCCCAATCCTCCTCTTCTCTTGTCCCATGCTGATGATCCTGGCTCCTCTCCCCTGCCGAGTGCTCCCATAGCAAGCCACTTGCTTTTGGGGGCAGTTGTGTGAGCTAGCTTCCGAGACACTCCACGCTGCAGCCAGCACACACATGGAAAACCAATGGATATCAACCGATCACCAAATAAATCTCCATCACTTCTGAAAGTCAACCAGCATCAGCCCATCTCCATATCAACTATGCATTTCGAGGTTCCAACTCTTATTCAACCATGAGCAGTTGGCACCCAGTGGCTTTCCTTGTGTGAGATGGCTGCAACGTAGCTCCCTACCAGTTGTGCTTCACCTACCTATCCCATTTTTTTTCCAGGAGCTGGGTAGTTGGATCGCCTACTATCTGACTGTGACCCCCTCCCCAGGCATGTAGAAGCTGATCTCACATGTAAGTGGATATTGTTTTTCCATAAAGTTTTTGGTTTACTATTTATTGGAGTCTGCCTGTCTCTCTGTCAGGTATATGGTTTGTTTGGCTACAAATCTGGATTCACACATGGAGTAATTCAGACTGGGTCAGATCGCTGTGGCTGTACGTTAGCTACAAGTGTATCCCACAGCTTCAGGATATCAGATGTGGACTATTGTTATATCAATTTATTGAGTCTGGTTGGGGACTTTCAACAATTTTGTTGATTTATTACTCCCAATTTAGTGAGTGCACTGTTTTCACTTGTTTCTTTTATGAAGGGTTTTAACTCGATCCAAAATAAACACACCTGTCAGCGATTAATTCTCATGCTAATTAATGAATCTCCAAACAAAAGGTCCATTACAAAGAACACAAGTCTTACAGGCAGATTTTAGGAAATGTTACTGAACAACAGCAAAGCACGGGGAGGGCAGCTGCACAATGCCCAATATTCACAAACAATACTATTGACTCCAGCATTCTTTTGAGCAGTATGTACTAACTCCTGGGACACAATGAGGTTGATTTACTAAAACTGGAGAATGCAGAATCTAGTGCAGCTCTGCATGGAAACCAATCAGTTTCCATTTTTTTTTTACAAACGTTAAATTGAACAAGCTGAAGTTATACTTTCAGTATGGGCACTACGCTAAAGTTAGTGGGGAATGGGAGAGTTATATTGCTCCCATTCACAATTTGCTAAATTGGGACTTCTGTCATTCCAGAAAAATCTACCGGGTCAGTTTCTACTCCAGGGATGCAGTACCATCCCTGGCCAGCAGTTGGCGCCAGAGGGGTTCTGGCAGAGTAAGTTTTCCCCAGCAGCCAAGTAGAGGAGTTTTTCCCTCGCGGGGCATGCTGGGGGAGGGTATATCTGTGACAGATAAAGTGAGGGTGCTCTTGCGCCTACCTAGTAAAGCTTAAGATGTGAAGTAAAATAATAGTAATGAACTAAAAGTGATGATGCTGCTCAATCTAATAATGTATAAATATCAAATAGAAATACAATAAAATAGTGAAAGGTAAAGTGACGAGCGCAATGAATATGACTAAGTAATCAAAGTGTTAATCAGTGAACATTGATAATAAACTAAAATTGAAACAAAGTGCTAAAAAATATTAAAAACATCAATAATGAATAAAAACGTTCAGCCAGCAAGTGGCCAGTGAAAAAAAAAAAAAAAAAAAAAAAAAAAAAAGTGTGCACAAAAATAGCTGCAAAAGTCAGCAGGCAAACATAAATATGAAGCCTAAATCAGTCCTGGAATAATAGGCTAACAATACAGCCTTTATACGTGCATAAAAGTGTAGGAAGTTCCATAAAGACAAAAATAAATATAAACTTCTCCAATAGTGATAAACAAATGTTTAAAATCTTCTCATGTGGGTCTTCAAATAATGTGGGCTCACAATGCGCTTACCTTCCCAAGGTAGTAATCAAGCCTTGATTAAATGGATATCCACAAGGGGTGTTGTTGAATCTGCAACTAGCTGTGGATGTTCAGGGCGTCCTGTATAATCCAATGTTTGTAGGCTCTGATGAAGGCTCTGATGAAGCCACGTGACGTGGTGTAACATGTAAGGGACGGACTGATTTTTGAAGCAATACATCAGTAAGCTGTCATCAGCTGTTTCTTAGTTTCGTTTTCTTTGATCTTTTAAAATGCACTTGTTAGCGTTTTTACCAATAAATTAGCCTTGGTTTACTACACTATGGGAAGCTACCTTTTTTATTTCCCCATGCTGAGCACCACCGCTGCCAAATAGAAATCTGGAGCCTACAAACATTGGATTATACAGGACGCCCTGAACATCCACAGCTAGTTGCAGATTCAACAACACCCCTTGTGGATATCCATTTAATCAAGGCTTGATTACTACCTTGGGAAGGTAAGCGCATTGTGAGCCCACATTATTTGAAGACCCACATGAGAAGATTTTAAACATTTGTTTATCACTATTGGAGAAGTTTATATTTATTTTTGTCTTTATGGAACTTCCTACACTTTTATGCACGTATAAAGGCTGTATTGTTAGCCTATTATTCCAGGACTGATTTAGGCTTCATATTTATGTTTGCCTGCTGACTTTTGCAGCTATTTTTGTGCACACTTATTTTTTTATTTTTTTTTTTTTTCACTGGCCACTTGCTGGCTGAACGTTTTTATTCATTATTGATGTTTTTAATATTTTTTAGCACTTTGTTTCAATTTTAGTTTATTATCAATGTTCACTGATTAACACTTTGATTACTTAGTCATATTCATTGCGCTCGTCACTTTACCTTTCAATATCTGTGACAGGTGTCATGTGCTAGGCAAGTTTTCGCGGGGTCCTGGTTCCAGGTGCGGCATCCACCTTCAGGGTGTGCGCATCCATGGACCCCGCCAGCGCGGCCCACCAGGCCAGAATTGCAAGCTACACAAAACCTCATCCGAAGGTAAAAGGGGACTCCAGTGACTTACTGGGTCCCCGGTTCTATTGAAAGGATCCCAGGCTGGGTGCAGTTCGATTGGGGGGTCGGCTTGAGGGGTACCCGGAGGCAGATTGTCCAACAGGGCTTGAACGAACCAATCGGGGATCTGGTGACCGGAATGCTGACAGGTACGCTTTGCTGTCATCTGGTGACCTATGCTAAAACCTACTGGGAGGATTCGCTCCATTCATCCATTTAGCTCACCTAAAGTAATTGGCCTGTGGCAGCCCTAGAGCCAGGTCTGTGAGAGAGATCTGTTCCTCCCAGCAAATCCAAAGTGACACCTCGGCTGCCAGGCTTGTGAGAGGGGTCTGTCCGGGGGCACTTCACCCACTCAGAAAGAGTGGCGAAGAATCACAATTTGATACTACTGAGAGCAGGACTGCTCGGTTCATATCCAGGCCTGATATCGCAAGGTTCTTCCTTTCTCCTCATCAACCTTTTCTTCCCATTTGAAGTTGATGTTGGCCGAGTTGGCCAGGAAATAAAGCATTGGAAAACCCTTAATTCACTGTCTGGACCTTCGCTCACTGCTTTGTTCTCCAACTGCACCCATATGCCACATTAAGGTAACTCAATATGCCGATCCCAATAACAAATCAGCGGCTCCTTCGGGGGTAGCGCTACACAGATACAATCGGCCCTTTGAGGACAAGCATGATGCTGATGCGGTCTACGATTAAATTGAGTTTGACATCCCCGGTCTAGTCCAACTAAATCTGCTAGTGCATCAGATTGATAATGTTGCTGTCCAAAGGTGGCACAGTTGGTCCTCCATAGACAGGAAGTTTGTTGCTGGCAAGATCACCAGATAAAACAAATGAAAAAACTCTTAATCCACCAATTGAGATCTGTTGGCATTGTGGATAGAAAACTGGTTACAGGGGCGCACCCAAAGGCTGGTGATAAATAATGTATTTTCTGAGTGGTCTGCAGTTTTAAGTGGGGTACCCTGGGACTAATTCTTTCTAACTTGTTTATAAAGGATATATAGGTTGGTATAAATAGTGCAATCTCAGTGTTTGCTGATTATACAAAATTAGGCAGGGTAATAATTTCACAACAGGATATATAAACTTCACAGGAAGAAATTGGACGAGTGGGAAAACACATGGCAAATGAGGTTTAATTTAGGGAAATGTAAAGTAATGTACTTGGGGGCTAAAAATATGAATGCAAGTTACACGCTAGGGGGAGAACCTCTGGGTGAATCAAGGCTGAAAAAGGATCTGGGAGTCCTGGCTGATGATAGACTGCCCCCTTCTGACATCACGTGATGTCAGAAGGGGCGGCGCCATCGAGTAATGTAACCGGGTGGCCCTGCCCCTTGTCTATATAAGAGCTGTCAAACGGCAGATAGGCTCCCAGGAGGCAGAAGCGTTTTAAATGTTTTCAATTTTTTGGGTCTGTCAATAGATTTATATTGAGGGACACTTTTTTATAAAAAAAAAAAAGGATTTGTCAAAACTGTTTCCTGTGGTTCTTACTTTTTGACACTTTTTTGGGTGAATGGGTATGGGTACGGGTACCATACCCATTCACATTGGGGTTGGGGTGGGATCAGGGGGCTCCCTTGTTAAAGGGGACTTCCAGATTTCGAAAAGGCCCCCCACCACACCACCGAAAAGGCCCCCCACCACAGACCCCAACAACCACAGCCCAGGGTTGCCGGGAAGAGGCCCTTGTCCCCATCAACATGGGGACAAGGTGCTTTGGGGTAGAGCCCCCCCTGCCCCAAAGCACCCACCCACCCATGTTGAGGGCATGTGGTCTGGTATGGTTCAGGTTGGAGGGGGGCGCTAGCTTTTCCCCTCCCCTTCCCTGACCTGCTGGGCTGCATGGTCGGATAGGGGTCTGGTATGGATTTTGGGGGGGGACCCCACGCTGTGTTTTTTTTATTTTGGCATGAGAATCCCCTTAAAATCCATACCAGACTCATTGACAGCTGATGATCTATTGGTTGTTAAGGATGTGGCGGCTGGCTTCCCGGCCCCGTTTCTTAACAACCAGCTTACACTGTGCCCTGATTGGGCAAAGTTTTGCCCAGTCAGGGCACAAAGTGCATTGCAGAGTGTTTGTTAGGGCAAACACCAGATGAACACCATGCAAATTTGGGTGTTTGGCAAATGGCCGTACAGGCAAATGTTCGTCCATCCCTAGTAGCTATGTAAAAAAAGAAAACAAATACAGATACTACTTTTAAGGATTGGAAAGATACAATACATTACAATTTTATTTTTGGATTTATTTTAAATCTCTTTTTGATAAGTGATTACAATGCTCATTTAGCTTCTTAGGATTGAAACTCTTGTGCTCAAAGAGAGTTTAAAAAATGAAAACTTACGGTATATAATGCAAACAATACAAGACCAAGGAAAGGTAACGAAAGTAATATATTGCTTTCATACTTTACATAACATATGGGAACATTCTAACTCATAGTTCTGGATAATGTCACAAGTTCCTGTTTCATTCCTATGTGTTCCTTTTTAAATGAACTCTTTTTATTGCACAATAGTAGCTGCAGTGATATGACACTATGTGATGGGTGAGAACTCTGACACATGGCTTTGCTGAATGTTATGTATTTTTCTCTTGTCTGCAGAGAACGTGGTGACAATCACTGTGAGATGGTGTGAAGTGATACTGAAAACCAGACGTATTTCCCTAAAGCTTCACCCTGGTAACTGTGGTGGTGGTAGAGGAGAAACCAAGGCCAATGGGTGTGCCATGGGGTGAGGCTTCCTGCCTATACTGAGAAGATGAGACCACAGTTTAATCTAATAGTGAAAATGCACACAGCAGACAAGTCTACTCACATCTGAGCATATAACATAACCTCCGTTCTGTGAAGGACATTGAACTTCAAGTCATACAAATGTGGATGGAACCTGCACCTCTGGACCTATTTACATTACACAGCCCCCTGCATCACTGGACCCCTTTACATCTCATAGCCCCCTGCATCTCTGGACCCTTTTACATTACACAGCACCCTGCATCACTGCACCCCTTTTACATTACACAGCACCCTGCACCTCTGGACCCCTTTACATTACACAGCCCCCACAGCTCTGGACCCCCTGCAGTTCACACCCCCTTCAGTCCTTCAGTGCAGACACCCCCTTAGTGCAGACACCCCCCCTAGTGAAACCCCCCCTTAGTGAAACCCCCCCCTCAGTGCAAACCCCCCCTTAGTGAAAACACCCCCAGTGCAAACCCCCCCCTTAGTACAAACCCCCCCCCCTCAGTGCTGGCGGGGGGGGGGGATTCTGGCTGAGTCTGCTGGCAGCAGGGGGGGGTTGCTGAATCTGCTGGATGGCTTCTATGGAGAGCTGAAGGGGATACAGTGCTAAAGAGGCATGTCATTATTATCATTTACAGACTCAGACATCACACAGCACCTTACTTTACTTAGTTCAGTTCAGTGCTGTGCAGTCTCTCTCTGTCTCTTCTCTGCAGCCAGCCCACAAGTCAGAGATGTACGGCACTCGTGCCCTGGCCCTCCCCTGACGTGCCACATGACCTTCCTGGCTTCCTACAACTCCCACAATGCAGCGCGGCAGCAGCCAGCCAATCGGTGGCCGCCGCTGCCGAGTTTTAGCAAAAAAAAAAAACAGCGCTGCGGACCGCGGCCATTTTAAATATAATGTGAGCGACCTGGGGGGCAATCTCCACTTTTCCACCTGGGCCAGTCCGCCCCTGGCCTGGGGCTCCTCGGGGTACCCAGGGACTTTTTCCTTTGTCTATGGCACTCCTCTTTTGCATGAGCTCACCCCTTTACCAGGGCTGGCCTGGGCAGTGTTATCTAGATGCACTTCCATATGCCCATTATAGGCTTTACCGTAATGAGTACCACAGCAGGCCTTGTTGACAGCAGACATTCCCAACAGAAGATATGAAAATAAACAGTCCAGAAGCAGAAAGCCTTTTCATTGCATTTGTTGTGGAAATTTTATTAGGATGTATTTAAAATGTATTGTCAGTGTCTCCCAGTGTTAGTTCTCCCGCAGCTCGCTCTAAAGAGCAGACTGGGGCAGACTGATGCCAGTTGAGACCCGTTTTGATAGTGGAAAGCTTCTTGAGGATGAAGAGAAGTGTTTGCAGAGTGGGGATATGTCCACCAGCGAAGGGCCCCTGTGCGATGCACAGACGATCGTGTGAATGAATGAATGAATGAAAACTTATATAGCCCAACACATGCAAACTTAATCGCCTCTGGGCGCTTGTTGTTCCTGTCTCCTTTGGTATCAAAAGAGATGAGTCTTGATCTTTCTCCTGAACGCCAAGTGGTTCTCCTCCAACCGTGGGGGGGGGATGTGTTCACTCTGCAAAGACATTATCGGTTATGGGGTGGATGTACGCTCGTGTTGCTCTGTGTGTCTGATCAACACTTAGGGAGGCTATGGCGTGTCTCTGCAGAAAAATCTCCTATCCTCAGGAATGGTAGTATAATCCGGGTAACAATGCGGGTATGCATTGTTCTCTGAACAATGCAGAATGAGGATTCATGGCAACGGTAAAAACGACAGTCTTTGAATTGTTATGGTCGGGGACAGCATCCATGATTTCAAGGCCAGCCATGCTGCTTCCTTTGCCTTACTGGAGAGCATGGCTTACAGGTACATGGAGCAGAAAATCATACACACTGCCCCTGCCCAGACACGCCCATACACCGCCCTAGTCATTGTTCATTGGTTGAGATTTGTATAACTCCTTCTGTTTGAAGGAATGCCTGTTCTTGATTGGCCGATTGTGAAACCATATTGTTAAGTACTCTAAATAAACAGAACACAGAGTCTCCAGGGAGAGTCAAGCTGTAGAGCTAAGGATGTAAGGACAGTGGTCATGTCTATGTTACTTGGGAAGATACGGGAAACAGGGTCGTACTAAGATGCATTATACCAAAAGGCTGAAAGTGACATGGGTTACGCGCAGCGTATAGTGGAATTTCCACGACACATGCTTCAGTCAACCTGGCCCATAGTAATGGCTCAATCCTTAGTTTCACACAGAGCATTTGATAAATGAGAGAGAGTGAGCAGAGGGGTAGAAATTACATTTTATTCCTTCACTGCTTACTCCTAAGGGGAAACACTCAGAAATTAAACCTTATAGACAAAATCTTCCTCAGACACTTTAATCTTACTCTAGCAAAGTACCTAGGGTGTACCTCGGGTGCTCCACTGCTGTCAAAAATGGAACTTCCGCTTTAAGAGCAGGTGACCCCCTGACATGCCACATTTGGTATGTAATATTTTTGGGGGGGAGCGGATAGCCTCTTTTTGGAGGGATCCAGCTCCCACTTCCTCCCAGGGCACCGCGGCACTGGAAGGAAGTTCACCTCTCCCCCCTCCCTCTCGGCAATCATCTGGGATGAGTCACAGGTCCCAGATGATTGCCCGGCCATTTAAGCCTCGTACACACGTACAGTTTTCTTGGCAAGAAAGCTGCTGGCAGAGTTTTCTTGGCAAGAAAGCTGCTGGCAGAGCTTTCTTGCCGAGTAAACTATGAGGTTTCTCATCAAGAAAACTGCCCACAATTAAGATGAGAAAAATAGAGAATCTGTTCTCTATTTTCTCGTCGTGAGATTCTCGGCAGTGTTTTCCTGTCGAGAAACCAGAGCGTGTGTATACTTACCTTTCCATGGAAACCCAAGGAATAGGTAGGGTAAGGCAAGGAATAGGTAGGGTAAGGCAAGGAATAGGTAGGGTAAGGCAAGATGGCGGCAACGGCATCGAATGTGACGAGCGCATGCTCGTTATACTCGATGACGTCACCGCGTTCGTGCCATTCAAAAGCACGGCGGTTCTTTTGAACGGAGTGTGTGTACACTCGGCCAGCAAAAGAATCTTGCCAAGAATCTCGTCAGGAAAAACAATGTTTTTTCCTGACGAGATTTTGGGCCGTGTGTACATGCCTTCACAGTGCGAAGCGCCCACAGTGACAATGCCGGCGCCACAGAGAGGAGGGGGAGAAGAGCGGGGCTTCGTATAACACATTTTCCTAAGGCCTTAGGGTGCCCTGAATACACACAATAGAACAACTAGTCAATTGAACTGATTGTTGGCTGGCCTTTATCCTATTTGGCTTTACTTTTACTAGTGTCACTAAACCCACATCATAAAAAACAATAAATAAATGCTGTATTACATGCTCACACTCACACAGGCACTATGAGATTTGTTTTCTGTATTCTGAAAAAAACCTGGTTGATCCTGCTGCACTCTATTTCCACCTTCTGTTCATGACCCCAATTCAGCTAGGGATTTTGAAGCTTTGGTGGCAGCTCAGCACATCCTCAGTTTTCAGTGAGCTTTTATGCTGAGCATTTCCTCCCTATCACATCTGAGCAACCCATGTGATTATTAGTGTTGAGCAGAATATGCCATATTCGATTTCGCGATATATCTCGAATATATATTCGAATATTCGAGATATATTCGCTAAATTCGAATATTCGTGATATTTTATCGAAATTAAATGATTGTGATTTTTCGCTATTGCGAATGCGAAAATAATTGCGATTTTTTGATAACTGCGGTAGGAGCACTCTGATTGGCTCAGAATATTCGTGATATTTTATCGAAATATCGCAACATGCGAATGCGATATTTATTGCGCAATTTCGAGAAATGCTGGAGGAGCGCTCTGATTGGCTCAGAATATTCGTGATATTTTATCGAAATATCGCAACATGCGAATGCGATATTTATTGCGCAATTTCGACAAATGCTGTAGGAGCACTCTGATTGGCTCAGAATATTCGTGATATTTTACAATACAAAATAATTGCGAATATTCGGCAAATGTGGAAGGAGCACTCTGATTGGCTCAGAATATTCTTGATATTTTACAATACAAAATAATTGCGAATATTCGGCAAATGCGGAAGGAGCACTCTGATTGGCTCAGAATATTCTTGATATTTTACAATACAAAATAATTGCGAATATTCGGCAAATGCGGAAGGAGCACTCTGATTGGCTCAGAATATTCGTGATATTTTACAATAGAAAATAAAAAGTGTTTTGCATTGGTGGTGATTCTTTACTCTATCCATCTGTCACAGCCGTTTGTCAATCAAACACCTTGAAGATTGAACACGTTCATGCTGCATGCTTTGGACTTTTTTTCACTTCACATATCAAAGACATTTTTATGAAAGATTATTTTTCTATTATTGGGACTATATTTCTTTATATATTTGTTTCACTGTGTATTTCACAAGTTATTTGCGCTTGCTTATTTTATAATTTGCCCACATGTCTTGTCACTAGACATATTTTTTATTCTTGTAGAGCGACTCCATTTTCTGTCTTGTATTAATTTATGTTGTATAACATTTTTGAGTTGCTGCTGTATTCTCCCCTTTTTTAAGGTATGCGCAATTTTTTCCTTCTTACAAAAAATAATAATATCAAACATACAAATATTCATAACATACACATACACAAAGCCCCCCCCTTTTGCATCAGAGACAATCAGAGTTCTCCTACCACAGTTATCGAAAATTCGCAATCATTTTCGCATTCGCAATAGCGAAAAATCGCAATTTTTTTTTTTCAATTTGGCAACATAAAAGGATCGCCTCAGCTTAGCTACTCGGCCCAGGGTCTCTAATCATACCAGCAATGCTTTTAGACGTCGATAGGATGTGATCTGTTTTAAAAATCAAATTGAAAAAATGCGAATATTCGGAATTGCGAATATTCACCGCGAAATTCGAAATATAGCGCGATTTCTCGAATATGCTATATTCGAGTCGAATATTCGCAATGCGAATATTCGTGAGCAACACTAGTGATTATAGTCACACATGTGAATGTATACACAGTGGTAAATGACAGCCCACTCCCTTCCTCCTCCTCCATGCCCACTAAACCAGCTAAAAACAATGGGAGTGGGAAAACACATGTGGATTAATGGAGTCTTCACCTCCCTCTTATTCTAAGACACAGGTTGGAGGGTTGTGACACAACCTGTGACTGGCTGAAATCCAGCCACACAACACGTGATCAGAAGCAGAGACCTAGAAGCTCCTCCTGCTTACTGTATGTTTACATGGGAAAGATCTGGGTCCTTTGACAGCCTTATATCGATTAGGAAAAAGGTAATTAGATGTTTTTTTTAATTATCAAAATAATTACTGTGCCATCATCCACATACAGAAATATAAGAGACAATGTAAAATAAACAGTGTGGGCCAGATTCACAAAGAGTTACGCCGGTGTATCAGTAGATACACCGACGTAACTCGCAATCTAAGCCCGTCGCATGTTTAAGTGTATGCTCAAACTGAGATACACTTAAACCTACCTAAGATACGATGGCCTGCGCCGTCGTATCTTAGGGTGCAATATTTCCGCTGGCCGCTAGGTGGCGCTTCCATTGAGTTTGGTGTAGAATATGCAAATTAGTAGATTCACGAACGTACGCTTGCCCGTCGCAGTAAAGATACGCTGTTTCCGTAAGAGGTATGCCGGCGTAAAGATAAAGCTGCTCCCTAGGTGGCGTATCCTATGTTAAGTATGGCCGTCGTTCTTCGAAGAACAAAAAAAAAAATACACATAAAAAAACTTCCACATATGATGCGAAACCAGAAGGAGACTTGTTGGGCAAATGAATGGCGGGAAAGCCTCGCTACCTTCCTCCGGTAAATGGTTAAGTCTGAAGTGGAAAAAAAAAGTATGGCTGTCGTTCCCGCGTAAAATTTTTGAAATTTTACGTCGTTTGCGTAAGTCGTCCGTGAATGGGGCTGGACGTAATTTACGTTCACGTCGAAAGCAATGACGTGCTTGCGACATCATTTGGAGCAATGCACACTGGGATATTTTACGGATGGCGCATGCGCAGTTCGTTCGGCGTGGGGACGCACTTCATTTAAATGATACACGCCCCCTACCCACCGAATTTGAATTCCGCCGCGTGATTTACGCTACGCCGCCGCAACTTTAAATGAAATACGTTACGCCAGCAGAAAGATCTGCTGATCTTTCTGAATCTGGCCCTGTGTGTTTAGTATCACTTTAAAGGGTATTCAAACCCAAAACAAATATGTAATGTATTGCAGCTTAACAGTATGTGGTGGCTGCATTAGGCTTTTTTTAACACATTCAAATTGAGTTAGGCCTCGTACACACGATAGGTTAACCAGAGGACAACGGTCTGATGGACCGTTTTCATCAGTCAAAACCGATCGTGTGTGGGCCCCAGAGGTTATTTAACCATTGGTTAAAAAAAAAAAAACTTGCTTTAAATTTAACAGTAGGCACAACCATCGGTTAAAAATCCATGCATGCTCAGAATCAACTCGACGCATGCTTGGAAGCATTGAACTTCGTTTTTTTCAGCACATCGTTGTGTTTTACGTCACTGCGTTCTGACACGATCGTTTTTTTAACCGATGGTGTGTAGGCGTGACGGACCATCAGTCAGCTTCATCGGTTAACCAATGACAACGGTCCTTCAGACTGTTCTCATCGGATGGACTGATCGTGTGTACGAGGCTTAACAGCAACTGGGAAACTCGGACCGAGTGTTTCTATACTGGGGTTTGAGTGTAGTTGACTTCCACTTGTAGTATATGGGGTGAAGAGCTGCTACATTTTAAGTGCAGCTGGAATTCAGATTGCTATCTAAAACTGGAGCTTGCAAAATCGAGTGCAGCTCTGCACAGAAACCAATCAGCTTCCACGTTTTATTGCCAAAGCTTATGGCCCCTTTCACACAGGTGGATAGAATTCAGCTTTTAGTTGTGGAATAGAAGAAGTTATCTGCCGCACCCAGGGCTGGACTGGGACAAAAATTTGGCCCTGGACTTCATTCAGACTGGACCACTTTGACAGGTCTCTCCCATAGCGGCCGGACAACTCCCGCACCCCCCCCCCCCCGCCACCCAAGCCCCCTCTGCCCGTTTACTAGCCACTAGCCGTTCTTTATTAGAGTAGAACAGCTGGTACTGGTACGCTTATAGGCAGGACCAGTGGGGAAGCTAGACATTATTTCACCCGGGGCAAACAATCAGTTCGGTGCTCCCCCTTATGGGACAAGATTAGGCAGAAGTGAGAAACTCCCAGGCCATAGCTGTTGAGTCAGCTGTCTGTCCCCTCCTCCATGGTCCTCTGTCATCCCCCCTGCTCCTCTGGTCCTCCCCCTGCTTCTTTGTTCCCCCCAGGTGTGCGCTGCAGGGTGGGAGAAGAGGTGAGAGCTGCGGGAAGGGAGAGACAGAGGAGCAGAAGGGGCGGCGGTCCGCTGTCACTGAATCCAGCCCACTGAGCCATCAGCCCACCGGGAAACTCCCTGTAGTCCCAATGGCCAGTCCATCCCTGGCCGCACCTAAACTCACATAATGCTTTCCTATGGCCCCATTCACACACTGCATTTAGGGGGTTTTGTGCGGTTAGAAAAAATGTATTTGACTGCGTCCGGGACCGATTTAGCACAGCTATCTGCACATAACCGCAGGTAATCATAGTGTACTATTTCACCTGTGGATAGCAGCGGCAATGAGAAAAGAAAAGCAACAGGAAGCACACCAGAAATGGCAAGAATGTTCCGCCGCAGCTAAACACAGCTGCATGTAAACGCACATAAACGCTGCAAATCCCAATGTACAACTGTAAGTGATCGCTGTGCCTGGAGTCTTGGAATTTCAAAATAACAAAAGTACAAAACATGCTTTTAACAGCAGCAGGACAGCCGCCTGTGTGAAAGGGGCCGTATTGAACGAGCTGAAGGAAGAAGCTGTATCTGCACCATGCAATTTCTGTGTGCAGCAGTTTTAGTAAATCTCCCCCACGGTATTGTCATTGAATTAGTAGCTAAAACCTGCACAAGAACCTTCATAGATTACAAGGTTCTATTCTAATAAAATGTGGAGGCTTGAAAAAAAAAAAAAAAAAAAATGGAGCGGACAGGGGCGGCTCCAGACAAATAATTTTTGGGGTGCAGTGCGGGTGCTTAAAGTATATGTGGGGGCTGTGCTCTTGCGGGCGTGGCCAAAAATGTAGGTGTGGTCAATAGTGTGTTTGGCCAAAAGTGGGTGATTTTTCATGGTCTATTCCATTGTATAGACAAAATAGGGCCTTGGAGCACACAAAAAAGAATATTGGAGTCAAATAAGCCCAAATGGGACCAGCAAGTGTCAGAAATAATCCCAGCAAGCATAAAGGCCAGAAAGGCATAAACAACCCCTGGCATGGAACAACAATAAAATAATTACCCAACCAGTGTGGAGTGGGGGCAGTGTATAGTGGGGACAGTGTATATTCAGGGCAATGTGGAGTGGGGGCAGTGTATAGTAGTGGCAGTGTATAGTGGGGGCAGTGTATAGTGGGGGCAGTGTATAGTAGGGGCAGTGTATAGTAGGGGCAGTGTATAGTGGGGGCAGTGTATAGTGGGGGAAGTGTATAGTAGGGGCAGTATATAGTAGGGACAAAGTATAGTGGGGGCAGTGTGTAGTAGGGGCGAGTATAGATGGGGCAGTGTATAGTGGGGGCAGTGTATAGTAGGGACAGTGTATAGTAGGGGCAGTGTATAGTGGGGGCAGTGTATAGTGGGGGAAGTGTATAGTAGGGGCAGTGTATAGTAGGGACAAAGTATAGTGGGGGCAGTGTGTAGTAGGGGCGAGTATAGATGGGGCAGTGTATAGTGGGGGCAGTGTGTAGTAGGGGCGAGTATAGATGGGGCAGTGTATAGTAAGGACAGTGTATAGATGGGGCAGTTTATAGTAGGGACAGTGTATAGTAGGGGCAGTGTATAGTGGGGGCAGTATGCAGAGGCACCCCTAGGAGCAGTTCCCAACTGTGTGGGCCAGATTCACAAAGGTTAGCGGATCTTTAGATCCGTGTAACCTATGTGTTTTAAGATCCGCCCTCGCAAGTTTGTGAGGAAAGTGTCAAATTCACAACACACTTACCTCCAAACTTGCGACGGCGGATCCTAACTCCCCCAGCGGAATTCAAATTCCGCGGCTAGGGGAGTGTCATATTTAAATCAGGCGCGCTCCCGCGCCGATTTAAATACGCATGCGTCGTCCGGGGAATTTCCCGGCGTGCATTGCTCCCACTGACGTCAATAGGACGTCAGTGGTTGCGACGTGAGCGGGACTTGCGACGCGCGTGTTCGTGAATCGGCGTACGCAAACGACGTAGGAAATTTCAAATTCGACGCGGGAACGACGGCCATACTTAACAATACTTACCCCTGCTTTTAGCAGGGGTAAGTATACGACGGGTACCGCGCTACGGAAACGACGTAAGAACACAGCGTCGGGTCCGCGTACGTTCGTGAATTTCGCGTATCTCGCTGATTTACATATTATTCAGTGTAAATCAGCGGGAACGCCCCCGGCGCCATTTTTAAATAAAAAAAAAGATCCGACAGTGTAACACAGTGTGACACTGTCGGATCTCAGCCCTATCTATGCGTATCTGATTCTATGAATCAGGTGCATAGATAGGACCAGTAAAAATCCGAGATACGATGGTGTATCTGAGATACTCCATCGTATCTCTTCTGTGAATCTGGCCCTTTGTGTGCAGGTTAGGGAGCTGCAGCAATAAAGATGGAGGGAATTCTGTAGGGGAAAACTTCTCAGCAGTCACTCACCTCATGGCTGCAGGCAAAGACACCCATGGCTGCCATCTTGGCTCCTCCTGCCAGTCCAGCCCACTGCAGTTGCAGCCTGAGAGGGTACCAATATTTGTGGTAGTCAGTCACTCCCCCACCCACCATCTCAGCCCATGAGAATCACATTTTCTAAAGGCATAGAAGGCCAATCGCCGGGCATTGCAGCCAGAGGCAAAGTCAGAGGCTCTTGCTAGTCCCCCTTGCAACCAAATGCAGCGGAGGGCTGCCTATGGGTGGCCCTGACAAATGATGAGGGTGCTGGCAATATTTTTTTTTGGGGGGGGGGGCTATAGCACCTACCTCTTACCACCCCTGCTTATTGGCAATCCCTTTTCACGCAGTCTACCAACATTACGCAGTATAACAACATCACTGTGCTGCTAGTTTCTGGTCGCCAGTACCTTGCAGCATAGCACATCTAATAAATAATCACGTATGTAAATAGATGTTATTTTGTCCCACTCTAAAGGTTACAATGCAGATGCACGCATGCTAAACGTAAACACAAATGCTACATTGGCTCATGGCTGTAATTACAGTTTTCAAAGCACGATGAAAGAAAAGTCAGAGATAATATGATACATTATATAATAACATGTTATATATGCAAAGTTTGGTATTTCTAGATACAAATGTGTAAAACATGTTTTAATAGAAAGCTATTTTTTGTACTGACATGTCTTTTGACATGGGTTACATCATTGGGGTGCTTTTTGTAGGCTTTGTACACATAGGGCCAGATTCACAGCGGAGATACTCCGTCGTATCTCTCAGAGTATCTATGCGACGGATTCATAGAATCAGTTACGCATAGATATCCCTAAGATCCGACAGGTGTAATTGTTTTACACTGTCGGATCTTAGGATGCAGTACCGCGGCCGCCGCTGGGGGGAGTTTGCGTCGTAAACCAGCGTCGGGTATGCAAATTAGGAGTTACGGCGATCCACGACGGTTTTTCGCGTTCGCTACGTCGCTGCTAGTCTAGTTTCCCGTCGCAAATTTAGTCATCGTTTTGGGTGCCCTAACTTTACACAGCACACGTATGTGCTGTATAAAGTATGGCCGTCGTTCCCGCGTCTGAATTAAAAAATTCACGTCGTTTGCGTAAGACGTCCGGGAATACGGAAGTACGCTACGCACGTCGCCGTTCGAAAAAATGATGTCACTTCGCGCAAAGCACGGCGGGAATTTCTAAACGGAGCATGCGCAGTAGGTCCGGCGCGGGAGCGTGCCTAATTTAAATGGCACACGCCCCTTTAAATTACGCGGGCTTACGCCGGAGGCCGCCAGCGTAGGTTTTCATTGCAAGTGCTTTGTGAATCAGGCACTTGCGATGAAAACTTGCGGCGGTGTAACGTATCTACGATACGTTACGCCGCCGCACTTCTACGTGAATCTGGCCCATAGTTCTGTAGAGCTTTCATAAGTAGAGAAGTAAGAAGGAAGGTATTTTCTGCAAACTGTGTGCACCTCTTCTTGCTAATATGAACTCTGTGTGCATTTTACATATCCCACCACTCAAGTCCGCGCATCTAAATTTCAGCATTACCAGAAGACACAGGAGTGAACCATACTACTGATATTGTACATGTTATATGGGCAAAAAGAGAAGAGCACTTATCTGTGAAAACTCCCAGTAGCTATATTTTATTAAATATGGGTTGGAGTGCATCCTCATCTGACTGTGGTTATACAGACTGCCATGGCTAATGTTGCCTTAAAGCGGAGCTCCACTCTAAAGTGGTACTCCCGCTGATTGGATCCCTCCCCCCTCCAGTGTCACATTTGACACCTTTCAGAGGGGAGGGGGGTGCAGATACCACCCACTTCCGGCCACAGCCCCCTACAGCGGGCAGGACGTCATCTAACCGACCCCCCCCCCCCCCGTTGTGTTCTGGGAACACTCGCCGTAGGGAACCGGGCAGAGAAGCCGGAGCGCTTCACTTCCTGGTTCCCTCACCGAGGATGGCAGGGGGCAGCAAAGTGACGAGTGATCATTCGTCCTCTGCTGCGGACGGCGCTTTTTTTTTTTTTTTAACGGACATCCGCTTTAAGCACACACGTCACATCAGAAATAGGCTTTTAAGGTAAGAGTAGGCCAAGATTTTTGTCAATAGCTTTTCGGCCCAAAAAAAACCCAGACACCATAAATTAGTTGTTTTATTCATTACTGTTTTAAAAAAATAATAATAATTAAGGATTAAAGTGATTGTAAAGTCTCTTTTATTTTATTTAACCCCTGCAGCCGTCATTCGGCTATAGCGCGGACCTACTTTGCCGGGAAGCTTTTAATAGACGTCCTCCCCTTTGCATGCTCCCCTCCCACTCGCGCTGTGATCACCGAGTCAATGAGACTTAAGTGATCACAGATCGGAGTAAGGTGCCGACCCTGGCCCCTTACCACATGATCAGCTGTCAGCTAATGACAACTGATCACGTGATGTAAACAGAAGCTTGTTAATCTTTTTTTTTCTCCTCACGCTGACAGCATGAGGAGAAAAAAAGGCCAATCACCGGCTTCTGTGCAAGGGACATCGGTCCCGAAGAGGCACAGCCGCCTCATCTGTGCCAGCCAGTACCGCCTGGCAGTGCCCACAGGGCCATAAATCAGTGCCCACCAGTGCATAACAGTGCCACCTATCAATGCCCACGAGTGCCACCTATCAATGCCCACCAGTGGTGCCAGTGCCTCATCAGTGCCACCTAGCAGTGGTGCCTATCAGTGTCACCTACCAGTGCCGATCAGTGCCCAGCATTGCCACCCATCAGTGCCCATCACTATCACCCATCAGTGCCAATCACTGCCAGCTATCAGTGCCAGCTATCAGTGCCATCTATCAGTGCCACTTATTAGTGCCCACCAGTGCCACCTATCAATGCACTTCAGTGCCACCCATCAGTGCCACCTATCAGTGCCCCCAGTGCCACCTTATCGGTGCCCATCAGTGCAGCCTATCAGTGCCCATCAGTGCAGCCTCATCAGCAAACATCAATGAGGGAGAAAAATTACCTGTTTGCTAAATTTTATAACTAAATATAAAACAGTTTTGTATTTTTAAAAAGATTCTTACATTTTCTTAACAAAAAATAAAAACCGTCGAGGTGATCAAATACCACCAAAAGAAAGCTCTATTTGTGGGAAAAAATTATAAAAACTTCATTTGGGTACAGTGTTCTATGACCGCGCAATTGTTCTTCAAAAAGTGACAGCGCTGAAAGCTGAAAATTGGTCTGGACAGGAGGGGGGTTTAAGTGCCCAGTAAGCAAGTGGTTAAACATCACAAACATGTCATCCCACTTACCTGCCCTGTAAAAATGGCTTTGCACAAAGCAGCCCAGGTCCTCCTCTTCTCGGAACCCTCTTCTATGCTCCTGGCTCTTCCCTCCTGTTAAAGGGGTTGTAAAGGTTTGTTTTTTATTTTCTAAATAGGTTACTATAAGCTAGTGCATTATTTTTTTTTCTTTGTTTTCTATGTCTGAATTTCTCACTTCCTGAATCACTGACGTCACACGTCCAGCCCCTCTACAGTTAGAAACACATATGAGGTCACACTTAACCCCTACAGTACCCCCTAGTGGTTAACTCCTAAACTGCAATTGACATTTTCACAGTAATCAGTGCATTTTTTATAGCACGTTTTGCTGTGAAAATGACAATGGTCCCAAAAATGTGTCAAAATTGTCGGATGTGTCCGCCATAATGTCACAGTCACGAAAAAAACGCTGATCGCCGCCATGTAAGAAAAAAATTATTAATAACAATGCAATAAAACTATCCCCTATTTTGTAAACGCTTTAAATTTTGCGCCAACCAATCGATAAATGCTTATTGCATTTTTTTTTTACCAAAAATAGGTAGAATAATACGTATCGGCCTAAACTAAGGAAAAACATTTTTTTTATATATTTTTGGGGGATATTTATTACAGCCAAAAGTAAAAAATATTGCATTTTTTTTTTTAAATTGTCGCTCTATTTTTGTTTACACCGCAAAAAATAAAAACCGCAGAGGTGATCAAATACCACCAAAAGAAAGCTCTATTTGTGGGGGAAAAAGGACGCCAATTTTGTTTGGGAGCCACGTCATACGAGCAATTGTCAGTTAAAGCGACGCAGTGCCGAATCGCAAAAAGGGACAAGGTCATTAACCTGCATAATGGTCCAGGTCTTAAGTGGTTAATGTCCTGCCAGCGCACCACTCCGGTGTGAAAGCCCTCAGGTGTCAGTTGGGGTGATTTTAATTGCTAGTAACACTAAGGCCCCGTACACACCAGCGGATCTGTCCGATGAAAATGGTCCGCGGACCGTTTTCATCGGACATGTCCGCTGCCGGATTTTGGTCTGATGGCTGTACACACCATCAGACCAAAATCCCTGCGGAAAACAAACGCGGTGATGTGTCGCGACGTGGCCGCGCCGTCGCCGCATCATCATCGCGGCCCTGGAAGTTCAATGCTTCCACGCATGCGTCAAAGCGATTCGACGCATGCGAGGGATGGCGGCCGCTCGGACATGTACGGTGAGTCTGTACAGATGACCGAACATGTCCGACGGACAGGATTCCAGCGGACATGTTTCTTAGCATGCTAAGAAACATTTGTCCGCTGCAAAACGGTCGGCTGGACAAATGTCCGCTGGAAACCTGTCCGGTCGGCCGTACACACGACCGAACATGTCTGCTGAAACTGGTCTGCGGACCATTTTCAGCACACATGTTAGGTCGTCTGTACGAGCCCTTACACACACGAACACACACACTATATACTTCCATTACTAGTATAGTGCCTGAACGTATCAATATCTTTGATCTGATCAGAACTATACTAGCGTCCCCAATAGTATAGTGTTCCCAAAAATGCAGCCTTAGCAGGATCAGCCCCGACACCTGCCAGAACCTGCATTTAGCCCCTCCGCCCAAACAAGTGCAGTATCAATAGGTCACTTCCTATACACAGCACACAAAACTGCAGCATTAGCAGTCAGGCCTGATCTCTGCTAGCACTAGCAGTTAATTCTTGTAGCGGTTCAAGCAGTCCCTGACAACCAGGTACTTTTTGCCCGTGAGTTTCACCTACAGTATAAATTTATTGGGCAAAATGTCCAAACAGAGGTTCACTAGTAAAGAGGCCTTCGTGATGCTGAGCATGACAGATGAGAGCAAAGGGGAAGCCTCACCGTCAGAATCAGGCTTAGTATTTGAGCCTGTAGAGAGCAGCAGCACCCTGACAGATAGCTCTGATGATGGGGTAGTGGTCCCAGCTAAGGTCAGGTGTACCCAACGTCGTTCTTATGTTGCTGAGGTACAACAATTGCATGGTTCTCATATGCAGCAGAGTGCCAGTACTAGTGCTGCTCAACCTTCTGGGAACTGGCAAGCACCAACGCCCTAGTATATCATGGTCATAGGCATGCTTAGCTTAGAATGCTCCTCCACCCCTCCTCCAGATGAAAAAAATGCCCATGAAGATTCACAAGATGTTTGATATCATTTTAGCCTAGGCCAAAAAACAGGTTGCACCTGAAAAAGTGTAAAAAAAAAAAAAAGTTTTAAACAAGTAAATATAATATGTCTTCCTATCTATTCACTAATGCTAGCAGCTAAAGGTTTAAAAATAGTTCATGTTGATGACAGAGTTTAATTACGCTTTAAGTATTCTTTATCCTTTAGTCAGTGTTTTTATTTTTTATATATTCCTACATTTTATTCGAATTATGAATTTATTTTCTGGTGCTCTAATCCTTCCTCATTTACTTTTTTTATTATTTCTCTAATATAGGTTGTTTTTATTTTTGATGTCAACAGAAAATGTACAAAAATACCGCACGCATTGAAATTCTGTGCGCAAGAACACACTGCTAAGTCATGCTACCGCTAAGAAGTCTATAGATGATTAAAGGTGGAGTAGAAAGAATAACGCAGCTCCTCTAGAAACAGATGCATTTTCAGATCAGCATGAGTAAGTGCCCTATATTGAAGTGGTTAAAGTTTTATGAAAAACAACTAAGCAGTGCCATGTGCTGGGATTGGTACAATACCACTATGTCTCACAACGGACCGTAATGGTCAGGTGTTCAGCAAGGCTTGTGGTGTAACCAGGTCCAAGGAGAAAGCACAGCAGATACTACTTGCTTTGCAGCTGCCTTTGCCTGATTAAATCCTGGTAATGATCACCCGACAGAGGAGTCACTGCTGCAATTACTCATTGGAACTCTCTAAACCAGGGGTCTCCAAACTTTCTAAACAAAGGGCAGGTTAACTGTCCTTCAGACTTTAGGGGGGCCGGACTGTGACCATCGGGAGTACAAAAAGTCCTGACATCAGTGGAAGTAATTGTGCCAAATCATTGGGTCTCATTGGGCCCCATTGTTGGTCTCATTGGGAGGAATTGTGCCCCATTATTGAGTGTCATTGGGCCCCATTGTTGGTCTCATTGGGAGGAATTGTGTCCCATTGTTGGTCTCATTGGGAGGAATTGTGCCCCATTATTGGATGTCATTGGGCCCCATTGTTGGTCTCATTGGGATGAATTGTGACCCATTATTGGGTGTCATTGGGCTCCATTCTTGGTCTTATTGCAGGGAATAGTGCCCCATTATTGGGTCTCATTGGGCCCCATTGTTGGTCTTATTGGGAGGAATAGTGCCCTATTATTGGGTGTCATTGAGCCACATTGTTGGTCTCATTAGGATAAATTGTGCCCCATTATTGAGTGTCATTGGGCTCCATTGTTGGTCTTATAGGGAGGAATAGTGCCCCATTATTGGGCCTCATTGGGCCCCATTGTTGTTCTTATTGGGAGGAATAGTGCCCCATTATTGGGTGTCATTGAGCCACATTGTTGGTCTCATTGGGAGAAATTGTGCCCCTTCGTTGGTGTCATTGGGGGGGAATTATGCCCCATGGGCTGTGTAAAAGCAAGCAAAGGGCCACATCTGGCCCACTGCTCTAAACAACCGACTTTGTTGTGATCAGTATAGTATCAACAAGGTACAAAGATAAATATGAAAAGGAGATTAGAGATCCTCCTATTGGCTGGAAGAATTGTTTTTATTGTTCATTTGTGTCCAAAATAAACAAAGATTCTTTGTTTCCTCTTCATTACTTTTGCTTTCCTGTGTGATTATTTGTTGTTTTTGGGTTTAATATGGCTTTTAGGGATGAGCATTTCAGCATTTTACTGCAAAACTATTAATTTCATAGGCAGGAAAACTTTGCCGAAAAAACAAAAACGGTCTTTTTTTTTCTTTTTTGTTACTAAACTATTTAGACCCCTTTCACACTGGAGCGTTTTTACAGCGTTTTAGCGTTAAAATTAGCGCTATTAAAACGCTCATAAAACACTCTCCATGCATCTCAATGGACCCTTTCACGCTGAGGCGTTGCGCTGGCGGGGCATTGAGAAAAGTCCTGCAAGCAGCATCTTTGAAGAAGTTTTTGAGCGCTGAAAAAAACGATCCAAAAACGCCCCTCTACATTGAAATTAATGGAAATCGATGTAAAAACGCCTGAATAGCACCTATAATCCACTCTGAGCTGTAGAAAAGTCACGTGATCTCCCAAAAATGTAAACATGCAAGCAAAAAAAAGAGCATCTACAACAGCAGGACTGAAATTGCCCATGCTTCAATAATGCTTGAAAAACTCTGTTAAAAGCTTGCAGAGTTGCATTAATTTTACAGCTAGCGCCCTAAAAACGCGGTAATAGCGCTAAAGGTGTTTTAGGGTGTTTTTGCAGCGCCTCAGTGTGAAAGGGCTCTTAAGGCAAATTTGCATGAACAATTTTTCCCCCCTTTATTTAGAGGTTGGTTTGGGATTTTTCAGGGTAATTCACTTTATTTCATTCTGTGTTCTTTGTGGGTGTGTTCTCCCGTTTTTTGTTTGCATTTTGATCATTGTGTACTGCAACTTTAAAATTTGTATTTTACTTTTTGTTCACTGTTTTTTTTTTTCTTTAAATAATTAAGCTAATGGAGGGGCCTTTTTTGGCACAAGAACAGGTCAAGGATAGTTGATAGCTTTAAAAAAATTAAAAACGAAACAAAAAAAAACACCAACAAAACTCAACCACTTTATTTTCATTTTAAATTTTGACTATAGTACTTTTTACTATTTATTCTAATTTGCAATAACATTTTGGGGAAATTAAAACAGTCAAATTTTAATTCATAATGGCGTATATTTGCGAATTGCGTTGCACCCAAATATGCAAAGCCTTGAATTTTGTGACTAAAATCTGCTTACCATATACTGTATCTATGGGTACAATACCACTCTTAGAGGCACATAGGGCTGCATCATTACCAAACCAGATTTTATTTTTGAAACCCATGCTGAGACTGAAAGCTTTATTACAAAACCATGTGCCCGATCCCCTGCATCTTCTAACTTTTACATCAAAGGCTACGTAAGCTCTAGTGAAGTGATGTGCTGTCTATTGCAAAAGAACAAGAACACATTCATCTTTTTTAAATAGCCACAAAAGAACTAGAGGACCCTTTAGAATATCATTTTAAACACAATATCTATTTTAATGTAAATGCCAACCTTTTTGCTGTAACAAAACTTGGATAAATTACCATTTTCAAGTGGGTAAAAAATAAACCTAAAAAAAATGGATTTGTCATCTGTCTAGTCTGAAAGGAAATGTTCCCTGTGCATATCTGAATGTAATTTCCCTGTGAGAACTGTCTGCTTTTTTCTTGTTTTGCAAGCCTAGCCTGTCTGCAGAGTAGTACATGAAGTGTGGAGCATAGGAGAAATGTCTGATCATAATTGGTATTTTAACCCCTCTGTGTATAGCAATACATGTGCTGCCTGCTGAGTCCATGGTACTGTATACCCTACCATAAGACCTTTGCTGTTTCTCATACTTAACACAAGTTGGTTTGAGACAATTATAAAATTGATAATTGTCTGAACTATGTGAATGGATCATGGGCATCATTTCCATTTGTGTTGCCTACTAATATTTTTTTCTTCTCTACTCCACAATATGAGGCAATGCTATTAAGTAAGAAAAAAAGTAATTTCAAATTATGCTTTGTGAAAGCTTATTATTTTTTTCATGAAAACTATAAAATTTAAGACCTTTGTCTTTTATTTCAAATAACAGAAGGGAGATCCCCTAGTGGACTTTAAAGGCACCAAGATATATGAACTCAAAGAGTAAGGTATAAATATAATTTATTCTGCGTATACCAAAAAGTTTGTTTATACATTAAAATTGAATCGTATATGGAACCATTATAAAACCACATGAGAACAATAATATAATGACGCAAAAAAGTATACGGGAGATGATTGTCCAATTATAAACCTGACGTTTCGGAGAATTGTCTCTCTTTCCTCAGGGGAAAACGGACGGATCAGCCCGTGATCTACAAAATGTACATAAAGCATTAGCATATGCAGATATAATGCAAAGTAAATAAGGTTGGTAAATACAACAAATTTAATCATCGCAATACTCACAACTTAGTATGTTCTCCATATATAAGCTTCCATATAACGTGTTAAAAACAAAGAAATAAGCAATGTAGCGCCCTGGAGTTGCTGGTGAATTCGGAAAAATGGGTATATAGAATTCAATTGGTGCTAGATGTCTGCTGGCGTTTCCCATTCACCCATGCTGGAGTCGACACAACCAAAACTTGTCATTTTATGTAATAAATTCAATATAAAAAATTTGCTGACTTTCTAGTGACATTTTTTATTTCTTTTTTTTAAATTTAGAGGCAGACTGCCTGCAGCTGAATACAAATGAATATATGTTGTAGCTAATAGCCATTGCATCCTGAAAATGCATATTGGAGAAAAAATCTGCTCTATTCTGGCACATTTGCTCATTTCAGGATTACATTAAAGAAAAAATCAATCCTTTAGGCCTTAGGGGTGCAGATCTTCCCTACCTTGGAAGATATGAACCCGGAATTTAAAATTAAATGGGAAGCAGTGTTACAAGCCTGTTCATATAGTTTAATGGAATTACTTATAGCAGAATACAATCAACGATCTGTAGCTTTGGATGTAGAGATCATCAGTACATGCGAAAAATTACAAGTATTTAAGACACACAAGTCAATCCCTGATAAAGAGATCAAATTGAAAACTCATTTGGAGACATTTAACAAAGACATTTAAATCAAAAAAAGTAACAAATTCAGAAGGGATAGAAATGCATTTGAGATGGGCAGAGCCTATAGATGGAATGAAAATAAATACATTCCTAATAGAAGTAAGAGACCGTATCCAACTGATGCCAAAGCATCCCTGAATATGTCTATTACTCCCCGACAGGTATCACATAAACCTGGCAAAACCAGCCAGAGCATAAAGCGCCAATACAATGGCGACTCCTCACAAACAAAACAAGCTAAGAAATCAAGCTTGGAGATTCCCTCCAATTCCACACAATCTTCACGTCACGGGAATAATTCTTACTCTCATGCACAGGGTAACCTTACAGCATCTACAAGCACGACTGATCTTGTATCAGCACATACACAGAAGGATTTATCACCCTCTATGAATTTGTCTTTGACAAATCAGTCTAACCGTTCAATTATTGATTCCTCTTTTTTAGCACAAGATTTAGTCCAAACACGCACTTTATCTCCTCAAATGGACAAATACCAACGTCATGATGGACACACAAAAAGACTCTCAGGTCAGTGATAGACAATTGAATATTGTAAATCTGTCATCTTACAAAATTTCCCCTGCAGAAACCTATGTTCTGGGCAAGGTTATCCATCATATGCTGGATAAATTTGAGATCTATAAAGATCTCCAGTTATTTATTCGGAAACTTTTGTTAAAAAGCCTCTATAACAAACAAAACTCGGATTCGACCTTTACACCAAAGGAACTACAAGCCCTTGACCACTTGAATTCCCTCATGCAGGAAAATGAGACCGGCAATTCAAGTGATCCTATTGATTTCCCTTTAACATCAAGCAATGGGAATGAATCTATTTCCCTGCCAAAGAGCGAGGGCACCAAACTCAAGAAAAAAATCAGATTTTTGCCCGGCACCAAGCGATAATCCCAATGCAGCCGCCTTTCTCAGATTGGTCAACCAAGATATTGCGAAACTCAGACTAAAAAAGAATTTTCACAAAAATCTTAACATCGAAGAAAAACAAGCACTAGAGAAACTAGCCTTGAATCATTCAATTACTATCAAACAGGCTGATAAAGGCGGCAACATTGTAATTTTTGATAATGAACAATACACAGGAATGTGCAACAAAAATATTAAAGAACCAGTGCTGGTATAGACGAATAACTGTTGACATAATAGAAAAGTATAATAGAGAATTTTACACACTTGTCGACGCTGCCTTTGCGACCCGTACAATTAACAAAACTACATGGGATTTTGTACAGACTAAATTTCCAATTATTCCCACTTTTTATGCACTCCCTAAAGTGCATAGGAACATGATGAACCCCCCAGGCAGACCAATTGTCTCCGGCAGAGGAGCACTTAGTGACAATGCCAGTAAACTCGTTGATGAATTCTTGAAACCACTGGTGAGTGAACTACCGTCTCACGTTAAAGACACTATCCACTTTCTGCAAATAATCAAAACTCTCTTTATCCCAGAGCATGCAGTACTTGTCACGATTGATGTAGAGGCCCTCTACAGTTCAATCCCCCATAACAAAGTTATTAAACACACTGTAGAGGCATCAACACAAGGTGTCCCATCCTATCAAGAATTCATCATCTCTCTTCTTGAGTTCATTTTGACTCACAATGTTTTCTCTTTTTTTGGGCTCCCACTACCTCAATATAGGGGGGTTGCGATGGGGACATCGTGTGCCCCATCGTATGCCAACCTGTATCTGGGGGAGTGGGAGAAAGCGCTCTTCAACAATGAATCGCTGGCTATATATACGGACCATATAACATCTTGGTACCGTTATATAGATGATGTTTTTTTAATTTGGGACGGCCCAACTGACCTTTTACAACTGTTCCTCGAAAGAATAAACAAAAATGAATTCAACTTGAATTTCACTATGAACTTTGAGACAGATCGAATCGCATTCTAAGATGTTGAAATATATAGAGACGAGGGCCACAAACTAGGCAGTAAATTATATGGGAAACCTACTGCAGGTAACAACATTCTACACACGACTAGTTTCCAGCCTCAGGCACTTGTTAACTCAATCCCCTTTGGACAGTACCTATGTATTCGACGCAATTGCTCAGATGATACAGATTTTAAAGGGTCACTAAATGATTATTTTTTTTAGCTAAATAGCTTCCTTTACCTTACGGCAGTCCTGGTTTCATGTCCTCATTGTTCGTTTTTGCTCTGATGTTGCTGTAATCCTTCTCTGTTTTGAACAGTCTGTTTCCTGATGAAAAAAGTCATGGGAGCTTTCTCTCTTTGGTCACTAATCAAGGAGGTGTGATTACTGTGTGTCTAAAACCCCTCAACACCAATCAGTTTCGTTTTACAAACCATCACTGCCCTGTATTGGCTTTTTGTCTCTGTTCATCACACAAGCATGAAACAGCATGCAAAAACGAAACTGAAACTGTAGGTACATTATATGATTGATTTTTATCGATTTTTAATAATTTTTAAAAGGAATCAGTTAACTATTATGTCTCTATACCCTGTAAACAGTCATTTCAGCAAAAAATTATTTTCCTTTACAACTCCTTTAAGGAACAGGCCTTGAAACTATGAGATAGGCTTCGACGTAGGGGCTACTCACACTCTTGTCTAAAGAGAGCATACCAACAGGTAGCCATACAAGAAAGAAATGCAATCCTATATTCTAAGAAAATCAAAAACGACAGTAATCCAGTTAGAATTATAACTCAATATAATAGCCAACAAGGTACTGTGAAAAACATCATTAACAATTACTGGCACCTTTTACTCTCGGATTGAATCTTAGGACAATTTGTACCTGAGCATCCCCTATTCTCATTAAGGAGGGTTAAATCCATCAAAGATCAATTCATCTCATGCGAGTACAAGGGAGAATCACGGGCAGATCCCTGCAAAGCTTGAGGGACATTCATGTGCGGGGCTTGTAAATACTGTCGTTACATGTACAAGAACAAGAACCCTCTCTTGCCGAATGGTCAGACCCTTCATCCACAACACTTCGCAAAACTGCAAAACCATTTGTGTTGTGTAAATGCTCCGCTGCGACTGTGGTTGCTTTTATATAGGCAAAACCAAATTACCATTCTGGCAGCGGGCATACCAACATATTAAAAGCATGAAAACCAACGATGTGGATCTCCCTTTGGGACTGTTTAAATATATTTTATACAAAAATCTCTATCACGCAATCTTTTATTAATCAACATTTTCTCTGAGTTCAGACAATTTTATGAAGATGCTAGCCTTCCCTGACATGTTTGACGCGGAACCAAGCATTGCATCGCACATGTTTTTTTCAGGATGCAATGGCTATTAGCTACAACATATATCCATTTGTATTCAGCTGCAGGCAGTCTGCCTCTAAAATTAAAAAAATAAATAAAAATTTTCACTAGAAAGTCAGCAAATTTTTTATATTGAATTTATTACATAAAATTACAGGTTTTGGTTGTGTCGACTCCAGCATGGGTGAATGGGAAACGCCAGCAGACATCTAGCACCAATTGACATCTATATACCCATTTTTCCGAATTTACCAGCAACTCCAGGGCGCTACATTGCTTATTTCTTTGTTTTTAACACGTTAAATGGAAGGTTATATATGGAGAACATGTACTAAGTTGTGAGTTGTAACAATTTTGAAAAAAATTCTATATTTTTTACTTTTTGCTATGATAAATATCCCCAAAAATCTATAAAAAAAAAATTCCACAGTTTGGGCCGATACGTATTCTTCTACATATTTTTGTTAAAAAAAAACTCAATAAGCGTATATTGATTGGTTTGCGCAAAATTTATAGCGTCTACAAAATAGGGGATAGATTTATTGCAATTTTTTTTTACTAGTAATGGCGGCAATCTGCGATTTTTATTGTGACCGTGACATTGCGACGGACATATCGGACACTTTTGACACATTTTTGGGACCATTCACATTTTTGCAGCAATTAGTGCTATAAAACTGAACTGATTACTGTGTAAATGTGACTGGCAGGGAAGGGGTTAACACTAGGGGGCGCTGAAGGGGTTAATATGTTCCCTAATGTGTGATTCTAACTGTAGGGGGGGACTCACAAGGGAAGGAGACCAATGTGTGTTCCTCTGTACTGGGAACACACATCGGTCTCCTCACCTCTGACAGATCCCATCTGTAGACGTCATATGACTATGGGCCGGACCCGAAGTGGTTTAAGGCAGTAGTTATTCTTTATCTAGTGTTATTATTTCGTTAGATATGTATCTCTAATTCATTTAATAAGTCGTAACAATTTGTATGTTGTTGAAAGAGTCACAAGAATACTCTGTAGGATGGCAAGGATGGGGAAGGAAAAAAAGGGGGGGGAGTCATCGCTATAGCTTTTTTATTACCTGCTCATGGTGGGTCCTCTCAAAGGTGCCACAACTCCCAGACCTTGTTATGAGCCTTTAGTCTGTCCTGTATACTAGCTGTCATTTTCTCTTTCAATTCTACATCCCTAAATTCTGGAGAAAAGGGCTTCAGGAGATGGGAGGTCACGGCTCTTCCAATTTAGGGCTATGAGACAGCGAGCCGCTGTGAGACTGTGGCATACTAGTTTTTTTGTAGGGCATGGGGAGCTTTGGCGGTGACAGACCTAGCAGAAAATGTTTCTAGAAGGTGGGCCAATAGCTGTTGGACCGTTGTCCAACATGGGATGATTAGTGGGAAACTCCAATAAATATGGAGGAGGGTGCCCTTCACCCCCTGGCATCGCCAGCACCTATCTGTGCTAGTAGGAAATATGGTGTGGAGCACATCTGGGGTACTGTACCAGAATAGGAGGATTTTGTACCTGTTTTCTTTATGTAGCGTGCATATTGAACTTTTTGCTGCTTGGGACCATATCACCTGCCACTGTTCGATGGGAATTTCCTCATTGAGGGCTTTCTCCAATCTGAGCACATAAGAATGCTTCTTCTGATCTTCTGGGGGCAAAGTATTTAGGATCTTATATGTAGCACCCTGCTACTTTTATAGCTGGTGCTGCCTTAAATTTAGAGGGTGGTCAGAGATTTAGTTGCCTCTGACTGTGTTATTTTAGCCAAATTTGGGCCTCTGTTCCAGCCATGACTGTACTGTGAGTGACCACTATTGTTGCCTGGGGTGCCTGTACCACCCCAGGCAAAGGGTGGCAGCAGTCAGGTCAAGGTGCATTGGGTGTTTTTCCTCAGCAGCCAATCAGTGGGGGTTGGTCGCCTCGCTGTGCATGCTGGGGGAGAGTACTTAAGGAACAGACGTCATTGGTTCGCGGTCGTCGATCGCTGGTCTGTCGTCCCACCACCCCCTGTGTGTGGCCCTCATGGCCGGGGGTGTGTGTTCAAGTGTTCCTGGCTCCGGGACCACGTTGGTCCGGGGTTCTAATCTACCGTGTAGGCCTGGTAGTCAGACTGGGTCTACAGTTGCAGAGTGGTCCTATGCTGTCGTCCTGAGGGAGGAAGCCGCCCGATGAAGAACCTGTCTGGGGGAGTACCGAGCACGAGGCTGGTATCTCAGGAGAGGCCTTGAACTTCATCGAAGGACGCACCATTACTGAAGGGCTGAATGATGGTCGAATGTCAGTTTTGAATTTACCAAAGTTTATTCAAGAGAGATCCAGGTGCTTAATCCTGTGTTGAGAAGGATTCTGGACCGAATACATCTCCATCTTTGGGAAGGTCTGTGGCAGAGACTTTGCTAAAGTTCCGTGTGACACTCTGGCTGCTAGGCTGGTGAGAGAGGCCTATCCAGATGCACAATACCCACTCTGGCTAGGGTGGCGACGAAAGTTTATCGCTGGAAGCAGGATTGTTTCCGAACAAAGTTATACACCTGAATCTACTTCTTACTATCCTTTCTACCTCTTCAACTACTATTACTTCTACTATTTTACCCCGTTTGGGTAATAAAGCGCAGAAAAAGACATCTAAAGTTTGGACATTGCAGTTCTTTTCAGCTCTCATCGCGTAACCTAGAAGGCGGATGAATAGAGGTAACATGCCACCCACAACAAACCAGCAGCTCCTTCGGGGGTAGTGCTACATATAGATATCTGATATTAATTTGTGTCTTTTTTCTCTGCCCAGAGTTTAGCTTTAATTTCTCTCTGCCAATGGTACAAGCAGCCTTCCATACCATTATGGACATTATAGCTGCTTGTATTTTTTTACTGTAGCTTCGCTTTAACCAATCGATCATTTCAGATTAGGATTTAGCAAGAAAGTGTCAGCTTTCAAAAAATAGCTAGAAGAGGTGTATGCAAATGCCTGCAATTCTATTCCATCACAGAAGGAACCAAGAAAACCTCCCGGCATGCATCTAATTGACCTGGTATATGGTTAAATGTTCAGGAGGAAGCTGTCAAATCAGAATATTACTGGACCATAACAAAGCTGTCTCTTCTGAAAAAGTGTATGTGAGCGTGTATTACTTTTCATCCATAAAGGGGAACAGTGCAGTGTGCAACTTTTGGGTCTGTATCACTAGACACAGAAGAGCAATGACTCTGAATAAAATGTCTCTCAGTTTTATCGCAGACTAATGCTTAGATAATTCGTTTACTAGGCTTTAAAGCAGTTGATCAAACACTTTAGCTGAGATCGATCGAGATGTGATGGATTTCGCAGTAATGTCATTCTTCACCATGCCATAATTACATTACACTCAGGAACTCGATAGTAATCTCAGGCCCCGTACACACGACCAAGTTTCTCAGCAGAATTCAGCCAGAAACTCGATCGGAGACGCATTCTGCGGAGAAACCAGGTGGTGTGTACACTTCTGGCCGAGGAAGCCGACGAGGATCTCGTCGGGCCAAATAGAGAACATGTTCTCTATTTCCTCGTTAGTCAATGAGGAAACTTGGCTCGCCGAGATCCTCGGCGGCTTCACAAGGAACTTGACGAGCAAAACGATGTGTTTTGCCTGTCGAGTTCCTCGGACGTGTGTACGGGGCCTCAGTGGTTCAACCCAATCCCCATTTGCTTCCCCATTCTGTAAGGTTGAAGCTACTAAAAAAATCAAGACTGCTGCTTTGTGCCAAAAATGTTGAGCATTTATTTTGCTGGATACACTCATCAAGAAGTTTCTTCAAAGCTTTGTCAAAGGATGGAGTTTGTAGATAAGACCGAGGGGGTGAAGACACAAGGACATCTTCCTGATCCAAGAGACTGATGCCGAAATGATGTCATGTCTCTTATTGTGATTACATTATAACAAATGATGCTGAGAGCAGCTCTGTACATCAACCTTATTTATTTTATTATTTATCAGAAGAATGAATTTTCTCTGGCCATTAGCGCTGTCTTGTTAGCATCACTCAGTTTAAAACATGGGCTTGAAAAGTGACAGCTGCCGAATCAATGTTTGAATTTGATTGGTTCTAGTGGAGCAGATTAGGCGGTTCTCCTCTAAGACACTCTGCTAAACCAGGCATGTTGCTGCTGGCTTATAATGACCCTGCCTGTAACATAACATAAGCTGAGCTATACAAGCAACATTCTTATTGTAAAGATATAAGGTAGCTTAGTAAAATGAATGCATTTAGTTATTACAACAGCTTCTCCTACAATACAATATTCAGATTTTGAATTCCATTTTCCATTCGTGCTATCTGGAAAAATGGCACTTGGGATCCTTCTAACAGGGCCTGTTCAAATACTGCAGGAGGATGCATGGACGTCCCGGAAGATTTTACCCCCTTCCTGACCATAACACTTTTTACTAATTAGCACTGCATCGTTTTAATGGACAATTGCGATGCCATGCAAAAAAATTTCCCCACAAATAAAGCTTTCTTTTGGTGTCATTTGATCACCTCTGCGGTTTTTATTTTTTGCGCTGAAAAACAAAAAAAGAGCGACAATTTTGAAAAAAATATATGTTTAACTTTTTGCTATAATAAATATCTCCAAAAGGGTTTTTTTTTTAAATAATTTCTTCATCATTTAGGCCAATATTTATTCTACATATTTTTTGGTAAAAAAAATTGTGATAAGCCTATATATTGATTGGTTTGTGCAAAAGTTATAGCGTCTACAAACTATGGGAAAGATTTATGGAGAGGACAGAGGAGACATATCGCTGTTCCTACTTAGTAGGAACAAACAACATGCCTCCTCTCCCTTGACAGGACAGGGATTTGTGTGTTCGCACACACACAAATTCCCGTGCTGGCACTCGTGCACACAATTGCGCATGGCCGGCAGCAATTGTGACCGCTGGTCACGCACATCGGGTCCCCCGCCGAGCAGCGGAGGCATGCGCATGCTTCCGACGGCGCACGCGCACCTCTGGCGGTGGCCGTGGCCACCCTCTGGCGGCTCTTAACCTCCCTGGCGGTATGATTCTGTCTGAAAAAACATGCTGAAAGCGGTACAATTATTTGCAAGGAAATTTGGTGTTTTATACTGTAGGCCTGTGATTTTTAGGAATAACTCACTTAAATCTGACCAAACAAGAATCTAATAGGCATCTCGGGTATGACATTTTTTTAAAAACAAAATTTTAAATTATAATATAATAAATAATTATAAATAATTATAGCAAGTAATAATATAATAAAAATAAAAATTATTCAATAATGTAATCAACTCAAAATCACTGAAATTTTCTCAGTTGCAGAATTGTTGCTGTCATTATTATTTTTTTTTTATGACGAATTTCCCCGCAAATCGCTATCGCACAATTCTGCAAGTGATTATAATTTATTATCGCTGTTTTCTAGCTGATCTAAAACCATTTTTGACATAAAAAGACACTTTTGGTTGCTATGGACAATCTACAGTTTTCAGGCAGAAAAAAAGGTTTTTATTATATAAAATGACATGCAGGGCACTGGGCAGACCACTAGGGACAAGGGGGTGTGTTTTTTTTACATACAGTACTGTAATCTATAAGATTACAGTATACTGTATGTAATGTGTTTGTTTACTTTTTTGAATTTGGCGCCGATCTCCGCTCCCATGCGTCGTAACGTCGCAGGGAACGGAGATCGGCGGCACAGGAGGACGCTGTGTGAATCGAGCGAGGTCCCGCTCGCTCACACAGCGTGGTGACATCGCTGGATCCAGGAGAAGGTAAGCCAGCGCACGCTGCAGGCTCTGCATGTCTACCCCGAGCGTGACTCAGGGATACCGATCGCAGCAGAAAAAATCCACCCCGAGTCACGCTCGGGGTTACCACCAGGGAGGTTAAAGGGAAACCTGTATATGTACGATATTTCGCACAGGAGAGCCATTGCGCTGCTGCGTGACCCGGTTAGGAGCAGGTTAAAAGAAACGCCTGCACTATTTTTAAATGTTGTAATATTTATTCAGGGGCCTGAAAATACATTGAAATTCGAAACCATGGCTGAAGAACTCATAGAGATGGCATTATCCTGTCCTGCCTCGTTGCTAGAACATTGCTAAGACACTTTCAGTCATTAGTACTCACCTCTACCATCACAGGAGCAAGCTCTCATACCCCCTGCACATATGTGGTCTATTTTTAGATCTATTGTGACAGGGGAGAGAGATCACATGCATTAGGGTTAGAAATGGCTGGGAGTGTCTTAGCAATGTCCAAACAACAAGGCAGGACAGGATGATGCCATCTATGGGAATTGTTTGGCAATATGCAAAATATGCACTAGCTTACTCTGCACTCCTCAGGTGGGAAAAATTGTCCATAAGCATCTGGTACCGGTCATGTGTACATTTTTCGACGAGGAAACTGTCGAGGATCCCGTCGAGCCAAAAAGAGAGCATGTCTTCTTTTTCCTCGACGGGGATGGAGAAACTTGCCTTGTCGAGTTCCTCGACAGCCTAACAAGGAACTCGACGAGGAAAACGACGTGTTTCGCCCGTCGAGTTCCTCGGTCGTGTGTACGAGGCCTTACATGTTACATTTTCCTTCCAACCTGCAAATTGGACAATGAATTTGCAACAGTTCCTCTGTCCAATGAGCAGGGAGATGCGCATGTAAGAAGTAATGCTAAAACCAAGAAGGCTCAGAGTGAGCCTACTGATTAGCATAGGTGTATGTACCACAAAATTAGCTAGATATTAGCTATACTTTAGAAACAAACTGTAAACAAATATATTTGAAATGTATTTGAGCTGTTTGACTGGAGTTCCACTTTAGTCAATATTCTTACAAAAAAAAAAAAAATCACTGCAATTCTTCTTCAATAAGTTTCTATGAAGCCTTCAAAGCATCTGCTCCCATAACAACATAAAACACAATGTGACTCCTGGGAGCGCTGGAAGAAGTTTATCCATTAGATGCTGAAAGGGCCTGACGCAATCTAATCTGCAGACAGGTAGCTCTGAATGCCCTCTTGTGTGTAATTGTCTGGAGTTACATCATAGACAGGCATGTATAATGTTGTTTGCGCTCCAACAATTTCAGAAAAGGAGCATTTGATACATTTAATACAGACATTACACTAATGTTTTGTGAATTCTACATCTACACATTTCTACACTAATTTATATTTATACCTTTCCCTTTAACCACTTGTTGTCCTTAGGACGTGCCCGTACATATTTGGGTTTCAGTGGTTATACCAGGGTCATGGCTGCAGCTGCAGTCATGACCCTGGTATGTTTTTTTTTTTTTTTTTTCAGACGGCGATGCTCTATGATGTAAAAGGGTTCTGAATGGCTATATACAGACGGTTGCGCTGGGTGACAATAGAGATGAGAGAAGAACAGTTGTTTCTGTAGTCTATGACAGCCTTTATCAACCAGGGTGCCCAAGCACACTGGGGTGCCTTGAGGTTTCTTCAAGGGTGCCTTAGCCTAATGCTGAAACATTGTCTATCAATTGTGTACAAGCCGGCATGTGGATGAAGGCTGCCATTTAGTTAAAATAGGCCACAGGTTTTCATTGTGCACCATTACAACCTTCTAGCTGTCCGCGTCCAATGGCATCATCAGTTGATAAGGAGGATGTCAGTCGCCTGCATAGCATCCCTGTTTGATCTTCTCTTTGCTCCTCTCAATCAGTGTTGGGGTGACATTATCATGAGTGATGGAGAAAAACTGAGGGAGAAGAGAAACTTTGGAATACTAGTCAGTACCAGTTTGGAAAATTGTATTTGCTTTAGAAGAATACATTACCTCTAACGTCGGGTGTTCTACTTGGACTTGTGAATGCTGAATTATATAAAACTATTAGAATAGTTTTTACATTTGAGATTGGAATGCCTCAAGACTGTCCATAATATGTAAAGGGTGCCTCGAGACATTCCATCGTTTTTAAAGGTGCCTCATGATTGTCCATAATTTTTAAAGGGTGCTTTAACTGAAAAATGGTTGAAAAACACTGGTCTATGAAACCAGAAGCAATGAGGGTTTTGTCATGGTTTTCTTAGTTTCAATCTATTGTTTACAAGCCGTTACTGGCTTGTACAGCATCTGATCAAACCGATCAGATGCTTTTGAGGGCAGAGGAAAGATCTCTGGCCTAAAAGACCCCAGAACCGTGACTGCCCCACACATGTGAAGAATTGCCACAAACATCATAATGAGAGCAATAATTATACCGCCAGACCTCCTGTGTAACTCTAAATTAGTAACCTGTAAAGGCTTTTAAATCGTCACCTATGGAGATTTTTAAGTACCTTAGCTTGTCATCATTCCATGGGCATACATTAAAAACGTGACATGTTAGGTATCCATTTACTCTGCGTAACATCATCTTTTATATTTTTCTAAACAATTGGGTATTATGTTGTGTTTTTGTGCATTAAAATTCATTAAAGTGCAAGAACACTCTTTAGATGACACGTGGCGTTAAGCCAACCCAGTCCCGACACAAATATGCATTTTATGCTTACCCATATAAAGCATTTTCTTGCACTGACCACATATTTATCCTGAAGGCCCGATGGTTTTCCTCCATGCGGATTTTTGTGGGTAGAGCGTTCCATAGCCGTGGTCCTTGGACTGCAAATCTTCGTTCTCCTTTCGATTTGTAGCGGTACTTGGGGATGTGGAGGAGGTTTTGGTTGGTTGATTGGAGAACGATTGGGGGTGTAGTGTTTTATTTTCTCGCACAAGTATTGAGGAGCGTTTCCTTGTGTGCACTTGTGGGTGAGACAGAGGGTCTTGAATATGACCGTAAGCACCCAAAAAGGGAACTTCTGCTTTTCGGAATACTCCCCCCTCCGGTGTCATATTTGGCACCTTTCAGGGGGGAGAATATACCTGTCTAAGCCAGGTATTTGCTCCTACTTCCGGGCATAGATAGCTACAGTATCCGGGGTTATCTACGACACGTCCGGCCCCTTCTCTATCCACCCGCTGCCTTCTGGGAGAAACACAGGTCCCAGAAAACAGCATGGACCAGTGAGGACGCGCAGCGTGACTCACACATGCGCAGTACAGAACCAGGCTGTTAAGCCGCAAGGCTTCACTTCCTGATTCCCTTATCGAAGATGGCGGTGCCTCCATCCGAGAGCCAAGAGACAGATCGGCTTCGAGTGCCGACATCGCGGACGCCCTGGACAGGTAGGTGTCCATATTTTAAAAGTCAACAGCTGCAGTATTTGTAGCTGCTGACTATAAAAAAAAAAAAAGATAATAGCCGAAACCTGGAAGACACCGGTATTTAGCATGGCTGCTTTGAAAAATAGAGTCACTCAGGCAATGATACACGCCAAGATAGAGACAACACTCCAAGACAGGGTGGGACAATACTCCAAAATGATGCCTCCCTTATGGATCCTTAGTTGTCCTGTTGTACAAGTCGGTAGACTGTGCTCTTGAGACTGTGGTCAGTTTTATCCCCGGAACCAGCCTTCTCCTTTTACCCCCTTCCCTGTCACCCACTACTTCTCTAACTTTTTCTCGTTTTCAGTTCATTGCTGGATATTTCTCTGACCTTGCGTGATCCTTGTTTTCCCTCAGGCCATGGCTGGGGTTGGCCACCTGAATGACATATTTTTATATTTTTCTCCCTCTACTTTAGCTATTAGGTTGCTAAAACCCATCATTTGAGGGAATATATTTGACCATATGTTGATTGGCCTATTGTGTACAGTTGTTGTTTGTTTTCGCCCCTGAGGACACACATTGGTTGGGAAACGCATTGGGCTGAGCTGTCCACGTGACGTCACGCTGCACCCCGCGTTATTGTGGTGGTTGTGTTTTTGAGTGCACGAGCGGCATTTTTATTGAAATGTTGGCTGGTTTTTGATACTGCTAGGGAACTGTTTTTAGCTGCTGCATTTAGTTAAATAAAAGTTCTATACTATGATACCTTATTTCTGTTGAATGGTGGTTTTATTTGTTGGAATGAGCGTCATTGTGTCCCCTAAAGAACTTTGAGGAGAAAATCCCTATCAGAGTAAGCGGTGGCCTTCCTTCAAGCATGCATCCATCCCTGCAAAGTGTGTTAGCTGCATATTGTATGGCGGCACATGCTTTTTGGTGAGTGTGCATTGTATGTCGGTAAGGCAACCTGGATCAGGAGTGTAGTTTATTTCCTACATCAGATGTGTCTGTTCTCACCATTTACACAGTGATCACTAATTACTACACTATAAATGTATTTTATTTTCATGGTATTGCTTGTTATCGTTTGATGTAACATCCATAGGTGTGCGCAGCCTATTGCATTAGGGTGTGCACACCAAAGCTCAAACACACATGCGTGTGTAATATACCATATATGGCAGTGGGCAAGACAGTAGGGCTTTGTCAGCAGGGCAGAGATTGGTGTCAGTAGTTTATCTTTATTTGTATTATTATTATTATTTTTTTACAATTTTATTTTTATTTTATTTTTTTAATATTATTTTTTTTTTTTTTTTTTAGGAGCCCTGTTTGGGGGCTTTGGTGAAATATCAGTGGTCTAAACAGACCCCTGATGTCTAACTTTTGAGACAGAGAAAGGGACTGAGGACAGAGATTCCCCAGTCCCTTTCTCTGCAGCCATGCAGCAGGGGGAATCTGCATTGTACAGGGTGATTAGGGTGTGCCCAGGCACACCTTACACCCTATGTGCGCACGCCTATGGTAACATCACATGACACAGAGGAGGCGACACCACTACAGAGCGGTTGACTAAACCTATACTCAACTGCATAATGCGCACTTCTCTTAATTGAGACAGCACCTGTTTCTGAGCACCTGAGTTGCCACTTCTCCTGGTTTTTACACAAGGAAGTTATACTATACAATAATTTTTTGGATTATTGGACTTTTATATCATATAGTTCATTTTCCTATTAATTAATTTCTATGTGAGCACTTCAACTTCTTGGTATAGTTTGTTTTGTTAATGTCCCTGCGTGGAAACATTCCCTATTTATGATGGCTGTTATGTTTTATGTAATGGCTGTTTTGATACTCAATTTAATAAAATATTTGAATACAAAAATTGAAGTGTATTTTTTACCCCAAAAAAATTGCGTTTGAAAAACCTCTGCACGGATATCAAATGACATAAAAAATTACAATAAAGTTATTTTTTCTCCCAGGTCTTTGCTTTCAGAAAATATATAATATGTTTGTGGATTCTACGTCTAGTAAAACATCTAGTATAAAAAAATAATGCAGATTTTTACTTGTATGTGAGAAGTGTCAGAATTGGCTTGGGCTTGCTAGTGGTTAAAAATGTGCTCATTGGCTCTTCTGATTATTTGATGCATCAGCAGGACCAGATAATCTACAGCATAACTGCACAGAAGTGCTTGGAAATTTCAAGCACTTTGCATTTTGAGACAGTAAGGTGCATTTTTTGGAAAGAGTGGACAACACAACTGGTTCCCAAGAGGCCATCTGCATCAAACTGGAGCAACCTTTTCTTAACAGTGATGGGGACCGTCATCAGTATGGGGTGGATTTACTAAAAGAGGAATAGACTGTGCCCTTTGAGTACTTTACCACATTTACTAAAATGGGGGAAAATTAGTGCAACTACACTTGAAAAGTATATAGTCTATTTGCTTTTAGTAAATAAACCCCTATGTGTCACCTGCATTTATTGTCACGTTAACATCACCCCGGAGAACACTTTAAATCACATACCTGCTGCAGCTTTCTCACACCAGGGGATGGGATTATATAATTAGAACAGAATAGTTTCACAAATTCCCATCCTGTTCTTGGATAATCAACATTTGCCTTGATTTGCCCTGTTGATTAAAGTGACTGAGTTACACATGCAGTTATAAATGCTGGGGTATGTCTTTGACTCTCAATAGAACTGGAGAAGAAGCTTTGCTGAGCTACAAAACATCTTAAAGAGGGCGTTAACTCCCCTTGTGTGTTTGTACCTTTAGGTAAGCCTATAATAATGCTTACCTATAGGTACTGTAAATATCTCATAAACTTGCACCGTTTAGGAGATATTTACTGTAAACTTCACCGATTACATCATCAGCGCTTGGGCTCTGAAGGAACGGCCACCCGTGCCGTTGCTTCGGGGCCTTGCCATGACCGGTGACTCCCGCGCGCATGTGCTGGAGCCTGCAAACCCAAAGAAACACCAGGAAAGATGTTGGCTGTGTCAGCGGTGTGTGGGTACCACTGCAGGGCTTCATTCTAAGGTAAGTATTTTATAATGAGCTAGTTTGAGATGTATACTATCACATTATGCCTTTGTCTTACCGTTTTTTTTTATCTGGGTTTACAACCTCTTTAAAGTGGAGGTTCACCCTCTGACATCACACGGAGTCGAGCCATCCTACCGACAGAATGCCGGTGTTTTTTTTTTTTCTTCCTAATCCCCAGCAGCAACCCCTTCCCCATATACACGAAAGCCACAGGCCTGATCAGAAGTTATTAAACTGTAGCAAACTTTCCTTGATCAGGTCATTGAGACTGGGTAATTATGGTGATCACACAAGTGGGAACCACATAGACTAGTTTACAATCTCATTTGTAGTTCCCAGGGCTGTCACCAGCAACCTAGTTTTGCAGTTGAATGCTCTAGTAAAAGGATGCGCTTGCGCTACCATGGGTTCACAGCAGATTCCCAGGATTCATAAATTGCAAACTTTGGGCTGAAAACTTTACATGTTGTTGCAAGAAATAAGGACCAACCTATAATGAAGCGTATAGCCTGGGCAGCATCAAATCACAAGAGCCAATAACTTTAATTGTAACCTAACCCCATTTCTATAACAGGGTGCACCACTGCAGATATATTGTTAGTGGACTGTTAGGGAGAACTGTTTTCTTTCTATTTTTGACATTGGTACATGTCCCCAATGTGTCCCCCATGACTTTTACTTCACAATAGCTTTCTTATTAGCTCTGCAAATGAGCAGAATTGAGCAACAAGATTCACCCCCTAGACTTCAGTGGGGTTCATTGCAACGTTTGTGAATTTTGAGCAAAATTAGCAAAACTGTTCACAAACCGAACACAGACAGATTTGCTCATCCCTACTCCAGTAGTAAAGCAGGCACATTATAGCACATGTTAACTGGTTGCCGGCCATGCCACCGTCGTTTTACGGCGGCAGGTCGGCTCCCCTGCGTGGGAGCCCGTAGCTCTACGTCGGCTCTGTCGCAGGCCACTAGGGCCGCGCGCACCCCCCGCTCGCCCCCGACTCCCGTGCGTGTGCCCAGCGGGCGCGATCGCCGCCGGGCACACGCGATTGCTCGTTACAGAGCGGGGACCGGGAGCTGTGTGTGTAAACACACAGCTCCCGGTCCCGTTAGGGGGGAAAATGCTGATCTTCTGTTCATACAATGTATGAACAGAACATCAGTGATTTCCCCTAGTGAGGCCACCCCCCTACAGTTAGAACACACCCAGGGAACATACTTAACCCCTTCCCCGCCCCCTAGTGTTAACCCCTTCATTGCCAGTGGCATTTTTATAGTAATCCAATGCATTTTTATAGCACTGATCGCTATAAAAATGCCAATGGTCCCAAAAATGTGTCAAAAGTGTCCGAAGTGTCCGCCATAATGTTGCAGTACCGAAAAAAAAACGCTGATCGCCGCCATTACTAGTAAAAAAAAATATTAATAAAAATGCCATAAAAATACCCCCTATTTTGTAAACGCTATAACTTTTGCGTAAACCAATCAATAAATGCTTATTGCGATTTTTTTTACGAAAAATATGTAGAAGAATACGTATCGGCCTAAACTGAGGAAAAAAAAGTTTTTTTATATATTTTTGGGGTATATTTATTACAGCAAAAAGTAAAAAATATTATTTTTTTTCAAAATTGTCGCTCTATTTTTGTTTATAACGCAAAAACTAAAAACCGCAGAGGTGATCAAATATCACCAAAAGAAAGCTCTATTTGTGGGAAATAAAGGACGCCAATTTTGTTTGGGAGCCACTTCGCACGACTGCGCACTTGTCAGTTAACCCTCCCGGCGGTATCCCCGAGCGTGACTCGGGGTTGATTTTTTCTACCAAAATCGGTAACCCCGAGTCACGCTCGGGGTAGATATGCAGAGCCTGCAGCGTGCGCTGGCTTACCTTGTCCTGGATCCAGCGATGTCACCACGCTGTGTGAGCGAGCGGGACCTCGCTCGATTCACACAGCGTCCTCCTGTGCCGCCGATCTTCGTTCCCTGCGACGTTGCGATGCACGGGAGCGGAGATCCGGGTCAAATTCAAAAAAGTAAACAAACACTATACATACAGTATACTGTAATCCTATAGATTACAGTACTGTATGTAAAAAACACACCCCCCTTGTCCCTAGTGGTCTGCCCAGTGCCCTACATGTCATTTTATATAATAAAAACCTTTTTTTCTGCCTGAAAACTGTAGATTGTCCATAGCAACCAAAAGTGTCTTTTTATGTCAAAAATGGTTTTAGATCAGCTAGAAAACAGTGATAATAAATTATAATCACTTGCAGAATTGTGCGATAGCGATTTGCGGGGAAATTCGTCATAAAAAAAAAAAATAAAAAAATAATGACAGCGACAATTCTGCAACTGAGCAAATTTCAGTGATTTTGAGTTGATTACATTATTAAATAATTTTTATTTTAATTATATTATTACTTGCTATAATTATTTATAATTATTTATTATATTATAATTTAAAATTTTGTTTTTAAAAAAATGTCATACCCGGGATGCCTATTAGATTCTTGTTTGGTCAGATTTAAGTGAGTTATTCCTAAAAATCACAGGTCTACAGTATAAAACACCAAATTTCCTTGCAAATAATTGTACCGCTTTCAGCATGTTTTTTCAGACAGAATCATACCGCCAGGGAGGTTAAAGCGATGCAGTAACGAATCACAAAAAGTGCTCTGGTCTTTGGGCAGCAATATGGTCCGGGGGTTAAGTGGTTAAGGCAAAAAAATAATAATATTAGTACATCTCTGGATTGCATGTACATTTCCGTAAACACCCAAAAAGTACAGAAAAAAAACTGTTGATGTGCCTACCTTCCTCTTTGACCTGGCAACACAGCTCTGAATCCAAAACGCATATTGTCAGCCCTGCATACTTAATTTCTGATGGATTGCAAAAAACACAGACATCTTTTTTCATCTCCTCATCCCCATAACCCATGCTAGTGCACAGGCAGAGGGCTCATGAACTTATCAGCTCACAAGATTTCTGGCAAAATCAACAGGTATCAATCAATAAGACATTTTTACCATGGTATTCTCACAATACGTGCCTCAGGGTGACGACAGATTGGCCCCTCACCTACGTGTTACGCCACAGGGTCATGATGCTTCCGCAGGAGAATATATTGTAAGCATACCATGGTAATACTGTCTGATTGTCTTATACACGCCCTGTGGGGACTGAATGAGTTTTACAGTTTAATCCGTGTACTGCTGTTTCTCTGATGACAAGCCCCCATGCACTGCTCTTCGCTGTGTATTTCTGTCTGCATTTTATATGAGACTGTGCCTGTTCTCTGTTCAAGCTGCTGCTGCCATGTCTCACTAATTACAAGGACTCCCTTATGCAGCTAGGAACAGAGGTCATGTGATCACTTATAAAAAATAAATGTATTTCATTTTTTCAAATATATATACAAACATTTTGCCTTGCATTTCAATTTTAACCTGGACTGTTTTAAAAGGTAAAGGTTCACATACTTTAATACATATAAGGTTAATATACAGATTATGGGTACTATGCGGTTAAGTAGTCTGTTGCTTTTGGACCAACTTTTATAAATAGCTGATGGGTGGCGTTTTTTTAGCAGCCATTCTATTAACAGAAATAGTAAGCCATATGGTATCTATTATACATTTATCTTTCACAGTTCTGAAAACTTGTGAGAAAGTGTTAAAAGATTGCTCATTCCAACAAGAATTAGCAACTGCTGTTACTAACTATTATGCACAATACATATGGATGCACTCACTCTGGACATATATGTACTGTATATACACACACAGAGAATATAATTATTTAACATATTGCAAAGCAGATAACCTTCTTTTTATTTATTTGCAGACATTTTGTTCAATGCCTATAGTTTTATAGTTTAGAGGTATAAAATGCAAGGGCCAGATCCACGTAGATAGGTGTAAATTTAAGCGGGCGTAGCGTATCGTAGTTCCGCTACACCGCCGCAACTTTGAGAGGCAAGTGCTGTATTCACAAAGCACTTGCGTCTAAAGTTACGGCGGCATAGCGTAAATGTGCCGGCATAAGCGCACCTAAATCAAATGAGGAACAGGGGGGCGTGTTTTATGTAAACTAAGCACGACCCCACGTAAATGACGCTTTTTTTGAACGGCGCATGCGCGCGCATGCTCAGTATCACGTTGAATTTTCAAATTAAATTACGCCCGCTCAATGCCTAGATGACGTGAACGTAATTTACGCAAAGCCCTATTCGCAAACGTTTTACGCAAACGACGTAAAACGTAAAAAATATACGCTGGCCTGACGTCCATACTTAACACTGCGTACGCCTCATAGAGCAGGGGTAACTATACGCCGGAAAAAGCCTTACGCAAACAACGTAAAAAATGCGCCGGGCGGACTTACATTTGGGAATCGGTGTATCTAGCTAATTTGCATACTCTACGCGGAAATCAACGGAAGCGCCACCTAGTGGCCAGCGTAAATATGCACCTAAGATCCGACGGCGTACTAAGACGTACGTCAGTCGGATCTAGCCCACATTCTGGCGTATCTTGTTTTGTGAATACAAAACAAAGATACGCCGGCGCATCGTAGAACTTACACGGCGTATCAATAGATACGCCGCCGTAAGTTCTTCGTTGATCTGGGCCCAAATGTTTTTCTTCAGTAGCAGCGGAGGTTCATTTTAGATGACACATTTATTGAGTGTTAGACCAATAACATTGCTGTAATGGAAGTATAGCAATGACATATGTAGTGATCAGTACCTTGGACAGCATCAATCACAAATTATCTTATGCTGGGTGTACATCACATTTGATGGTATATTCATTTAAAGTGACTTTTGAAAAAAAAAATATAACACCCGCAAGACAAAGGCATAATGAGCTAGTATGCACAGCATACTAGCGCATTATGTAAGTCTCACCTGGGATGGAAGCCCCCGCTAAGGTGCCCGACACAGCACCAGCCGACGACATGGTATCCTGGAGTTACTTCTGGGTATTGTGGCTCCGACGCAGTGATTGGCCAGAGTCGCAATGACGTCACGGCATGACCTCCCTTAGAAACGGCACGATCGCCATTTCTAAAGTGCGCCGTTGTATGCACCGCAGACATCTCTATTGTAAATATCTCCTAAATGGTGGAGGTTTAGGAGATATTTCTAGCACCTACAGGTAAGCCTTTATCTAGGCTTACCTGCTTTCCCATTTTTGATAGAAAAGGGGAGGGTCATAACCCCTGTCACTTTTTGATATCAGTGTTCTTTTGGGGAGATTTTGCCTTTAGTTGTACTCTAAGGTATAGCTATTATGAAATAAATATGGGCACTACCACCTGACATCCTTCTGCTAAATGCCTGGATTGTATGCTGACCCTTTGGCTTCGTTAGTCAGCAGCCAGGAACAATTGTACAGATGAGGTTAGTCAAAGTAAAATAAGAATTATTTGTCTACCTACTTTATCTGGGTCAGTGACTAGAAATGATTGTAACCATATCAGAGCACTTGTAACAAAAACTGAACTGTCTGTGATACTTCTTTTAATTACACAAACATTCATATTTTCAGGAAAAGTTATCGGGTGAGAGATTCTCCTTAAACTTTATGTATTATTACTGCTTGGATCTTAGAAGAAGGGTGTCTACCACAAAAGCTTGTTGTGAAAATATGAACGTTAGTGCAAATTAAAAAAGTGCCATGGGCAATACCCAGTTGTTTTTGGGTCAGTGACTCAAATTAGGTCAAAGAGTCATAGTGATTGCATTTTCCACAACTAGCATTTTCAGAAGGAGAGCTCCACATAGCAGCCTACATGCTTTTTTTATTACAGATTTCCTTCAACATAAGCTAGAACATTCTTATGATCGGCCTAGAACAGGGGTCTCCAAACTGCGGCCCTGGGGCCAGATGCTTGATTGCTTGCCGTTATCCGGCCCTTGGGGCACTTTTCCATCCACTGACACCAACAATGGGGAATCATTCTTGGTGCTGAAACCACCAATGGAGCACAATTCATCCAACTGATATTATAAAAGGGGTACGATTCCTTCTATTGACACCAACAATGGGGCACTAGTCCTCCCACTGACACCAAACATATGGTATTGTTTACTCCCAATGGCCACAGTCCGGCCCTCCTAAAGTCTGAAGGACAGTAAACTGGCCCTTTTGTTTAGAAAGTTTGGAGACCCTTGGCCTAGAAGATACAATTCTGATTTCAGTGAATGGCCTACTCTACTTGGGCAGGTAAAAGCACCTTATTGATGCTTAAAGAATCCAAAGGCACAGCTAATGGTTCTAGAGCTATCCTCTAACAGGACATTTTTTATTCAAATATATATTTATACAAAATTTGCATAGTCATTCATCCACAACATTTTCATGTATACTATTCCTGCATGAATCACAGAAAACAAATATTCTTTAGGCTATTTTCTCTTTTGAATGAATTTTCCTTAATATGACCAAGTTTAACCACTTCAATACAGGGCATTTTCACCCATTCCTGCCCAGGCCAGATTTCAGCGCTGTAACCAGGGCTCAAGTCCTGCGGGAACGCGTGGGAACGGAGTTCCTGCACTTTTTTCACAGCAGGAACTCAGTTCCCTTTGCAGGACTAGAGCAGCCAAGCCGCCCGAGCCAATCCTTCACTAAGCAGCGATGCATTGCCCAGCTCGAATCACTGTCAGGGGCAGGCAAACCTTAGTAATCCTTTATGTTACTGGCCGCTTCCTGTATATGGATTCATCAGGTAGTCACTTCCTCGATGCCGCAATGTCTCCTGGGAGCTTTTGTCATTGTTCCCAGGAGACATTGCGGAGGTCTGCCGCTAGTTATCACGGGATCGAAAAGAAAAAAAACATGCGCTTTAGTAATTATGCATATGAGCGTATATATTTATTTTTTTTGGTGGGGGAGTGGATCTTGGGTGGGAGTTCCCACACTTTTTTCCCCAGGACTTGACCCCTGGCTGTAACACTTTGAATGACAATTGCGCGGTCTTGCAACACTGTACCCAAATGTCCCCACAAATAGAGCTTTCTTTTGGTGGTATTTAATCACCTCTGCGTTTTTTATTTCTTGAGCTATAAACAAAAGAAGAGGGACAAGTTTGAAAAAAACACAATATTTTCTACTTTTTGCTATAATAAATATCCCAATTTAAAAAAATAAATAAAAAAAACTGTCCTCAGTTAAGGCCGATATGTATTCTTCTACATATTTTTGGTAAAAAAAAAAATCGCAATAAGCGTTTATTGATTGGTTTGCACAAGAGTTATAGCGTCTACAAAATAGGGGATAGATTTATGGCATTTTTATTATTATTTTTTTTACTATTAATGGCAGCGATCTGCGATTTTTATTGTGACTGTGACATTGCAGCGGACATATCGGACACTATTTTGAGACCATTCACATTTATATAGCGATCGATGCTATAAAAATGCATTTATTACTGTATAAATGTCACTGGCAGGGAAGGGGTAATATTAGGGGCGATCAAGGGGTTAAATGTGTTACCTAGGGAGTGATTCTAACTGTAAAGGGAGGGGACTCACAAGGGGAGAAGACCGATCGGTGTTCCTCTGTACTAGGAACACACCATCGGTCTCCTCTCACCTGACAGATTACACACACAAATCTACGGTCCTGCTCTGTTATCGGGCAATTGCGGCACGCGCATCAGCTCCTGAATGACATGGCAGGCACGCGAGCACACCCATTAGACGTCCGGGAGGCCGAGGACGTCATATGACGCCCGCCCAGGATAGGAGATCCCTCCTGCAGATGTCATTTGACGATGGCTAGAAACAAATGATCTGTCTCTCCTCTGCTGTCAGAACGGGGATTTGTGTGTTTACATACACAAATTCCTGTTCTGGCTCTCGTGCCCGCGATCGTGCGTGGCCGGCGGACATCGTGGCCACGGGCCACACGCAATGGGGGCCCCCCCCACCGCTTGCTATGGCTCTTAAAGGAGCCACCGTACAGATACCGCGATTTATGGTAACGAGACACTTTGCCAATGTAAATGTGTGTGAGCTGGTCGGCAAGTAGTTACCGTATTTGCCGGCGTATAAGACGACCTTTTGGATGCAAAAAAAAAACATCCAAAGTCGGGGGTCGTCTTATATGCCGGATCTGTCTCCGTCAGGCTGCGGACATCCATGTTTGAGGCTGCGGGCATCCATGATTTAAAAGCCGCGCCTCCTCCTCAGACTGTTTTGTGATAGGCGGAACACTCATTTTCCCATTTTCCGCCTATCACGGATGCCTTCTCATCCTCGGACGAGAGGACGTCCGTGATAGGCGGAACACTGAACAGAGGCCCCGCTGGGAAAATGAGTGTTCCGCTTATCACGTAACAGTCTGAGGAGGAGGCGCGGCTTTTGAATCATGGATGCCCACAGCCTAAAACATGGATGTCAGCAGCAAAAAAATAAGGTAGGGAGATCGTCTTGGCCGGCACAGTGGAGGCATGTGATGGACAGTGGAGGCATGTGATGGACAGTGGAGGCATGGAATGGCACAGTGGGGGCATGGAATGGCACAGTGGGGCATGTAATGGCACGGCACAGTGGGGCATGTAATGGCACGGCACAGTGGGGCATGTAATGGAATGGCACAGTGGGGCATGTAATGGAATGGCACAGTGGGGCATGTAATGGAATGGCACAGTGGGGCATGTAATGGAATGGCACAGTGGGGCATGTAATGGAATGGCACAGTGGGGGCATGTAATGGAATGGCACAGTGAGGCATGTAATGTAATGTAATGGCACAGTGAGATTTGAAAAATGCTTGTTTCTGTCAGTGGTTGTTCCTGTCAGCGATTGTTCTGGCTACCCCTCAGCTTCCAGACAGACTAGTAAGAAGGGAGTAGTCTTATACAGTGAGTATTTCCCAAAACCAACATTTTTCCTGGAAAAATAGGGGGTTGTCTTATACGCCAAGTCATCTTATACGCCAGCAAATACGGTAATAAGGGCTGCAGATATCTAAAATACATATGGTACATAGGGAAAGAGTTTAACTCTTTCCTAAAGAAAATCTATAAATACCAATCTTAAAAGTAAAAGCTATGAGTGATAATGAATGCTGACAAAGAACTCACCAAGTAACATACCTATTAAATGACCGCATCTATCAATTACAAATGATACATATTCACAGCTTAATAACATAGACTGATTATAAGTACAGTAATTAGAATGCCACATGTAATTTGTATTCATGCTGTGACTGTGAATGTGACAAAGTGTGAAATAACAAGAATCATGGTTCCAATGAAATATGTGTTTCAGCAAATGAGTCATTCTCATGTGTTGCCTTGTACACACAATCGGAAATTCCAATTAAAAAAAGTCAGACGGAATTTTTTTCATCAGATATTCCGTCCGTGTGCCCCATCGGATTTGTTCTATTGGAAATTCTGACGGACTTAGAAAGAGAACATGTTCTCTTTTTTTCCGATGAAAAAAAATTCGAACGCAAATTCCGATTATCTGTGCGGAACGCCGATGGAGAAAAAAACACGCATGCTCAGAATCAAGTCAACGCATGCTCGGAAGCATTGAACTTAATTTTTCTCGGCTCGTCGTAGTGTTGTACGTCACCGCGTTCTTGACGCTCGGAATTTGGTGTGACAAAGTGTATGCAAGACAGCTTGAACGGAATTCCGTCTGAAAAATCCGTCGGAGTTTAAATTCCGATCGGGTGTACGGGGCATTAGTGTAATACTGCAACACTGGACAATGCTCGTTACCAATTCTTCAGATACAAGATTACCATGATATGAATGAGGCATTTGTCAAAATTGCAAGGGTATGTTCCAAAGCATTATGCTCAGTTACAGAATACTGTAAAGGTCATCACTGAATGAAAAGGAATTCATATGCCCAGCTATAAATCAGTATGATCTTACATGAGAAATGTAATACTTAGGCATATAAGTGGAACATTTAACTTATTTTACTAATCATTAAAGTTTTTTTTAACAATGCATGTGTAGTTAGGGGGGTTGTTATGACTGTTTTACCCACTGAAATGTTATACTAATTTGCTATATTTATTCCTGTGTAAACATTCTTCCTTATTCATAGCTATGTACTTAAAGTGGATGTAAACCTGATTCATGAAATTTGAGCTGGGCTCATATATCTGCAGTGTTTTGTTATCTCTCTTCAAAGCACTATGTCCCGTGGCTGTCTCCTGCCCCCTTCTTCTGTTATCAGCCTGATAACCCCTGACAAGTTCTCCGCCACATATGATAAAAGCAGCCTGAGTTTTGTGCTGGGGAGGATGCTATAAATAGATCAGCAGATTCAACAAACAGAGTTGAAAGTCTCTACCTATGAGGAGAGGGGGTGTGTGACTTTCCTCCAATCAGCTGTCTTGGCTGTATGCCCAGGCTTTACTGCAGTGCTAACCAGGAAGTGAAGATCTCCAAACACAATGTGCACGTTCTAAACATTATATAAAGATGAAGACAGCAGATATACATATAAAACTTATGTAGGAGGATTTGTTTCATCCCTGTGTATCATCTGTGGCTGTTCACTTCACTTGGTATATGTGAAGGTTTACATCCCCTTTAAAATGGAGCTTTCATGTTAAAAAAAACTGCTATCAGGAAGACATTTATTCTAGAAGAGACTTAGGGCCAAATCCACAAAGACCCGGCGTAACGGCGAAATTCTAATTTAAGTTACACTGCCTTAAAATTTCTACCTAAGTGCCCGATCCACAAAGCACTTACCTAGAAATTTCTGTCCGTGTAACTTAAATTCCGCCGGCGCAAGGCGTTCCTCATTTCATGGGGGCGATTCCTATTTAAATGAGGCGTGCTCCCGCGCCGGCCGTACTGAGCATGCTTGTGACGTCATTTTCCCGACGTACATAGCGCGAAATTACGTTACGCCGGGCTTTGTGGATTGCGACGGGTCAATAAAGTTGCGTCGGGAAAAAAAAAGATACGGCGCGAAACAAAAAAATTCAAATTCCAAAAAAAAAACGCGTCGCTAGACAGAAGGGTCTGCTTTTACATGGTGTACTAACTTTACACCATGTAAAAGCAGCCCTAATTTTGCGTATGCAACTTAATACTTACGGAGAAAAAACAAAGCAGAAAAGCTTTGTGGATCTCTGTAAGTGCTAATTTGCATACCCGAGGCGGCATTTCGACACAAAATGCCCCCAGCGGCAGATGCGGTACTGCATCCTAAGATCCGGCAGTGTAATTCAATTACACATGCCGGATCTTCTCCCTAACTATGGAAAACTGATTCTGTGGATCAGTTCCATAGTTAGGACCAGGGATACGACGGAGTAACAGCAGTTACTCCGTCGTATCTCTTTTGAGGATTTGGCCCACAGGTCTTTTCTGCAATAAATGCTTCCAACTTGCCTGCCAGTCTTGTTTCTTTTAAATGTACAATGAGCAGTGCATATGTACTCATGCAGCAGAATTACATCAACATGGGCCAGCCAATTAAGATGGTCAAAGACACTGAACCCCCGAAGATAACCTGGTAAAGATGTCAGTGGAGGAGAGTAACTGGAGAGGAGATAAGTATAGTAGACTTTGGTTCTTCTTTAACAGACAATACCCTATACTGGGAGTCAGCAACTGGGCGATCGTGATCTACCCGTTGATCACAGGCAGGTGATGAGTAGATTGCATCCTTTCCTTGCTGACCCCTGGAACCTGAACATGAGTGGGGGCAGCATTTACTGAAACTGATCCCCTGTAGTTACCCCCTGCAGCAGCTGGATTCTTCGCCTCTCCCTTCCACCAACATTTAACTGCTGTAGGGGGGAAATACAAGGGATTGGTTCCAGTAAATACTGCCCCAACCACAGGTTCCCCTTACTTCTGCTGTCCGGCGCCCCTGGTCGCCCCCCTCCCTTGCAGTGCTGGTGGCTTCCCCTCCTCTCTAGCCAGCTGCTGTGGACAGTCATTGGGGACAAAGGAGGGGCCAGTAAATATGTAATTTACCGGCCCCTTCCTTTTTCAATCACTTGCTATGTTCGTTCATACCTGAAGCATAGTAAACCATGTTTACTATGCTTTAATTTGTGAATGAAAAGGAAGACTGTGCAAAGCTTTTTTAATTCATTCATTCTGACTCAAAAGTGAGACATCAGGTGTCTGTTTAGACCCATGATGTTTCAATAAAGCCCCCCAACAGGGCTGAAAAAAAAATACTGATACTATCCACTGCTCCACTGACACCAACCACTGCCCCACTGACATCATCCACTGCCCCATTTACACCATCCACTGCGCTGTGGACAACATCCACTGCTCTACTGACACCGTCCACACACCGTTCATGGCCCTACTGACACTGTCCACTGCTCTACTGACACTGTCCACACACCCTCTATAGCTCTACTGACACTGTCCACCTGCCGTTCACTGCCCTACTGACACTGTCCACTGCTTTACTGACACTGTTCACACACCGTCTACTGCTTTACTGATTGACAGTGTCCACTTATAAGGTAGGCTAAGTCTATATTTTTACAGTGACATTTGTTTTTTTATATTTTTCTAAGTTTTCCTTACTATGTAGTTAGGCCTTACAAATAAATTTATTGGGAAAAAAAAAAAGCCGAACAACCATGATCTTTGATCTCTTTCATGTTGTTCAGCTAGATCTCCACCTCTCAAGACAGCCTAACCCTGCCCTACACTAGGCTGCAATGTGTTCTTCTCATCCTCCTAATATGATGGCTTTAAAGAGAAGTATAGCTAATGTTTTTTTGGCCATACTTTCCCTGTGGGTCACAGGAGCACACTTACTTTTGCTCTCCAGTGAATGAGAGTCAGCTGATTGTGGGCTATTGCCCGCTATTAGGCATAAACAAGGGAATAAAAATACACACAAGAAAGTATTAAATAGCTATACCCTTATACCACTCACCAATATGGGGTGATGTTACCATAGCCAAAACAAACAGAGCATACAGGTCAAAGCATAAGGCTACCCGGGTCAAAAAGTGGCTACTTAGACAACAGAGGGTCTTAAAGTGGAGGTTCACCCACTATATGAACATGACCTTATTCCAGGGGCGGACTGACAACTCATGGGGCCCCCGGGCAATAGAAGATTATGGGGCCCCTGGGCTTACAGATGGCCACCAAGCCAGGAGGCAGTGCAGAGGTGGGGCAGCTAAAATCTTGGGATTTTCACATCAGAAGAATGTCGGTTTTAGACATATCAGGGACAGATGTAAAAAAAACATACATTTTTACATACTGTCCCTGGTTTTACTGAGTCTGGCAACCCTGATGGGGCCCCCTAGTGACATGGGGCCCTTGGGCAGTGCCCGAGCAACTCAATGGTCAGTCCGCCCCTGCTTTATTCAGACGTGCTCCATATGTACTAATATATTCCGCTATCCGCAATTTCTAAAATTATTTCTGTACCTTGATTCTGCTGTTATTAGCAGCCACTTCCTGCTATCTCTCCCGCGGGAGTGGGCATGTCTCCCTTCTCCACAGCACCGCAGTGTCTCCTGGGAGCAGAGTCTGACGCTTCCCTCGAGAGGATTCCAAACACAGCCTGACGAGATATCGCAAGATTTTACTCGTCACATGACGAGCGCGGATCTAATTCCGCCATTTTACTCAATGGCAAACAGGCATTATGCACGGCGGATGGCAACCGTGTAGTGCCGTCAACACTGCGCCTGCACGGGATAGGGCAGTGACCGTATCCCGGAAGTATTTGCTTGTGGGCTTCACAGTGCCCACAACAAAGATGGATCCATACAGGACAATTTTTTTATAAATCATTCTATAAGGCCGAAAGTCGATGCGGAGGGGTAAAAAAACAAGACACGTGAGTACTATCTTAATTATATGAAGAGCGGTAGATGCACCTGAAAAAAACGTTTTAGCGCGGAACCCCCGCTTTAATCAGGGTTAGTTCTAAAAGTACAAAGTATTAATTTCACAATTTGCATAGAATAAGGTAATTCATAGTGTGACTATAGATATTTTTGGCAACTTTACACACAATACTGCAAAAGTTAAAAAACACTAATGCCTTGTACACGCGGTCAGACTTTTGACCGTGCAAAAGTCTGCCGTGAGTCTGTCGGAAGTCCGACGGAAACAAAGAGAACAGGTGCTCTATCTATGGAGGCTACACGCGGTCGGACTTTCCGAGAAAAAAAGCCTGTCTGACTTTTTTTCTCAGAAAGTCGTGCCGTGTGTACGAGGCATAAGGAGTAGTGCTATGCAAACAGACAAGAAACGGGAAAAACACACAACAATACAAACACAAATTCAAAAACAAAGTCCGGACACCAACTACCATTCACAATTGTCACAATAATTTGAAATATAGAAAGAATAACATGATTTATTTAAATGGTTTTATTGTGAATGGCCCCCGGGGGATCAAAGTCACTTTCTAATCTCACTAAGGCCGCGTACATACAATCAGTCCATCCGATGAGAACGGTCCGAAGGACTGATGAAGCTGACTGATGGTCCGTCGTGCCTACACACCATCGGTTAAAAACCAATCGTGTCAAAACGCGGTGACGTAAAACACAACGACGTGCTGAAAAAAACGAAGTTCAATGCTTCCAAGCATGCGTCGACTTGATTCTGAGCATGCGTGGATTTTTAACCGATGCTTTTGCATACTAACCATCGGTTTTGACCTATCGGTTAGGCGTCCATCGGTTCAATTTTAAAGCAAGTTCTAAATTTTTTGACCAAAGGTTAACTGACCGATGGGGCCCACACACGATTGGTTTGGACCGATGAAAAAGTCCTTCAGTCCGTTTTCATCGGTTTTGACGTGTGTACGCGGCCTAATACTGAAACAAGCTGCTAAACAGTTACTACATGGCTTGGTTGGAAGTAGTTGATATGCAAAGATCTGAACGTTGATCTGGTCCTGTTATGTGATTTAATTGGAGCATTAGATTTGACAACCAAGATTTTTTTTTTTTTTTTTGTCAATAAATGTTTATTTTATCAATTATGACAACCAAGATTTTTAAACAGGGCTCCTTAAATAGACTCAGTTCCCCTTGCATTCACTGCGGATGGTACAAATCAAAGAATAGGAACATATCATCCTATGATAGACATGGTGAAAGTGACGCAGTGGTTAAAAATCAGGTACCAAGAACGTTTAAAATGCGTTCCTATACATTTTCCAATCCACGAATAGAGTGCTCCACAGTGTGTCTGCTATATTGCTTGAGCCCAGATGAATGGCAGCAGGAAATCAAAAAATCTGAACATTCATTTCTTTCAGGAAATCACAGACAGAATAAAACATAACCTGCTCTACCATTAACAGCTTAATCAAGGTTGGCTGCAATGTGGATGGACACAGGAAAGAACTACTGCGCAGTTCTTACTAAAAAACAAGGCATTTAACACAACATGCTTCCGGCAGTCAAAATCGGCTGTTTCAAAGAAGATTACGTCGATATATTACCATCCATTGGAATCAGCTGTCTTGGCCCGCTATGTCAGTGCTGAGCCAGGGTTCGGTTTTGACCGTACTTGTAGGCCACTACAGTCACGTGACGCCAGCTATGGAATGCTCCGTTCAAACTGAGATCACAGTTGGGAAGGCGTCCATCCCTACAGTATATCCCATGCAGCTGACAATCTGATCACCCGCCTCTGCTAAAGTAGGGTGACCAGACATCCCCATTTTCAGGGGACAGTCCCCTGATTGAGGACACTGTCCCCGGACCAAGTCTGTCCCTGGTTTTGTCCCCAGATTGGATTTAATAGGGGGCAGGGGCAATTTCAAAGACAGTCAGTGCAGAATTAAAAAAAAAATTTGAATTACACCCTCCCGCTCCGCAGTGCCTACTAGCATAGGGGGGTTGTATTTTTCCCATTATCTGTGCCCCTTTCTGATGATCATGTGCTGGTCGGAGTGGAGGGAATATTTCTTCAGTTTCGGGTGCATGCCCATTCAGCTTGGCTTGCATGTTCTTCTGCCTTGGCTCAAATCCTGGCCAGCCACCTGCCTATCTCCTCGCCTTCCCTGGCGGAGTGATCTTCCTGCGCTCCCCATCCAGTAGTAGCCGGGGCCTGAAGAGTAAGACTTGAGAAGATGTGAGGCGGGCGGCGACGGGCAGAGAGTCACTGATTGTTGCCATTACTAGTAAAGAAAAAATATGTCCCCGGATTTCATTTAAAAAATCTGGTCACCTTATGCTAAAGAGACCTTGGACTACAAGTACTGTCAAAACCAAACGCCGGCTCAGCACTGACATGTTCAGGCCAAGATAAACAGCTGATTCCATGGCATGGTAATGTATGGACGCAATCTTCCTGTGTCCATCCACATTGCAGCCAACCTCCATTGCTGTCAATCAAAGTCAGCTAGCCAATCAGAAGAGAGGGGTGGGGCCGGGTGGGGGCTCCATGTTTGAATGTCCCGTGTCCCACAGCTGCTTGCTGTGGGACACGAAACAGTAGGGATGGGCAAGGAGCACCGAAGAGGGACCCGAGAAGAGGAGGCTCTGGTCTGCTCTGTGCAAATCTACTGCACCAGAGCAGGTAAGTATCACATGTTTGTTATTTTTATAGGAAAAAAATACGAGACTTTGCAATTACTTTAATAAATTTGAAAAGATTTCAAACAAATTTTATTCATGTTGTAATTATGGGGTATTGTTTGTAGAATCTTTAGGAAAATAATTAAATTAATATATTTTGGAATAAGGCTGTAACATACCAAAATGTGGAAAAAGTGAAGCGCTGTGAATACTTTCCGGCTGCACTGTAGATGAGTAGGTAGGTAGTTGTTTTTTTCATGTACCCCAAACTTTTCCTTTTAAAAAAAATGTAACACGGAGTAGAGTATATTGAACAGAATCTGAAAATAACTAGCTAGATTCAGAAACACTTACGACGGCGTATCACTAGATACGCCGTCGTAAATCCGAATCCACGCCGTCGTATCTTTAGGCGTATTCTCAAACTGAGATACGCTTAAATCTTGCTAAGATACGACCGGCGTAAGTCTCCTACGCCGTCGTATCTTAGCTGCATATTTACGCTGGCAGCTAGGGGCGTAACGTCGATTTACGCCGCGAAAATGTAAATGAGCAAGATATGCCTATTCACGAACGTACGTACGCCCGTCGCAGTAAGCTACGCCGTTTACGTAAGGCGTTTTTCAGGCGTAAAGATAAACCACCAAAAAGATGGCGCAGCCAATGTTAAGTATAGACGTCGGAACAGCCGTCGAATTTCACGTCGTTTGCGTAAGTCGATTCAGAATGGGGCTGGGCGTAGGTTATGTTCACGTCGAAAGCAAGGAGTATTTGCGATGTGATAATGAGCATGCGCGCGCATGCGCCGTACGATCGGCGCTTCATTTACATGTATGGTAATGAATTAGGAATTCATTACCATACAACACGCCCCCTACCTGCCTATTTTGAATTAGGCGGGGTTACGCTGGGCCATTTGCGCTACGCCGACGTAACTTAGGAGGCAAGTGCTTTGTGAATACAGTACTTGCCTCACTATCTTACGTCGGCGTAGTGCAAATGGGATGCGCTACGCCGACCTAAAGAAGCGCCGCCGTACGTGAATCTAGCTAAACATGTTGATTTGTGACTTCCAATTTTTCACTACATATATACAATAAAATAAAAAAAAATCAAGGCATGCATGTTAAAACACTGCCCCTATAACTGCTTAGCATCTCTCATTATATTATCTTCCCACAGTCCTCTAAATGACACAAATCAGTGTAATTTGACCAATCTTCTCTTCAGGCACAGATTCAGCACTGCTCTCCCCTCCACTAACATGACTCATATCATCACCTTATGTAAAGTTTACTTATTCCCTTACCTCTATTTTTATCCTTTATGCCTCTAGATTGAAAGTTCATACAGACAAGGCTCCCTATGCTCTTGTACTTGTGCTCTTTTACTACTGGATAGGTTTTTTTAGGCATGTTTTGTAAATGGAACCGTTTAACATATTTTTACTGCCCGTATTACATATTTCATATCACCTTGCATAGCTATATACAGTAAATCAGGGATATGCAATTAGCGGACCTCCAGCTGTTACAAAACTACAAGTCCCATCATGCCTCTGTCTCTGGGTGTCATGCTTGTGGCTGTCAGAGTCTTGCTAAGCCTCATGGGAATTGTAGTTCTACAACAGCTGGAGGTCCGCTAATTGCATATCCCTGCAGTAAATCATTAATCGTATTGCTGGTGGAATGACATTTACCAGTGTGCAACATGAATTGTGTAGCAAAAAATTGTCTTGTGTATACACCAGTGGTCTCCAAACTGTGGCCCTAGGGCCTGATGGAGCTCTTTGCTTGCCTTTATCTGGCCCCTGGTGGTACTATTCCTCCCACTGATATGAGGCACTATTCCTCCTGCTGACAGCAAGGATGAGGCATCATTTCTTTCACCGACACCAATGATGGGGCATTATTCCTCCTACTAACACTAGTGATGAGGCATCATTTCTTCCACTGAAACCAATGATGAGGCACTATTCCTTCTCTTATGCCTCGTACACACGATTGGAATTTCAGATGGAAAAAGTCCAACAGACTTTTTCCATCTGAAATTCCGACCGTGTGTATGCCCATCTGAGTTTTTCCATTGGATATTCCGATGAATTCCATCGGAGTTTAGAGAGAGACCATGTTCTCTTTTATTCCGATGGAATTCCGTCGGAATTCCGATGTGAGTTTGGTCGGACAAGGGCTTTACTGACTACAGCCACTATGTCCTTTTTTTTTATTCCCACCGACCCCCCAAGCATTGTATACTTCCACTGATGCTGGGGCAATTCCAACTCTCACTAGCCACAGTCCAGCCAGCCTAACATATGAAAGATAGTAAACTGGCCCTTTGTTTAGAACGTTTTTAGACCACCGGTATACACTATGAACATATTCAAATGAGACTTAACCCAACCTAAAGGTTAAAATATTTTTTATGCCAACACCACTGCTGTCCTACCACACCCAGAGGTGAATGTTTTTTTCTCAACAAAGTGGAGTTATGCTTTAAGCCAAAGCGGCTCCCAGGGTTTGAATCCATCGGTGGTGGCTTCCCCATTTTATCTCTTCCCTGTCCTGGCATCCGTGCCCCCCCCCCTCCGTGTCCCCGCTCCGTCTTCTCCTCCTGGCCAATCGGGTTTTTGGACTCCCGGCCAATGGGGTTTCAGGAACCCTATTAAAACCCATGCGTCCTAATCTACCCTGCATGTAGATTAGGGGCCGGACACATGAATAGGGGGGCGGCGCCCGTGCACCCCCTATGGACACCACTGTTTGGCACTTTATGAATACCTGTAATAAATAAGGAATACAAAAATAATAAACTGCTCCTGAACAAAGTCATTGAGGGGTGTGCATGATGTCTATGGAAAGGCAAGATCTGTGTTCAGGTAGAGCCAATTCCATGCAAAGTTACTGTCTGATTGGCTCTGCCTAAATTTCAACTGGAGAAACTCTGGAACTTCTGAAAGGTAATGCCGCGTACAGACGGTGGTTTTTTGTGATAAAAAAAAAACGAAGTTTTGAATCATGAAATAAAACGACGTTTTTGAAACTTCATTTTCAAAAACGACGTTGCCTACACACCATCGTTTTTTAAAATGCTCTAGCTAGCTTCATAACTTGCTTCTGAGCATGCGTGGGTTTAAAAACGTTGTTTTAAAACGTCGTTTTGCCCACACACTATCATTTTCATTGACACAAAAAACGACGTTTTGAAAAACGACACAAAAAATTCTAGCATGTTCGAATTTTTTTTTTGTCGTTTTTCAGAAGACATAAAACAACGTTTTCCCCACACACGGTCATTTTAAATGACGTTTTCAAAAACGTAATTTTTTTTCATCACAAAAAACGACCGTCTGTACGCGGCATAAGTATTTCACAATTTTTTTTTCCAGGTGAGAGGTCAAAAGGGAGGGTGGAGGGGTCCTTGTGTAAAAAAGATTAGTTAGGTAGGCAAAATAACCTTCAGCCTCGTGACCTTAATGTCCGAATGTGCCTACACAGCTCTGCTTGTAGAAACTGGCAGCTTTTTTCTGAAGAATGGCTGATACAAAAAAAATGAAGATTTCTGAAAAATGTACAGAAACAGAATGTACCTCCTTGTGCTGACACACTGGTGACCTTCCAAAGTTTCATCTTATATAAGCCTAGCATTCATTCAACACACTTTTCAAATCTTTCTCGCAGAGTCTAACCAGCTGCTGGATTGTGATATCAAAGACGTATTTAGAATACAATAGATTGTAGCTAGGAAATGCGAGAGAACAGTTTACTTTTTTAAACAAATCATTTACTTTACATGGGAACATAAGTGGATCTACAATTTTTGTAAAGTGCTTTGGAATATGTCAGCAATTATATAAATGGGTGAAGTACATGCATATCATTACTGTAAATGACATTCAATGGGTCACTGACTGAATAAAGTAACTTTACAGAATCTCATACAAATACAATGTAATACAAATCAAGTTACAATGTAATTTTAAAATGTAGGCTAGGTTCACACTACAGTGATACAATTTTGATTTGATTTCAGCACAACTTTGTAATACAACTGTTGTGACTTGGTTGGGTTTTGGATGTGGTTTACATATGCAATGGGGCCAAATCACACTTTAAATGACCCTAAAGTAGTACAAGAATCTTTTCCAAAATTGCACCACAGGAGTCGCATTGATGTGAATGGGCACCATAGAAAACAATGTGAATTCCTCTTGTCATGCAATTTACACCTGTGTGCAATTGTACCATTTGTAATGCCGTGTACACATGATCGGACATTCCGACAACAAAACCGTGGAATTAGTGGCTTTTTACCCAGATCGGATATGCGGTGTGTCAGACAGACGTCACATGACGTCCCGTCAGGATAACAGAACCCCTTTTGCTATATGGCTGGCGGGAAGTGTTTAAACCTTACTCCATAGCCCTCTCCTTGATGGGGAAACTGTGTATTTTTTATTTCCTTATTTTTGTTGGCTCACTAATAGGTAGATTCACATAGAATGGCCTAAAATTAGGACGGCCTAGCCTAGTCTTTTTAGGCTACACTGCCTTAAATTATTTAGGTTAAAAGTGATTCTCAAACCACTTACCTTCAAATTATAGGCGGCGTAGCCTAAAATGAGCGGGCGTAAGCGCGCCTAATTCAAATGACTGGGAGGGGGCGTGTATTATTGAAATGAGGCTTGACCTCACGTTTTTTGACGTTTTTTACACTGCGCATGCGCCGGGCGACTACATTTCCCAGTGCGCATTGCGGCTAAGTAGGCCGTATGGGCCTATTGATTTTGACGCGTACGTAAACTACGTAAATCCCGATTCGCGGACGACTTGCGCAAACGACGTAAAAAATTCGAACCTCGCGGCGGGAACGGCGGCCATACTTAACATTGTTATTCCACCTCATAGGTGGAATAACTTTAGGCGGCCTATCTCGTACGGAAACGACGTAACTCGACGGTGTAGGCCTGGCGTACGCTCGTAAATCGTCGGGAAACGGCGTAGCCCCTCATTTACATAATCTAGGCCGGCCGCAATGGCAGCGCCATCTAGCGGGCAAAAGAAACATTGCAGCCTAAGATAGAATGGCGCAAGCCAGCCTATCTTAGGTATGTTTAAGTGTATCTCTGTTTGAGAATACACTTAAACATAGGCCGGCTTAGATTCAGAGTTAGGTCGGCTTATCTGTAGATAAGCCGGCCTAACTCTTTGTGAATCTACCTATAAGTCTCCAAATTTTGGTCAAGGAGACATATAAGGCCATATCTATTGTTTTACCTGATGAAAATGCAGGATGACCAAGCCCACTATAAATCTTTAAAAGTTGATATCACTGTCCAAACAACTTTGATTTGTCATTTACTCACATACTAGCCTGTATCTACCACAGCCCAAACTGGAATAGGCTAGTTCCGTCTCCAGAGCAGTATCATGTAACATGCAAGCCTGGATTCACTGTCTACGCCTTTATGGGGAACTCCGTGTAAACAGCATTTTTAATATTCTTGATACTCTTGAACTTTTCGTTATCATTATCTGTATCTGTCATTATCTGTATCAGCCTAACATTAAGAGGGAAGTTTCAGGAAAAAAACTTTCCACAGGCCCCTGCGTATAACACGCAGGCACAGTTTACCCTCTATTTTTGGGGTAAAAAAGTGAGTGTTATACGCCAATAAATACAATTAATGGGCCAGATTCACATACAAATGTGTTACGCTGCGGCGGCGTAACGTATCCCATTTACGTTACACCGCCACAAGTTTACCGCGTAAGTGCTTGATTCACAAAGCACTTACCTGTAAACTTGCGGCGGCGTAGCGTAAATCCGCCCGGCGCAAGCCCGCCTAATTCAAATGGGGCGGGGACCATTTAAATTAGGCGTGTTCCCGCGCCGAACGTACTGCGTATGCTCCATCCCTAAAATTTACCGACGTGCATTGCGCTAAATGACGTCGCAAGGACGTCATTGGTTTCGACGTTAACGTAAATGGTGTCCAGCGCCATTCACGGACGACTTACGCAAACGACGTGAAATTTAAAAATTTGACGCGGGAACGACGGCCATACTTAACAATGGTTAGACCACCTAGAGGGCATGCTTAGTTTTACGTGACGTATCTCTACGGAAACAACGTAAATTTAGAGCAACGGGCAAAGCGGACGTTCGTGAATCGGCGTAACTAGTCATTTGTATTTTCTACGCCGACCGCAATGGAATCGCCACCTAGCGGCCGGCCTAGAATTGCAGCCTAAGATCCGACGGTGTAAGTCACTTACACCTGTCGGATCTTAGGGCTATCTATGTGTAACCTGATTCTATGAATCAGGCGCATAGATACGACAATCGTATCTCAGAGATATGACGGCGTATCAGGAAATACGCCGTCGTATTTTTTTTTGTGAATCTGGCCCAATGTGTATTTCTAGCTTTGGATAGAGTGGTGAAGGTTTAGGTCCTGTCAAGCTTGTATTGCTTTGTGTACAGCTTCTGGAAGGCATGTACTGGCCATCGGGACTATCAGAGGTTTCCCGGTGGGCCGATGGCTCAGTGGGCCGGTTTACAATGACAGCCTGAGTCTCTGCACTCCGCTGCTTATTAGAGTATAAGCAAGGACCTGCTCCACTCCTCCCTCACATCCACAGCCAATCAGCAGGCAGTGTAACCCTCCCCATCCCGCCACATTTGAATACACAGGTGCTGGAGCGGGGCTGAATGGGGGTGTGAGGAAAGGAGAAACACACAATATCCAAAGCCATGAGATACAAGAAGGTATGACGACCACAGCTACAGCAAAACCAGTCCTACAGCACACAGAGCGCTACCTGAATAGGAACAAGATCATGGGACTTGGGAGCAATGTCACATGTACACTGGTTGCAGTGCAGTGTCTTCCAGAAATCTATGTGTGCAGGTTACCCATCTGTCCCCTCTTCTCCCTCTCCTCTTACTCTGTACTTTTTTTTTTACAGCTGCCTTTCCTACACACTGCCTTAACACACTGATAAGATCTGTTCGGCATTCTGTTTCCATTGACAGGGTCACACATGGCTGGCTGTTAACCATTTCACCTTCTTTTCAGTTATTTAGCCAGAGCTCTGAGTGTGTTGCACAGTTTGTGTGATGTTTTTTGGAAGGATTTACTAGAAGTTTTTCCAGACCCAATAACTGTTTATTGTCCTTCACTAATCCTGACCAATCCACTGTAAGACAATTTGTATTTTGGAAATTGGATGTGCTGCTGTCTTCTGTCAATTGGGTGTACTTTCAAAGGAAGATTACTGACCTGATCTTGCAGAGCTGGTTTAAATAGAGTGGATGTCCTAGACGACGCGTTTCGCCCTAACAAGAGCTTTGTCACAGTCATCTGTGACAAAGCTCTTGTTAGGGCGAAACGCGTCGTCTAGGACCTTTTTAAACACCCTCCCTTTACTATGGAAGACCCTATCTACTAATAAGAACTTTAAAATTTGATTTCCATCAAAAACGCCATTTAAAGTTTTTGATTTTCCACAGTGCTATTTGCATCTTGTACACCAGAGGGCGCCCAGTATCTCCCTGTGCTACATCTTGCTGACCGAGACGGCGTCTCAGACGTGAGACGCCAGCGTGTTCATCCAAGGAGAGCGTCCTCTGCTATTGGCCTCCCCGCGCTGTGTCCCCGGCAGCTGCTATCATCGGGTCTGTGGTGCTTCCAGCCCCGCACAGGAGAGCGTCCAGGACCCCGGATCAACTGGTACCAGCTAGGAGAGGGACATTCGATTGATGTCCGCATTGGCTGGGTAATGTACTACCATCACAACCTACACTGATTCTGTCATGCAAGACAGCCCAAAACTGAAACCGCAAACTTTAACTCTTTGAAGCCCTGAGATTGCTTGCTTCATGCAGCCATTGGGAACGACTTTTTATATATTTTGCATTGTGCTGTGTACATTGTATATTTTGGAAATTTCTTTTTTTATAAAGGACTGGTTCTTCCAAAAATTAGAGATTTATTGAATGTTTCTTCTTCACTAATATTGAGTGGATTTAGATTGGTGAACCTTCATGAGCGCAGATTTCCTTTTTGGTGTAATTGTGTATTGGTGGTACTTCAGGGTACCCGGACTTCTGCAGCACGGACTGTTCACAGCCCATACGAGGGTTTCCAAGCATGCTATTGGACAATATTTTTCTCCCATAGAGCGCCAGTGATTTTTTGTATCAATCCTGTAATATGTGCACGGTTTCTGATCATCTCCTGTAATATGTCTGCAGTCTCTGACCGTCTGCTATAGTATGTTTGCAGTCTCTGACCGTCTCCTGTAGTATGTCTGCAGTCTCTGACCATCTCCTGTAGTATGTCCACAGTCTCTGACCATCTTTTGTAGTATGGTTTGCAGCTTCTGAACACCTCTTGTAGTATGTCCTCAGTCTCCGACCATCTCCTGTACCATGTCTAGTTTATATACTGTTTTTGTGCGTGTTCGCAAAATTAAAGTGGACCAGTCTAGATAAAGTCCAGGGTCGAATTTTTGGACCAGTCCAGCCTTGGCTACTGGGGAGGTCCACCCCTTAAATTGTACTGGTGACTATTGTCACTGAGAAAGAAAGTGAAGGGTAAATTCAAAATTTTGGAGATACCCATTCAAAAGAGGGAAGGGAAAATCTTCCAAAGGGTACACCAGTTTTGGGGAATTCCACTCATTTGGGGAGATTACCTCTAATTTCTGTCAGCAAAAAACAAACAAAAAAACTGACAGGGGCATTAAACATTCTTACATATATTTTAACTCTGTCTACGCCCTACAAGAACGCATTTCTGCCTGGAGTTAGGTTTGATATTTCCATGTGTTGCTCCCTATTTAAAGCCTAAATCCAATTTTATTGTGACTTTAAACACTGTAGCTCGTTAGGACCAAGCTGGTCCAGACAAACTAGTGATGCACCCGCTGGGAGCACTTACAGTATTAGCATTAGCTACATACAGTATATAGCGCTGTGTTCTGGCAGTGGGATGGGGATTTTCCATCCTGTTTCTGAAAAAAAGTCAGGTTGAACTGTGCTCAGCCATTCACATGTAGTATTGCATTTCATTAATGAAGTAAGTACCTCCCCTGATTGGATAAGGGGATGAGGACAGATGACATCACCAGGGGTCAAGTCCTGGGGATCCACTCCCCCACCAAAAAAAAAATGATACGCTCATATGCATAATTACTAAACCGCATGTTTTAATTACTAAAAGCAAATTCTTTCTAAATCCCGCGATAACTCGTGGCAGACCTCCGCAATGTCTCCTGGGAACAATGACAAAAGCTCCCAGGAGTCATTGCGGCATCGAGGAAGTGACGGAATACCCGAACACTACCCGATGAATCCATATACAGGAAGCGGCCAGTAACATAAAGGATTACTAAGGTTCGCCTGCCCCTGACAGTGACTCGAGCTGGGCATCGCCGCTTAGTGAAGGATTGGCTCGGGCGGCTCGGCTGCTCTAGTCCTGCAAAGGGAACTGCGTTCCTGCTGTGAAAAAAGTGCAGGAACTCCGTTCCCACACGTTCCCGCAGGACTTGAGCCCTGGACATTACATATTAAAAACGAAATGGTTTAAGTTTAACTTTCTTTTCAAACACTGTTTGCCAATCACTACTGTTCATCTTTACCATTCTATGTTTCTCTATTTTTTTATAACGGCAGACACATTCAGTATTGTTTTATCATCATGGATGAAACTAGAAGCACCAATGAAAGGGCAGATTTTCTCTTTCATCTTCTCATACCTTTGCATTATTTTGCCGTTACTTCCAGTCAGTGATTTTAACTTTCTCTTTATTGTTCCTCTCTAATGTGCCATCAATAAATATAATCTTACCAGAAATGCACTTAAGGCCACTTAACTGTAATAAGGGTGCATACACAGGTATCTGCATGCTGCTTTGGTGTCTTAAATCCTGTACACACGGCCGGGAATCTCGTCAGGAAAAAAAACATTGGTTTTCCTGACGAGATTCCTTGCAAGCTTTCTTGCCCGCCGAGTGTACACACGGGCCATTTAAAAGAACCGCCGTTCTTTTGAATGGCAAGAACGCAGTGATGTCATTGACTACGACGAGCATACGCTTATCACATTCGATGCCGTCACCGCCATCTTGCTACACCCTAAACTGCCCTTGTAAGCTACCGCGCATACGTTGAAGTTTCATCAAGCATGTGCGGGCTTACCGGGGACAGGTAAGCATATACACACCCTCGGTTTTCTCGGCAGGAAAACACTGTTGAGAATCCCGATGAGAAAATAGAAACAGGTTCTCTATTTTTCTCGTCGAGATTCCCGGCAGTTTTCCCGACGAGAAACCATACACATGCAAGGTTTTCTCTGCAAAAAGCTCTCCCAGCAGCTTTCTTGCCGAGAAAACCGTGCGTGTGTACGAGGTCTGAGTGTATTTTAAGGTGTAGATGAATTAGACTTGGTTAAGTGATGATATCAAAGGACATAGCTTCATTTAAATTAACAACTGACTCACTTTGAAACTTCATCCTATAGTGAACCTGTAGGTAAAACTTCGGAAGTAAACAAGCAACTGAAGCAGATAGCTAAATGAATTAGTGCATCCCTCTGCCCTCTCAAAAACAATCATAGAAATGATGATGTACTGTAGATGCAGCAGCAGAGCATGCCTAGTTTACAGTATTATGAAGTGAAGACACTTCCAGTATTATGAAGTGAAACACTTCAGTATACAAGAAAGGCATTCTTCCATTCCAGCTAAGACCTTTGACCATAACTATTCCATTTTCCTCCCAGTCAGAACTGGCACCTGGAAGGAGCAAAATTACTTAAAAGAAAAGTTTGGGATCGGAGAATAACAATTATACTTACCTAGATGGCTGCAAAACCGATCCCTGCTGCAGCTGTCCCCCACCGCCTCTAGACAGAGAACTGCGTGATCAAAGACCACTGATCACTCAGTTCTCGGTCTTCTGTAAACAAAGAGCCAATGACTTCAGTGACTGGCTCTCTGCTCTGCCCCTCCAGTGCAGGTTCTCATGCACATCGATGGATAGCGTTGGGGCTCAGGTAATATTACGGGAGGCTAGGGGGGCTGCTGCACAGAGAAAGTTTTTACCTTTATGCATAGAAAGTATAACATGTTATTATTTTAAAGTAAAAAAAATCCCCTCAAAAACAAAATTATGTAGGATTTTGCTTGCTGGAGAGTCTAGATTAGAAAGCAAGGTGAACAAATATCTGCGCTAACAATAGAAATATAAATAAAAAGCAGCCAGCACAGTTTGTAGATCAATCAAACAAAAAATAATAGTCCAAAGTGCAGCCCTTGAAAATAGTGATGAATATGTAATAGTCCAATGGCCAGATTCACATAGAGGCGCGTATCTTTATGCCGGCGTAGCGCATCCCATTTGCACTACGCTGACGTAACATAGTGAGGCAAGTACTGTATTCACAAAGCACTTGCCTCCTAAGTTATGTCGGCGTAGCGCAAATGGCCTGGCATAACCCCGCCTAATTCAAAATAGGCAGGCAGGGGGCGTGCTCCATGTAAATTACCCGTGACCCCATGTAAATGAGGGCCGTTGGTATGGCGCATGCGCGCGCATGCTCAGAATCACGTCGCAAATACTCCTTGCTTTCGACGTAAACGTAACCTACGCCCAGCCCCATTCACGTACGCTTACGCAAACAACGTAAAATTCGACGGCACTTTCGACGTCCATACCTTGCATGGGCTGTGCCATCTTTTTGGTGGTTTATCTTTACGCCTGAAAAACGCCTTACGTAAACGGCGTAGCTTACTGTGACGGGCGTGCGTACATTCGTGAATAGGCGTATCTTACTCATGTACATATTCTAGGCGTAAATCAACGTACACGCCCCTAGCGGCCAGCGTAAATATGCAGCTAAGATACGACGGTGTAGGAGACTTACGCCGGTCGTATCTTAGCAACAGAGAAGCGTATCTCAGTTTGAGAATACGCTTAAAGACGGCACACATTCGGACTTACGACGGCGTATCTACTGATACGCCGTCATAAGTCTTTAAGAATCTGGCTACAAGGCCGGTATGGATGTGGGTATGTGTGTTGGTGTGTGTGTAGGTGGCGAAAGGTCTGTTAGGTTTCTGAATGTTTTTTTCCACTGGATGTCGTGTATTCACGACAGGGGGCCATGTTGGGTCCAAGTGGGCCATCCTGTAACAATTGGTCCCTCCGTTGAGGGACCGGGGTACTTATTAATAAGGAGGGGATACGGTTTGGGGGTGTGGAAAGCTTGCTTTCTGTCATTTCTATGCAGATTTTGTACCAATTACTGTGCCTTTATCCTTTCTGGCTGTTACTGTTGAAAAACCAATAAAAATTATAAAAAAAAAAAAAAAAAAAAAAATAGGTTTCAAATATCTAGAGTCTATTGTCTACATTAGAGCATCTAAAAGAAATGTAAGCTGCAATTTTTTTATATTTTATGCTATGCTATGTGAATGGGCACATGTAACAAACATAAAAAGTAGGTGTTATCCAAGTCTGGGTGGAAATGCACGTTAAAGCTGAAGTTTAGCTTAAAAATAAATTCTGTACAGCTTTAGTCGACTCACTCGTCTGTAACGAAGAATGTCCCGCGTTGTGCAGGCAGCTGGATCCCAAAAAAATCTTCACTGCCGGGAAAACTGTCCTCTTCCTAGCCCTGAACTTTTAGCACTGTGAGGATTAATAACTTTGGATCTTTAGGCAGTACAGCAGTACCGTGGTCCAACAGGGACATGCCTCCTCCTTCCTTTTCCTCCATAAGAAAAGTTCTTTCAGTGATTACACTGCTTGTAACATCTGTGAATGGGAGACTGGTCAGACTCTTCCCCATTTACAGATCATGTTGGAGGCAACTAATCAATGATCAATATTTTCTCTATGAAGCTCTATGAGACATACTTCATTACAGGTACTAGAGACAGAAAAAAAATTGTTATAAATTTGGTGTAAAGCCCACACTCGCTTTACTTATAATGTAATTTCTTTTGTTTCCATTATGTGAAACCCGTCAGAAATATATTACCTTGTGAAAAAGAAGCTATAACACCACAGCAGAGGAAGAAGATATAAATCTCTAACCAGATAGTGGCATGTTTGGGATTCAAACCAACGACCATGGTGCTGCAAGGCAGAAGTGCTAACAAGTTAGCCACTGTGCTGCCACATGCATGGAGCCTCCACCTCTGTGGTGTTAAACAGCCCTAAGTCCCTGGGATGCAAAAAGTTGATCAATCCAGATGTACCCTGGAAGTCCTGAGTGCCATTGACCAACCTGTTTCTGTGATATGATATCTGATTCCAAGGCTGGTTATGGCTGATTACTGTCAGCATGCTGCTATAGGACCAATTCTAATTTTGAGGCCTTTTGCTTGGTAAGAGGCTGCAATTGGTGCTGCTGAGAAATTCACAAAGCTGCTTCTTGTCATTCTCCATGGAACACATATGGAAAAATTTGCAATGGTGGTAGAACACTCCTACACCTAAATATTGGATTTCTTTAGGCATTTACCTATAGGTAGTGGACATACATCAGGCAGGAGTTCTGTTTCTTTTTTTATTCTGTGATATTTGGTGTGTGAGTGGAGAATATTGGTGTTACCCTCTGAATTTTGGTGATGACATTTTGGGTTTGGATTAATGGTGTTGGTACACATATTACATTTATGTGGTAACAAGCATGATCATTTGTCAATAGTAAACAACACACAAAATTGTTACTCATTTTAAATTTGCATCAGCAATGGTATTGTGTGTGGTTTGTGAAGACAGCTGTGGGAGTTTTGGTTTAGATTTATGTGAGATGGAGAGCAACAAGTGCATTAACTACCATTTACTTATCAGATGTCAAACAGTTAAGTCTCTGAGCCTGCACAGTGTATCCAGAGATATGGCTCCAATGGCAAAGTGGCTGAGCATGCTCAGTCTAACAAAAGATATTTCACAAATTGCAAAGTCCCTGGGCATACACAATGCACATAGCAGTATATACACAAATATATATACGGCAGAGATTGCATATATCTATTGTAATAGTTAGAGTCCCTGTCCCTATGGAAAGGGAGCAAAAATGGACACAGATAGCCAGATTCACGTACGCCGGCTTAACTTTGTGCGGGCGTAGCGTATGTCATTTACGTTACACCGCCGCAAGTTAGAGAGGCAAGTGCAGTATTCACAAAGCACTTGCTCCGTAAGTTGCGTCAGCGTAGCGTAAATGTGCCGGCGTAAGAGCGCCTAATTCAAATTGTGAAGAGGTGGGCGTGTTTTATGTAAATAAAGCATGACCCCACGTAAATGACATTTTTAACGAACGGCGCATGCGCCATCCGTGGACGTAACCCAGTGTGCATGCTCCAAATTACGCCGCAAAGACTAATTTCTTTCAACGTGTATGTAAATTATGGCCAGCCCCATTCACAGACGACTTATGCAAACGACGTAAAAAATTTAAAATTCGATGCGGTTCAGACGTCCATACTTAACATTGGCTGCGCCATCTTTTTGGTGGTTTACGCCTTACGTAAACGGCGTATCTTTACTGCGACGGGCAAGCGTATGTTCGTGAATAGGCGTATCTCACTGATTTACGCATTCTAGGCGTAAATCAGCGTACACGCCCATAGCGGCCAGCGTAAATAGACAGCTAAGATACGACGGCACAGGCGGTCGTATCTTAGCAACATTTAAGCGTATCTCAATTTGAGAATACGCTTAAATATACGACGGCGCAGATTCGGAGTTACGACGGCGTATCTACTGATACGCCGGCGTAACTCTACCTGAATCTGGCTAAGAGTCTGCATGTCAGCGGACTGCAGAACTACACAGCATAGTTTTGAAATGGAGAAAACTGTTTTCGGATGGGGCTGTGTAGTTTAGAGATCCTGCAGAGACTTGGGCGGGATGGGATCCCCAACCCTGTGTCCAGGTCTTGTCAATAACCAGCAGGTTGTGTGCCCAGGTGCACACAACCAATATAATGAGGGGCTGGTGAGAGCAGAGTGGAGAGGAAGGTGGAGTGTGTGCAGCTGGCTGCTGGTTCAAGACAGACCTGTGTGTGGGGAGCTGTCTGTCTGTCTGCCCTGTGGGAGACTACATCCCTGGTGAGGGGGGACTTCGTGCCTGACTGACTGGGAGGCTGGTAGCCCTGAGGTGGCTAGCAAGTCTAAAGGGGGCTGAAGGAAGTCCGGAAGTCTGGGAGACAGTAGGCTGGAGAATCCTGTTGAGGCCAGGAGTGGGCCAGGTTTAGCAGGTACTGCAAGGCTAAGTAAGCCTAGGAGCCAGGAGGCTTGGCATTTTGGTTATATGAACATTACAGGAGAAGAACCCCTGCGTGGGAATCCTGTGTGTGAACTGTTATTTTGTTTCCTTTCAATAAAAATGGGCTGCCATGTCCTCAAACCTAATATCTGACTGCTGTGGACTCGCTGAAAAACGCATTTACCACTTGAGTTAACAACCCCCAACATTACACTATCTTTCTATTTATCTATATAAAATATGTTAACAAAAAATATATATTTTTATACCTAGATAGATAGATAGATAGATAGATAGATAGATAGATAGATAGATAGATAGATAGATAGATATTCAGTTGTGCTCAAATGTTTGCATACCCTGGCAGAAATTGTGAAGTTTTGGCATTAATATTGAAAATATGATTGATCATATCACATGAAACCATTTATTAACACATAGTTTTTTGGATCCTTTTTAAATCATAATCATAAAAGAAATCACCCAAATGGCCCTGACAAAAAATGTACATACCCTGGAATGTTTGGCCTTCGTACACTCGCAGAAGGTAGCACACACAGGTTAAAATGTCAATTAAAGGTTAATTTCCCACAGTTGTGGCTTTTTAAATCACAATTAGTGTCTGTATATAAATAATCAATGAGTTTGTTAGCTCCCACATGGATGCACTAAGCAGGCTAGACACTGCCATGAGGCGTTTGAAAAGAACAGTCAAAAGACCTGCGTAACAAGGCAATGAAACTTTACAAAAATGGAAAAGGATATAAAAACATATCCAAAGCCTTAAATATGCCAGTCAGTACTGTTCAATCACTTAATAAGAAGTGGAAAATTTGGGGATCGCTTGATACCAAGCCAAGGTCAGGTAGATCAAGAAAGATTTCAGCCACAACTGGCGGAAGAATTGCTCAGGATACAAAGAAAAACACACAGGTAACTACAGGAAAAATACAGGCTGCTCTCCAAAAAGACAGTGTGGTTGTTTTTAAGGAGCACAATTCAACTATATATCAGTCTTCTCAGAAAGACTAAAAACATACTCTTTATGGTGTATTCTGTAATCCTAGCTCTGGTTCTAGAGAGATGCTGATACACAGGCCAGAGAAGGAATCTACAAACCTGTATATGAAATACAGTCATAAAATATTGAATCAAAAGCGTGTCAAATATAAACGCCACATCAAATATTGATTTTAGGTAAAAATGAAAGTGAAAATTCTATCTATAATCCAGTAAATACTGTATATGTAATAGTCTCCCTTAGTCACACTTTTGCAACCTGAAAGTTGTGAGACTTTGTGGCAATTTTGTGACACGACTTGCAGCAATGCCTGTGTAATGTTGAGGTCTATGGACCTCAAGTCGCATCAAAGTCAGAAAAAAAAAGTGCAGGGACTACTTTGAAGTCACTGCGACTTGAAGGCGCACAGATATGAATGGTACTGATTGGAAATCATGGGGTTCGACTTGTCATGCGACTTTTCAGTCACAGGACAAGTCGCATACACCTACTCTGCCTCACTTGACAAAAGCAGGCTGCCTGCGCACCACTGTTAATTTTGACATCAAATTTTTATTTGGTTTCAGTCATATAGGTAGATTCAGTAAGAGTTAGGCCGGCTTATCAGTAGATAAGCCGACCTAACTCAAAATCTACGCCGACTTATGTTTAAGTGTATGCTCAAACAGAGATACACTTAAACATATCTAAGATACGATGGCTTGCGCCGTCCTATCTTAGATTGCAATATTTCGGATGGCCGCTAGGTGGCGCTTCCATTGCGGTCGGCGTAGAATATGTAAATGAGTAGATACGCCGATTCACGAACGTACGCCCGGCCGACGCAGTACTTTTACGCCGTTTACATTATAGATAGGCCGCCTAAAGTTAGAGCTAGGCACTAGTTGGAATAGTAATGTTAAGTATGGCCGCCGTTCCCGCGTCGAAATTCAAAATGTTAACGTAATTTGCATAAGTCGTCCGTGAATCGGGATTTACGTTGTTTACGTCCACGTCAAAATCAATAGGCCCGTGCGGCGTACTTAGCCGCAATGCACACTGGGAAATGTAGGCGCCCGGCGCATGCGCAGTAGAAAAAAACATAAAAAACGTAAGGTCAAGCCTTATTGACATAAAACACGCCCCCCCCCTTACACACATTTGAATTTGGCGCCCTTACGCCCGCCCGCTTTAGGCTACGCCGCCGTAACATAGCAGGCAAGTACATTGTGAATCATGTACTTGCCTCGCTAACTTACGGCGGCGTAGCTTAAATGCCTTAAGCTACACCGCCGCAAAGTTGCGGCAATCTTTGTGAATCTAGGCAATAGTCTTTTGCCATTAGTTTAAGTCATATTTTAGTCCTCTGATTTGTTTTAGTTTTAGTCATATTTTAGTCCTCTAAAATCTCCAGTACAATTTAGTCGACTAAAATCTTCAGTATCCACCTGAACTTTAACTTTCCTTGGAGCTCCGCCTGTCTGCCTTAGCCCCCTGACTCTAACGGCAAGCTGTATTGGCCAAGAGATGTAGGTTTCCTCTGTCTTCCTGCTGCCTGGGAGTTCTGGAACAATGCCCTGCAAACCACAGAAGAGGAATGCCTCTGTTGGATTTGTGTCTGTTTTAATTTGTGACGCTGTGAGTGTTTCCCCTCTCAGCAAGGTAGCAGTTCTTAGCACTGTGTAAAATAACAGCCTCCCCAAACCATCCAGTTAACTGCCCTGTGCACTCCCTCACTCCCATTTACTTCCCCATCCCAACCTGCAGGTCACTTCCCCATCCCCAAAGTATAATGCACACTGCCCTGTGCACTCCCTCACTCCCATTTACTTTCCCATCCCAACCTGCAGGTCACTTCCCCATCCCCAAAGTATAATGCACACTGCCCTGTGCACTCCCTCACTCCCATTTACTTTCCCATCCCAACCTGCAGGTCACTTCCCCATCCCCAAAGTATAATGCACACGGCCCTGTGCACTCCCTCACTCCCATTTACTTCCACATCCCAACTTGCAGGTCAGCTTCCCATCCACAAAGTATAATGCACCCTGCCCTGTGTACTCCCTCACTCCCATTTTCTCCCCTATCCCTACTTGTAGCCTGGCAATATAACCAATAAAGTTTACAGGGTTTTTTTTGTTTTATAATTTAAAATTGCAGATCTGTTTATCAAAAGGCACAATTTTTGTTTGTTTATTTAACTTGGTTTTATTTATAAAGACATTATATATCACAATGGCTAAATCCGCTTAATCCACTCCTTGCCCCCTTACATGTCACATTTGGCATGTATTTTTTTTGGGGGGGGAGTGGGGGCTTCAGTAGGAGTGGGACTTCCTGTCCCACTTCCTCCTTCGGCCCAGGGACCACTTAGGCGATACGTCATATCGCCTACGGCGGCCCTTCCCTGTAGGTGATCGCCTGGGACACGTGACAGGTCCCAGGCGATCGTCTGACCACTCACAGAGCACAGCGCCGATCACGCATGCGCAGTGAGTGCCCCGCCATGAAGCCAAAAGCTGTCACGGCTGGGTGCCCACACTAGGAATGAAGATGCCGGCCGGAGAGGGAGAGGAGCGTAGCTCCGGCCGGCGCGACGCTGGACCGTGGAGCAGGTGAGCGTCTGTTTATTAAAAGCCAGCAGCTACACTTTTTGTAGCTGCTGACTTTTAATAAACATAAAAAAAGCCTGGAACTCCCCTTTAATACCGTAAATGATAACATGCTTTTAGATTTCTACCCAAGGAGTATATGTAGATGTTTGGAAATTCTAGAGAAATGTTTAACCCCCCTGACGGTAAACCCGAGCGTGACTCGGGGTTGGTTTTACATGTTAGGATCGGTAAACCCGAGTCACGCTCGGGCTGGACGGGCTTACCTTTCGCTGGATCCACAGGCTTGGTTTACTCACCTTGTCCCTGGATCCAGCGATGCCACCCGCTGTGTGAGCGAGCGGGACCTCCTCGCTCGATTCACAGTCCCCGTGTGCCGCCGATCTCCGTTCCCTGCGACGTTACGACGCACGGGGGCGGAGAACGGCGCCAAATTCAAAAAAGTAAACAAACACTTTACATACAGTATACTGTAATCTTATAGATTACAGTACTGTATGTAAAAAATACACACACCCCTTGTCCCTAGTGGTCTGTCCTGTGTCCTGCATGTACTTTTATATAATAAAAAATGTCATTTCTGCCTAAAAACTGTAGATTGTCCAAAAGTGTCCCTTTATGTCAAAAATGGTTTTAGATCAGCTAGAAAACAGCGATAATAAATTATAATCACTTGCAGAAATGTGCGATAGCGATTTGCGGGGAAATTCGTCATAAAAAAAATAAAATAATGACAGCGACAATTCTGCAACTGCAAATTTCAGTGATTTTGAGTTGATTACATTATTGAATAATTTTTATTATAATTAAATTATTATTTGTTATAATTATTTATAATTATTTATTATATTATAATTTATAATTTTGTTTTAAAAAAAAAATCATACCCGGGATGCCTACAAGACTCTTGCTTGGTCAGATTTAAGTGAGTTATTACTAAAAATTACAGGCCTACAGTATAAAACGCCAATTCCCTTGCAAAATAAATGTACCGCTTTTGGTACGTAATTCCAGACAGAATCATACCGCCAGGGAGGTTAAATAATGCATTACAATTTAACTAACCCATTCGATTTTACTTTTCTAAAAAGTACTAGAGATTTTTATTGACTAAATTGGAATTGATTTCTGTAAAAATTTTGGTAAATTGACTTAATTCTAATTGTATTTTTGTTTAGTTCTTGTGACTGAAAACATGCAGCTGATGAAAACTGACAAGAATATTTTCAATTACAAAATTGACACTGCGGCGCACATATTCATGTTGCTGAAAACAGATGAAAAGAAATGACTCCTCATACTGTACGAGTCAATGAGCCCATGTAGAGTAAATAAGTCTAAAATCTGAAGTCAGAGTGACAGTGTGACAAAGCAGCATAAATATTTGCCAGCACACCACAGATCTACAGACAAAGTTCAAAAGGACCTCGCTATGATCTTTCTTCAATAAGAAATTGTTTGGACTTTGAAGATCCGTGGAGTGCTAACCAATATTTATGCTGTTCTGTGCATGTTCCAATTTCCAGCTAGTTGTTGCTGCAGCACCTATTACTTTAAGAGCCTATTCTAGTGTGCAATGGGAATATTGAAAATTGAGTGTGACAAAGCAGGAGCATGTTTGGAAGGTAGGAACAGTGTCGTCACTCTAAGGCTAGAAGTGTCTGAACAAATATCTCCCTGACAGTATCACAAAGTATTGTTTGGCAGACGCTGCAGATTTTAAAATAATAGAAGAGAATACTTTTGTAATTATGTTACTATGCTGAAAATGACAGGAAATTTTAGTGATTGAGTTTACAGTAGCTGGAGAACAGTAAAACAGTTCAATATTTTAGTAGAACAATACATTTTAAATGCTGCAGTCCCTTCTAAGTAAGATATTTGTTATGTGTTTCAAGGTTCAAGTAGGCCAAGTTAAAGCGGGGGTTCACCCAAAAAAAAATTTTTAACATTACATTCAGCCGAGTTGTCGTAATAACAATCGGCTGTTTTTTTTTATTTTATCCCCATACATACCGTATTTTCACCGCCGCTTCCGGGTATGTCTTCTGCGAGACTGGGCGTTCCTTATTGATTGACAGGCTTCCGACCATCGCATACCCGGAAGCGGCGGTGAAAATACGGTATGTACGGGATAAAAAAAAAAAACACAGCCGATTGTCATTATGACAACTCGGCTGAATGGAATGTTAAAAAATTTTTTTTTGCGTGAACCTCTGCTTTAAGGTGACCAAGAGCACAATATAATGATTTATTTATAAGACAGAGAAGAGGGATTATACAAGTTTAAAGTTACACTTTTGGTGTAGGTAATGTTCATTTTCAACTGCAGTGAGAAGAAAACAGGATGGAGACTTTTTTTAAAAAAAATTCTGTTTTATACAAATTTTCATGAAACTGTTGTTACGAATGTCCGTTCGAAAAACTACTGGTGTGTGGTTAGCTTAAAACCTTAGCTGGCCTTAGAAGTCTGATTGTACAATCTTCTTTAGATCTGCCAACCACTATGTAGCATGAGAGCTTACTTGACTGCTAACAATGAAATAGATTTGTGTAGATAGATTTTGGTTGGTTGATCTAAAGTAGATTGTAGACATGTGCAATTGGATTAGTTCCAAATTCGTTTTTTAATTAATTTTGTGAAAATTAATTCATCCCGAATTTTGCAATGTCCAAATTTTCAGATTTTTGGATTTTTGAAATTTCTAATTTCCGAATTTCGGAAATTTCAGAAATTCGATATATTGGAAATTTTAAAAATTCAAGATTCGAAATTGCAAAATTCGAAAATTCCAAATTCAGGAATTAGGTTAGAGGGTTAGAGTTAGAGGGTTAGGGGTTGGTGTTAGAGTTAGGAGTTAGGGTTAGGGTGTTAGGTTTAAAGGGTTAGGGTTAGGGTTGGGGGTTAGGTTTTTGGCTAGGGTTTAGGGTTAGAGTTGGGGTTACTGGTTAGGGCTATGGCTAGGGTTAGAGCTACGACTAGGGTTAGGGCTAGGATTGGGGTTGGGGTTAGGGCTTAGGGCTAGCAGTAAGGGGTTAGGGGGTTAGGGTTAGAGGGTTAGGGCTAGGGTTGGGGGTTAGGGTTTAGGGTTGGGGCTAGAGTTGGGGGTTAGGGTTAGGAGTTAGGGTTAGGGGTTGGGGTTAGGGCTTAGGGTTAGCAGTTAGGGTCTAGAGATAAGGATAGGGTTAAGGTTGGGGTTAGGGTTGGAAGTTTAGGGTTAGGAGTTATGGTTAGCAGTTAGGGTTAGGGGGTAGGTTTAGGGTTCAAGGGTTAGGGTTTAGGGTTAGGGTTGGGGTTAGGGTTAGGGCTTGCAGTTAGGAGTTAGGGTTAGGGGTAAGGGTTAGGGTCAGGGTTTAGGGTTAGGGGTTCCCCTTGAAGAATAAGGCTAGGACCCAGAGGTCAAATGTCAGAATTCAGGATCCCAGAGGTCAAGGGTCACAAGGCATGGCTGACCCACCCCCACTAAAGTTTACCGCCTAAACCAAGTCGGGGAATGAATGGGCAGGGCCCTCTGATCCCTCCTGTATTGAATTGCAACTGTAATATCTTCCCTGATGTTGTAAAGCGCTGCGCAAACTGTTGGCACAATATAAATCCTTTATTATAATAATATTAATAATGAACAAGTCGGAATATCGAAATTTCGGAAATTTAGAAAATTATGAAATTCTATATTTTGGAAATTTGGAGATTAGGTATTGCACTTTCCTTTCAAATTTGGCTGTTAGTGAACGTAACAAATACAAATTCATCCGAAGTTACGAATTATCCAAAATAATGAATGGTATGTATTGCTCTAATAATAAATAATAATAAAAAAATGTATCATTATTATTATTATTATTTATTATTACTTTGTTCCATTCCATTGGTTTAGATGTTCCATTCATTATTTCGGATAATTCATAACTTCAGATGAATTTGTATTCGTTACGTTTACTAACAGCCAAATCTGAAAGGAAATTCCAATACCTGTAAGTTAATAGTTATTATTAGTTAGTTATTATTTCAAATTGTACTGATTTTCTTTCATTGTTTTCAGATTTTCTAAAATTCAAAAATCTTAAATTCGAAAATGTGAAATTTGGAAAATTGGATTTTGGAATTTTTCGAATTTCCGAATTCCAAATTTTTGGAATTTCCGAATTCCAAATTTTCGGAATTCCTAATTTTTTGAATTTCCGAATTCAGAATGTTGAAATTTCCAAATTTCCAAACTTCCGAAAAAACGCATGAAACTAAAACGAAAAAAAAAAAAAAAAGAATTTTTCAGCAGTGCACATGTCTAGTAGATTGCTCAAAGATTGTGCAATCAAATTGTAATGTGCATGAGCACCTAATGATGCAGATGGTATCATGATGAGATGGTAGCAGATTTCTTTAGTTTCACAAAGAGATTTGGATGCAAGATTTTTTTTAACTGGAAATGATAAGCAAAACATCATTAGCATGTAAACTACAGTGGAATATGACTCTAGCTGGCATACACTGAGCAAAATGCAGCCACCCCCACTCGATAGAAGTTGATCACTTGACAGGCATGTCGAATAGATACGCTGGATCAGTGGCTACAGCAGCTGGTCATTGTATCCTGAAAATGGTGTGGATTCCTCCATCCACCCCGCTGGCATGGATGGAAAAATCTGTTAGGCCCCGTACACACGACCGGATCTATCCGCTGGGATTTATCCGCGGATCAGTTCCAGCGGATAGATCCAGTCGTGTGTAGGCCCGAGCGGACAATTTTCGGCGGACATTTGTCCAGCCGACGGATTCCCAGCGGATAAAAATTTTGTAGCATGCTACAAAATCTATCCGCTGGAATCCTGTCCTTTGGACTTATCCGGTCGTCTGTACAGACTCACCCGATAAGTCTGTCCGCTCCCCATCCCTCGCATGCGTCGGAATGATTCGACGCATGCGTGGAAGTATTTACCTTCCCGCGTCGCGCATGTCGCCGCGTCATCGTCGCGGCGACGGCGCGACATGTGACCGCGGATGTTTTCCACGCGGATTTTGATCCGATGGTGTGTACAAGCCATCGGATCAAAATCCGGAGGGGAAATGTCCGATGGAAACGGTCCGGCGGACCATTTCCATCGGATAACCCCTCGTCTGTACGAGGCCTTAGTTTCTTTTTCAGGTAAAGCTGGGTATACAGTGCTTGAGAAAGTATTAATATCCCCTGGAATTTATCACATTTTGACATGTTGCAACCAAAAACTTATTGTATTGGGATTTTATGGGATAGACACAAAGTGGCACATAATTGTGAAGTGGAAGAAAAATTATAAATGATTTTCAATTTTTTTTTTTATAAATATGTGAAATATGTGGCGTGTATTTGTATTCAGCCCCCTTTACTCTGATACCCCTAACTAAAATCTAGTGGAACCAATTGCCTTCAGGAGTCACCTGATTAGTAAATAGAGTCCACCTGTGTGTAATTTAAACTCAGTATAAATACAGCTGTTCTGTAAAGCCCTCAGAAATTTGTTAGAGAACCTTAGTGAACAGCATCATAAAAGCCAAGAAACACACCAGACGGGTCAGGGATAAAGTTGTGGTGAAGTTTAAAGCAGGGTTAGGTTATGAAAAATATCCCAAGCTCTGAGCATCTCACAGAGCACTGTTCAATTCTTTAAACCTACCAAGACATGGCCTTCCACCTAAACTGACATGCCCGGCAAGGAGAGCATTAATCAGAGAAGCAGCCAAAATGCCCATAGTAACTCTGGAGGCGCTGCAGATATCCACAGCTCAGGTGGGAGAATCTGTCCACAGGACAAGTGTTAGTTGTGCATTCCACAAATCTGGAATTTATGGAAGAGTGGCAAAAAGAAAGCCATTGTTGAAAGAAAGTCATAAGAAGTCCCATTTGCAGTTTGCGAGAAAGCCATGTGGGGGACACAGCAAACATGTGAGAAAAGGTACTCTGGTCAGATGAGACCAAAACGGAAATTTTTGGGCTAAAAAAAATGCTATGTGTGGTGGAAACTATCACTGCAAATCACCCTTAACACATCTCCACTGGGAAACATGGTGGTGGCAGCATCATGTTGTGGGGATGTTTTTCTTCAGCAGGGACAGGGAAGCTGCTTAGAGTTGATGGGAGGATGGATGGAGCCAACAGGACAATCTTAAGCCTCGTACACACGGTCAGACTTTTTGCCAACAAACTTCAAAATAAGCACGTTTTCCAAAAAATCCGACCGTGTGTACACTCCATCGGAAAACTTTTTCGGTTTTCATCGGACAAAAGTTTGCTCTGCAAACGGACAAACTTTTCAGCAACAAAAGTCCTACAGTGCAAAGTCCTATAGTGTGTACAGAAATCCATCGGACTTTTGTCTGAAGTACAAACACGCATGCTAAAATCAACCAACAATAGCAGAAGTTGACCAAAGGGTGGCGGTAAAGAGCAGAAAAGAGCAGAAAAACCATGTGATGTTAGGAAAGTTTTGGGAAAGTTTGCAGAAAAGTCCTGTTGTGTGTATGCTATGGGTGTGCCCGGCCAACTCCCTTCGGACAAAAATCCACGGAAAAGTTTTTTTGAAGTCCGGTTGTGTGTATGAGTCTTAAGAAGAAAACCTGTTAGAATCTGCAAAAGACTTGATAATGGGGCAGAGGTTCACCTTCCTGCAGGACAACGGCCCTAAACATACAGCCAGAGCTACAATGGAATGGTTTAGATCAAAGCATATTCATGTGTTAAGCCCCCCCCCAAAGGGGTCAGTGTCTAGAAGGGAGACAAGGGTGCATGTGTGCACCATGGTGTCCAGGTTAGCACAGAGAAAGGCCCTAGCCTTGGAGAAAGACTCCATGAGGGACAAGAACAGCTAGGAAGCTGTAAGTAAGTGGTGGGGCATCTGTGCAGTAAGCATCTGTGCATCTACACTGGAACGTGTTTCATGGTCATGAGGACCACAAAGTAACTAAAGTTCAGAAGAGACCCAGAAGAGGTACTTGGAGCAGTAAAGCTACCACAAGAGAGCCAGGCTGAATGTTATGTTTTTGCAGTGATGGTGAGAACCCCTACGTGGGAAAACATACCTGTGTAAATTCTGATGTTTCATTAAAGCGGGAGTTCACCCATAAGAAAAATTTTTCAAAAAATCCCCTTAGATGGGGATGCTCGTTTTGTCTAGGGGAATCGGCTAGTTGTGTTAAAATATGAGCTGTACTTACCCGTTTTCGAGATGCATCTTCTCCGTCGCTTCCGGGATATGGGTCTTCGGGAGCGGGCGTTCCTTCTTGATTGACAGTCTTCCGAGAGGCTTCCGACGGTCGCATCCATCGTGTCACTAGTAGCCGAAAGAAGCCGAACGTCGATGCGGCTCTATACTGCGCCTGCGCACCGACGTTCGGCTTCTTTGGGAAAATCGTGACGCGTTGGATGCAACCGTCGGAAGCCTCTCGGAAGACTGTCAATCAAGAAGGAACGCCCACTGCCGCAGCCCATACCCGGAAGTGGCAGAGAAGATGCATCTCGTAAACGGTAAGTACAGCTCATATTTTAACACAACTAGCGGATTGTCCTAGACAAAATGAGCATTAATCTAAGGGGAAAAAGTGTAATTTAGGGGTGAACCTCCGCTTTAAATAAAAGGGCCTGAACACTATATCTGGCTTGGAGTAAACTCACTGCTTTGGCACTAGCATTGAGCTAAGAAACCCAGACGTGTCACAATGGGCATACCTTTAATGGCTACCTTTGAAAATCTGCGTGTTCTCAATGGAACAGCTTACTACCAAGATCTGCAGAAATATTAATCCTCGGTTTGATTTTGTTTGATTAATGTATAGATTCAACCTGACTCCTTTGGTTTGATTCCTCAATTTGATATATGTATTTATTTTTATATTTTAACAAATGTAAAATTGATTTGAGTGAAACGTACCTACTGATAGAAGTTTTACAAATTCCTTACCCATGTAACTAATACCAGTATCCTATTTGTATTTTAAATTGTTTTAATTATTTTAAGTTCTATGCTTAATATTTTGAAGATAATTAAGACATTAAAAAAATGTAATGCAATAGAAAAACATATTTATTTCCAATATTATATCCTTGTCCTCATCTATGATCATAGTTGAAAGAATACACCGCAAAAATGTTATTTCTCCAGTTTGGGACTAAGTAGTTACAATAAACAATACAATGATGATGACATGTAGTTGAACGTGATGTACAACACAACTTTTCATCTTTGATAACCTAACAAATCTGACGCGAACATCTCTGTATTTTGTGAGCCAAATGCCCCGTACACACGACTGGGATTCCTGACAGGAAAATATTCGTCGGAAATCTCGAGGGGAAAACCGAGAGCCTGCTCTCTACTTTTCCCACGTACAGACGATCGGTAAAAACTTACCGGGAAAACTCAGATGAGAGCTTTTCCTCAGGAATCCCGACCATGTGTATTCTCCATCGTGCTTTTTCCCCCACAGGAAAAAATTGCCATTTTCCACTGGGAAAAAGTCCGCCAGGAATTCCAGCGGGAAAAGAGAGAGCAGATTCTCTTTTTTTGTCCGGTGGTTTTTGGGAGGAGCATACACACGGCCGGGATTCCCGACCAAAAGCTCTCCTCGCAGTTTTCCCGTCGAGAAACCCGGTCGTGTGTACGGGGCATAACTCTCCAATGCAGAGAATATATTGTGGCTTCATCTAAAAAATTATATATCCAGAAGCCTTTGATTTAAAATGAATTCTGAAGAATTATTCTATAATGCAGGAACTTGTGGAGTACAGATATAAAAACCAAACATACCAGTTGCATTACAATTATGAAATAACAAAAGCAAAATGCTGTATATTTTTTGCCACTTATAGGAAAGTTTTGGTCAGTCCACCAAAACTAATGTTTCTACATTTGGTGGTCATTAGTGAGATAACCCACTTGAGTTTCCTATATCGCTTAGGGACTCTATTGATGAGATTTTTGCACTTGGATTCCTTTTGTGTTCTTTGTGAGGGTCCCAGTTTCCTTGTTGCACTTTTCATTTATTTTATATGCTGTGGAATTCAACAGGAGATGCTGGTACATAGAAATGTGTGTGGGAACACACAAAACTTCCTGGGACAGCATTATGAACCCTGGCAGGGACAGGGAGATCTCACTTTTGGAATATTCAAATTTAAAAGCCAGGAGTAGGGATGAGCCGAACTGTGTTTTTTTACAATTACTTACACTTCTTTAGTAAAATGGTAGGGGTACAATGTACCCCATTACCAATTCACATAGGGGGCAGGATCTGGGGGTCCCCCCAGGGTTGTGGGGATGAGGCTCTTGTCCCCATCAACATGGGGACATCCTCCCCATGTTGAGGGCATGTGGCCTGACATGGTTCAGGAGGGGGGCCACTCTCTTGTCCCCCCCTAATTTCTGCATCTAGCAAGGTTACGTGCTCAGATAAGGGGTCTGGTGTGGATTTTAAGGGGAACTCCACCCCAGACCTGAAGGGTCTGGAATGGATATTTGGGGGGAACCCCACGTCATTTAATATCCATACCAGACCAGAAGGGCCTGGTAATTGAATTTGGGGGGACCCCCACGCCTTTTTTTTTTATGACTGAATTCATTCTGAATTGCCGGGAGCCGACAATTCATTATAGCCGCGAGTCATTTTTAAATTACTTTTTTCCCCTCAGAAATGACACTTTGTGCAGAGACAGTTCTAAGTACGGGAAACATGCGCTATTTCACATGCATACTTTACACACACACCCCCACCCCCCCCAGGTACGAAATGTAAAGGAATATTTCACTTTTATTGTTTCACTTTAAGCTTTATTAAATTCACTGCTCCCGAAAAAGGACAATAGGACAATAACTTGCATATCAGCCTTTAAAATTAGCACTTTAGATTTCTCCTATAGACTTTAACAGGGTGTTCCGCGGCTTTTTGAATTTGCCGCGAACACCCCAAATTGTTTGTTGTTCGCCGAACAGGCGAACAGGCAATGTTCGAGTTGAACATGAGTTTGACTCGAACTCGAAGCTCATCCCTAGCCATGAGCTGACCCGGCCCACTAGAATTTATTCGTAACTAAGCCATTCCTTATGCATGAACTGATGCTTTCATCATCTTTTTTTAGTTACAAATTCATATTCAGTATGTTTGTATGAGAAAACAATGGGCCAGATCCACGTACCTTGGCGCATCTATACGTCCGGTGTAGCGTATCTAAGATACACATTACCCGCCATAACTTACAGCGTATTTTACGTATCCTCAAAGAATTTGCGCCGTAAGTTAGGGCGGCGTAGTGTAACTGTGTCGGCATAAGGGCGCGCAATTCAAATGGTTGAGATGGGGGCGTGTTTTATGGTAATTCCTATTGACCCCACATAATCAACGTTTTTTTTGAACAGCGCATGCGCCGTCCGTGGGGGTATCCCAGTGCACAACAAGCCAATGCTTTCGACGTGAACGTCATTCTACGCAAAGCCCTATTCGCCAACGTTTTACGGAAATGACGGAAACGACGGAAAATTCGACGTCCATACTTAACATTGGCTACGCCTCATATAGCAGGGGTAACTTAACGCCGGAAAAAGCCTTCGGGAAACGACGTAAAAAATGCCCTGGCCGGACGTACGTTTGTGGATTGGCGTATCTAGCTAATTTGCATACTCGACGCGGAAATCGACGGAAGCGCCACCTAGCGGCCAGCGTAAATATGCACCTTAGATCCGACAGGGTACTAAGACGTACGCCAGTCGGATCTAGCCCAGCTTCAGGCGTATCTTGTTTTGTGGATACAAAACAAAGATACGCCGGAGCAACCTAGAAGTTCCGCGGCGTATCAATAGATACGCCAGCGTAACTGCTTCGTGGATCTGGCCCAATGTGTTTCTCTAAAAATTTTAATAACCCAATACTATGCAAACCGTGGCTGTTACATGTGCAGAGATTGGCATAGTAATGACAATTATCTTCAATAAAATGTGTAATGCAGAACACTGTTAATAGAAATCTGCTAGCTGCAGATATTCAATACCTTGAACATGTTATAATACATTCAGGGCTGCAGTACATCATCTGTATTCACATTGTTGTGTCTATCATCTTTTATTTCTAGATATCTTCCTATTCACAGCAATCCAATGTTTGCACAAAGTATATAATATACTTAGGCATTGTGGGAGAGATTCACAGATGAAATACTACTGATACGTCAGCGTATTTTCACAGCATTTGGGTAAGATCCGACAGGCGTACGGCATCGTACACCTTCGGATGCAATACTTCAGCGCCCGCTGGGTGGAGTTTGCGTCGTTTTCCGCGTCGTGTATGCTAATTAGCTGTTTACGGCGATCCACTAAGGTACACGCGGTCGTCGCATTCTCTTACGTCGTCGCTAGTCGGCTTTTCCCGGCGTAAATTTACGGATGCCATTTCAATGGCTTATATTTAGACTAGTCATGTTAAATTATGGCCGCCGTTCCCGCATCGAATTTCAAATTTTTTTTTTTTGCGTAAGTCGTCCGTGAATAGGAAAGGACGTAACGCATGTCGCTGCTCAAAATATTACGCCGGTGCGACGTCATTTCACGCAAAACACGGCGGGAGCCGACAATTCATTATAGCCGCGAGTCATTTTTAAATTACTTTTTTCCCCTCAGAAATGACACTTTGTGCAGAGACAGTTCTAAGTACGGGAAACATGCGCTATTTCACATGCATACTTTACACACACACCCCCACCCCCCCAGGTACGAAATGTAAAGGAATATTTCACTTTTATTGTTTCACTTTAAGCTTTATTAAATTCACTGCTCCCGAAAAAGGACAATAGGACAATAACTTGCATATCAGCCTTTAAAATTAGCACTTTAGATTTCTCCTATAGACTTTAACAGGGTGTTCCGCGGCTTTTTGAATTTGCCGCGAACACCCCAAATTGTTTGTTGTTCGCCGAACAGGCGAACAGGCAATGTTCGAGTTGAACATGAGTTTGACTCGAACTCGAAGCTCATCCCTAGCCATGAGCTGACCCGGCCCACTAGAATTTATTCGTAACTAAGCCATTCCTTATGCATGAACTGATGCTTTCATCATCTTTTTTTAGTTACAAATTCATATTCAGTATGTTTGTATGAGAAAACAATGGGCCAGATCCACGTACCTTGGCGCATCTATACGTCCGGTGTAGCGTATCTAAGATACACATTACCCGCCATAACTTACAGCGTATTTTACGTATCCTCAAAGAATTTGCGCCGTAAGTTAGGGCGGCGTAGTGTAACTGTGTCGGCATAAGGGCGCGCAATTCAAATGGTTGAGATGGGGGCGTGTTTTATGGTAATTCCTATTGACCCCACATAATCAACGTTTTTTTTGAACAGCGCATGCGCCGTCCGTGGGGGTATCCCAGTGCACAACAAGCCAATGCTTTCGACGTGAACGTCATTCTACGCAAAGCCCTATTCGCCAACGTTTTACGGAAATGACGGAAACGACGGAAAATTCGACGTCCATACTTAACATTGGCTACGCCTCATATAGCAGGGGTAACTTAACGCCGGAAAAAGCCTTCGGGAAACGACGTAAAAAATGCCCTGGCCGGACGTACGTTTGTGGATTGGCGTATCTAGCTAATTTGCATACTCGACGCGGAAATCGACGGAAGCGCCACCTAGCGGCCAGCGTAAATATGCACCTTAGATCCGACAGGGTACTAAGACGTACGCCAGTCGGATCTAGCCCAGCTTCAGGCGTATCTTGTTTTGTGGATACAAAACAAAGATACGCCGGAGCAACCTAGAAGTTCCGCGGCGTATCAATAGATACGCCAGCGTAACTGCTTCGTGGATCTGGCCCAATGTGTTTCTCTAAAAATTTTAATAACCCAATACTATGCAAACCGTGGCTGTTACATGTGCAGAGATTGGCATAGTAATGACAATTATCTTCAATAAAATGTGTAATGCAGAACACTGTTAATAGAAATCTGCTAGCTGCAGATATTCAATACCTTGAACATGTTATAATACATTCAGGGCTGCAGTACATCATCTGTATTCACATTGTTGTGTCTATCATCTTTTATTTCTAGATATCTTCCTATTCACAGCAATCCAATGTTTGCACAAAGTATATAATATACTTAGGCATTGTGGGAGAGATTCACAGATGAAATACTACTGATACGTCAGCGTATTTTCACAGCATTTGGGTAAGATCCGACAGGCGTACGGCATCGTACACCTTCGGATGCAATACTTCAGCGCCCGCTGGGTGGAGTTTGCGTCGTTTTCCGCGTCGTGTATGCTAATTAGCTGTTTACGGCGATCCACTAAGGTACACGCGGTCGTCGCATTCTCTTACGTCGTCGCTAGTCGGCTTTTCCCGGCGTAAATTTACGGATGCCATTTCAATGGCTTATATTTAGACTAGTCATGTTAAATTATGGCCGCCGTTCCCGCATCGAATTTCAAATTTTTTTTTTTTGCGTAAGTCGTCCGTGAATAGGAAAGGACGTAACGCATGTCGCTGCTCAAAATATTACGCCGGTGCGACGTCATTTCACGCAAAACACGGCGGGAAATTTCAAAACGGAGCATGCGCAGTACGTTCAGCGCGGGAACGCGCCTAATTTAAATGATACCCGCCCCATTTGAATTAGGCGGGCTTGCGCGGGACGGATTTACGTTACACCGCCGCAAGTTTACAGGCAAGTGCTTTGTGAATCAAGCACTTGCCGGTAAAACTTGCGGCGGTGTAACATAAATGTGATACGTTACGCTTCCGCAGATTTACGCGATTTTACCTGAATCTGGCCCTTAGACTTGCATGTATGGCCTACCCACCTAGTTATGAGCACTAGATTTACCCATATACAGAAAATATTTGGTTGCTTAATAGTTTGTTTGCAACATTGTAGCATTGAGGGGGATCCATGTGCTGCGCAAATAGTTCTGTACCCACTCAGGTCTGTTGAACACTTCCTAGTTTACACTGAACGGATGCTTTCATCATCTTTTTTTTTAGTTACAAATTCATATTCAGTATATTTGTATGAGAAAACAATGTGTTTCTCTAAAAATTTAAATAACCCAATACCATGCAACCGTGTCTGTTACATGTGCAGAGATTGGCATAGTAATGACAATTATCTTCAATAAAATGTGTAATGCAGAACACTGTTAATAGAAATCTTCTAGCTGCAGATATTCAATACCTTGAACATTTTATAATACATTCAGGGCTGCAGTACTCCATCTGTATTCACATTGCTGAGCCAAATGACAGACTGCATTGGTCTATATAAGAGCATTTGAAAATGAAAAAAATTTAATTATATAAGTATTAAATGACTCAGTTACAATATGTGTGAGCTTACTCTTTATTATAAATGCAAAAGAAATTCAGAGAGATTTATGTTATTGTAATATGCATATGAAAACCTACAGAGAGTATGTCTATATGTGACTGCAGCCAACCACAGAATAATGCCAGGACAACAACAAAAAACATAGACTAAAGTGTCATCTCCTTAGTGCCATCGTCTAGTAAACCATCTTCTGGTGGCCTTTCCTGCATAAAGAACAATGGTAAAAATAATAAAAATTACCTTTACTTGGCACGGTATGCTAGGTCTATACAGTATGTAGTGAAAAAAACCTGAAGTGAGAATTGATTGACCAATGTGCAGTAGGGGTGCGCATCTTCACCGGTCTCACGATTCGATTCGATTACGATTATCTGGTCAACAATTCGATTCGATTCGATTCCGCGATGCATCAAGATTACCAACGAGCTCTCACTTCCGCTTGGGCCGCCTAGGTGGCCCTTCATCCCCGTAATCTTCTGAGACACATCACAGGTCCCAGAAGATTGTCCAACTATGCAGGACAGCGCAGTGAGACATGTGCACCTGGCTGTGAAGCTGCAAGCTGTCACAGCCGGATGCCCACAGTAGTATTGCCAGCGCCATGGACATAATGGAGGGTTCGGGTGGCCACGTCGCTGGATTGTGGGACAGCTGAGTGTCTTTTTATTAAAAGTCAGAAGATACACTGTTTTTTGAAGCTGCTGACTTTTAATAACTTATTTTTTTACTGAACTCTGCTTTTAAATAAAAATAAACTCATTCCCTTAAAGTGGAGTTCCACCCAAAAGTGGAACTTCTGCTTTAAGCACTCCTCGCCCCCTGCCATTTTTAATGGGACTTTTTGTCACAGCTGCCTAGGTGACTCCTCCTGTCGCCCTAGGTGGCTCCTCCTTGCCAGCAATCTTCTGGGACACAGGTCCCAGAAGATTGTCTGGCCAATGGCAGATAACGGTGCGCGCCTGGCCATGAAGCCGTAAGCTATCATGGCCGGGTGCCCACAGTAGATATGGCGGGGTTGAGGAGAGGAGCGGGGAAAGGTATGGGACTCTGTGCGGCCGCATCGCTGGACTGAGGGACAGGTAAGTGTCAGTTTAATTGAAGTCACCAGCTACACTTTTTGTAGCTGGTGACTTTTACTAAACTAAAAAACGGTGGAACTCCGCTATAAGTAGTGCACTAATCCGGTGCACTACAGGGTACAGACATATACACATGTGGTGCTGGGAGGTCAGGAGAGATTATAATCCACAGCAAACAGCCCTGTGAAGTTCCCTGTATTGTGTCTGTATTGAAATGACCCTGGATTCCCAAGTTCACACATTCCAGCACACTAGGAGTTAACACAATGGAATGTGCAAATTTAGGAGATCAGGGTAATGTCAACACAGAGCACATGTAGGAAAAAGAATACAGCTGTAACTAAGAGTACCCGTTTTGAAATACATGCCGTTCTAAACCATTAAATGTCCACTGCTGCATGTGTTTTTTAAAATATATAAAGCTTCTCATACCTGCATTTCTGTCTGTGTATGCTCTATATTCCGCACGTGACTCTGTCCTGTACAGCCCGCCTCTTGCCTCTCGTTCTCCTCTTTCCCGACATCAGTGGGAGTTCTCAGCCCCGCCCACCGTCTGTACTGTAGCCATCAGATGAGAAGAGAGGCTGGCGGGGCTGACTTCAGGAGACACGTGGGAGGTGAGAGGCGGGCCAGAGCGTGCAGTCACATAAGGGGAATATACAGACAGAAATATAGGAATGAAACACAGTATATTTTAAAAAGCACACGCAGCAGTGTCCCCTGAATGGATTATAGCAGCATGTATTGCAAAACGAGCATTTTAAAACACACGCTCGGAGCGCTCTCCCGGGAGGGGCGGGGCAAGTCGGGATGACGTCACCGACATCGATTATTGGGGTCACATGCATCGATGCAGAATCGGGGGCCCCCGAATCTCGATGCATCGATGCAACGATTATATTCAACACCCCTAATGTGCAGTCACTTCCATGGGTGCACCCCAAGGGATGAATCATGAATGAATCTGCTTGGGTTAAATTTGCAAATAGTACAGGTGCCTTGCTACTTCCTCTCTTCTTCTCATGCAGGATTACATAACAGTACTCCTGCCTGACTGGACTTCCCTTTCAGTTATGCAAAATGGCAAAAAGGAAAGGAGAGGAAGCAGTACAGAATGGGAGACCATAAAACAGTCGGCAGGTAAGAAACCATGATTGGGCACAGGGAGGACTACCACTTAACAAAGTGAGCACTAATTACTGGAGGAGCAACTACCACTAGACAGATACTGAGTGACCAACACTAGTCTAGGTGTGATCACCACTGGACATATTAAAACCACTGGACACCACTGGAAACCAATAGATACAGAGCACTCTTCACTAGACAGAGGGTGACATCACTGGAGACAACATTGCCTAAGGAACAATCACTACTAGACACATAGCGTAGTCATCACTGGAGACCAATAAATATACAGTAGGGTGCCCTCCACTAGACAGTGAGAGGAATGAGATTAAGGTTTTACCCATTTCATGGGTTTGCAGCAAAAGGTTTGTGAATGTTGACGTTTTGCCCAAAAAGTTTGAAGGTTTAGAAGAGAGTCACAAAAGCCAATTTGTGAAGGAATGGATAACTTGGCTCCCTTTCTATAAAAGAGTGGGCTAACAGCAGCCATATTGTCAGTGTGTGTAAATTTTAGCTTGAGCTATGCAGCCGTAAAAGCAAAGGGCATTTACAATAGGCTTTACACAAGTAGAGATTCAAATGGAAAAAGAAGCTCCATCTGCTGGCTCAAAAAGAGAAAGCAATTCATGAATATGCTATATGTCATATCTACATATGAAAAAAGGGGAAAAAATACCTTTAAAAAAAATGTAAACATATTTTAGACCTAAAAACAATAGAGAGTCGCAGAGCGACCACTCAAAAAGTAGTTGTAAAAGAGAACTAACCGCTGTGTTTACTAATTAGAAAAACCTTTATTGAAATACAAAACGTAGCGAAAAGTGGCCAGATTGGCAATGCATCCTCCAAACACCAATATAAAAATATAAGTGGATAACGTTGACACTCTAATAAAACACACACAACGGGGCCCAGACTTATACATATGCATACCAATAGTGACCCATTAAGCAATTTTGAGCAAAAGGTAAGACAGGGCTAATTCACACTGTTAGATTGGTGCCTATACATCTGAACTGGATTTGGATGGCATTGTTGATATTAAATTAGGATCAAGGAAGTCCTATAGAGCCACCTGAACATGTAGCCCGGGGGGGGGGGGGGGTAAATTAGCACAAGCCAGATTAACACCCGATAGAGGTCTAGACTAATGTAGTAATGCATCGGTAAGGCACTCTTCTTCGTGAACTAGGGCACTACAATCGTTCTACTCAATGTGTAATCTAGGCAGTCTGGCCAAGCTACACAGTTTGGGTTCACACTTTGATAATAAACCAGACAATCTTTATCCTGTGCACATTACAGCAGAATGTCACGGCTATGCAATGTTTAGGTAATAATTCCTCTAGCTTCATATATACCCCTGGTAGTGTGAGATGCTGTTGAGTGGTCAATATATATATATATATATGTATTGCAAAGTGCTGAAAACAGTAGTACAGAAATGAGTGAAATCCACGCTGGAGTTCAGTGCCTCTCGGTTACAGTGTGATCACATTAGTCTCTCAGTCTCGATGACCCATGGAGCTCAAAACAGAAGTCAATCCTTATTGCTAGGCTCCACCAGAGCCTTATGGTCTTGCTGAGTGAGTCTGTTAGGGCAGCAAATGTCTCGCTGCCAGCATGGGCAGACACTGGGCCCATTGGCGCTACCTACATCAACGCGTTTCGCACAAGTGACTGCATGCTTTGCTAGGATGTAAGGACGTTAATTTCCCTTGCTTTTAAAGGGGTGGTACACCCACCTCCTCACATTTAGGACACCGGGAACATACTAAAGGGGCCATCCAGTGGTAACACATCAGACAACAGGTAAGAATGTTCAGAGCGAATTGAGTTCAAATCAACCACTTACAGGCAAAATTGACTACTAACCTTAAGGGAGGATATCACCCAGAGTTCCCTATTAGAGTTGTTGAGGTACACCACCACATTGGTGAGCTGGTGATTTGACCACCATTGGTGGCATAAAATTAGGATTTTGTTCCCTCTATGGAGAAATTTCAAGCCCCCGTTGGTTTTAATTTTTTATTTTCATTAAATTTTTTAAACCTACTATATTAGAATAAAGAAATATGTTAAAACCTAGTATGCCTTTTCTCTAATGTTAGTTGCGTATTTTAATCATAGTGACTTAAAGTATAACTAAGGAGGTAAATATAGAAAAAGTTGGGTCTATCATTTTTTATTTCTACATATCTTCATATTCACAGCAATCCAATGTTTGCACAAAGTATATAATATACTTAGGCAGTCAGACTTGCATGTATGGCCTAGTTATGAGCACTAGATTTACCCATATACAGAACATATTTGGTTGCTCAATAGTTTGTTTGCAACATTGTAGCATTAAGGGGGATTCATGTGCTGTGCAAATAGTTCTGGACCCACTCAGGTCTGTTGAACACTTCCTAGTTTACACTAGATCATTGGTTGATCCAGAAGAGAAAGGCCAAATTGGGGAACTATCATTTTAATGACTATGACCACTTTTAATTTTGCTTCCATTATTTACATAAACGTTTGTTCACATTTTATTGTCACCTTCATCTGTGTTTGCATATTTATTTTTCTCTCATACTATATTATTCATTTCATTTTTTTTTTATTCAGGCTGTATACATCTTTTATAAGATGGTTTTTACCACTTTTGCAGAGAAAATGGAAGCAACTACAGTTCTTGTCCAATCTAATTAGCATGTATGGGAAGGATTTGCTAAGTGTAATTCTATCTCGCCAAGTACACTGAACAAAAATTAATGCTAACTGCTGTGATATTCAGTGCAATAATTTGACATAATGTGAATATTTTAAAGTCAGGTTATTTCATTACATAGTAAGAGGAACATATGGCATAGTCGATATGTTAATTGCCCACTTACCTATTAACTGAACAAAGCAGTGAATGTATGTGACTGTGTCCATATCCTGTATCTCATCAAGCTAATTGATGACACAACTTACTGAAACTAGAGAAGTAAATTATATTTTGTTTCAAAGGAGTTTCTTTCTAGCAGCTTAGTTCTTTCTCTTCTTTTTTTCTAGTCCAGTCCAGCTCAGCTATGACATGAAGGAGTGAATAGAGTGGAATAATAATTTAAATTTCTGCATACATACCTAACAGTTGGGCAGACCTGGATTAACGAGAAGACCCCACAGGGTATAACCTGAAGCAAAAATTTCAGGAGATCTGTAGGTAGCTTTTTTCATGTAAAAGTGTGACAGAAAATTATTCTACTTTCCTGCTACCTAATTTTAAAGTATATGTAAATCTAACCACTAAAAAACGAATAAACTTTAACTTGTTAAGGCAGTTCAGAAGTTTTTAAATATATTTAAAATCTGCAGCGAATTGAAATTATACCTGGTGATGCTGCCATAAAGGTCATTGTTTAGGTACTCCAGTTATAACGGACCGTTCTCATCGGTTAACCGATGAAGCTGACTGATGGTCTGATGTGCCTACACACCATAGGTTAAATAACCGATCGGGTCAGAAAGCGGTCACGTAAACTACGTACGACGGCACTATAAAGGGGAAGTTCAAATCCAATGGCGCCACCCTTGGGGCTGCTTTAGCTGATTTTGTGTTAGTAAAAGACGATTTGCGCTTTTCTGTCTGTTACATCGTGATGAATGTGCTATCTCCATAACAAACGCTAGTTTTACAAGAACGATCGCTCCTGTCCCCTAATTTAGTCTGAGCATGCGTGGATTTTTAACCGATGGTCGTGCATACTAACGGTCGGTTTTGACGTCGGTTAGGCGTCCATCGGTTAAATTTTAAATCAAGTTCTAATTTTTTTGACTGAAGGATAACTGACCGATGGGGCCCACACACGATCGGTTTGGACCGATGAAAAGGTCCTTCAGTCTGTTTTCATCGGTTTTGACCGACCGTGTGTAAGCGGCCTAAGGTGACAACTGTCTGTCCCTGACTCCCAGTTCAGGGTTGTCATCACTTATTGAATGGGTGAACGAAGGAATCGATCGAGGTATCTTAAACACTAAAGAAGCAGAGTATCTGATCCTCCATACACCAAGGATTCCGGTCTTATACACTTTACCTAAAGTCCACAAAAACAAAGAAAATCCACCTGGGAGACCTATAATTAGTGGCATAGGATCACTCTTTTCCCGGATGGGAGAATATCTGGATGGCTTATTTAAACCACTTGTATCACGAAGTCCGTCATATCTCAAAGACAGCAAAGATTTAATTATAGAACTCCAACAATTGCAAGCTACCGACCAAACAATAATGGTAACAGTTAACATCGAGTCACTATATACCAATATTCGCCAGAAAGATGCCCTAATAGCCCTACGTTGGGCTTTAAAGCGGGAATCAAAACTAAAGAAAATCCAAATCAATTTTTTGATCAAGGGATTAGAGATAGCGATGTCTAACAATTATTTTTGGGCTAACAACCAATATTATAACCAAATTGGCGGAGTGGCAATGGGGGCCCGCTATGCCCCTAGCGTGGTCAACATTGTTCTCAATAAATGGGAACAAGAAACCATCTTTTTGGATAAACATTTTTCTTTAAATTTTTATAGACGTTATATCGATGATGTCATTTTGTTTTGGGAAGGTCCAGTAGATAGTTTGGAGTCTTTTCTTGATGAAATGAACAGCAACAACTACGGGTTGACATTTACAGCAGAAACCAGTATGACTACTGTCAACTATCTGGATTTAACCATAAGAAAAAAAGGAGAAAAATTCCAGACGCTCACCTACTTCAAAGCCACAGATCGCAATGGTTTTGTACCTACCAAAAGTTGCCATCATCCTCTATGGATAGGGGCAGTGCCTAAAGGGCAATACATGCGACTTAAACGCAATTGCGATACAGATGAGGACTTTTTTGTACAAGCAAAACATCTCACCAACAAATTCCTAGAGAAGGGATATGCGGCTGAGACTTTGCAACAAGTGTTTAATCAAGTTTCCGTTGTAGATAGAAAAACTCTGCTAACTTCAAAACCAAAAAAAGATTTCAAAAGTGAAGCCGCCTTCATATCTGGCTTCCACCGGCAATACCGGCAGGTCGAGGCCATTTTCAAAAGACATTGGCCTATTTTAATGAAGGACAAAGATTTGAAATCATCCATCTCCAGTGTACCCAAATTTATCTACAGGAAAGCCCCAGGATTGCGCAATAAAATAGCCCCCAATGTGCCTGATCCACCTAAGAAACTTGTTACCTTTCTAGATGGTTCTGGGTTTCACCACTGCACTCGATGCAAAGCATGCAGAACCACACGTAAATCTGGAGACAAAAAGAAGATCACACACTTTAAATCCAATGTGACAGGGGAGAGTTTTACAATCAAACCCCTGATTACTTGTGGATCTGATCATGTGACTTATGTACTCGAGTGCCCGTGCTCACTTCAGTATGTCGGCAGGACCACTCGACAACTAAAAACAAGAATAAATGAGCATCTAACAAATATTGCAAAAGAGTTCCCAAACCATAGTGTTTCTAGACACAAATATCATGATTGCGACCCAAGCCTATGTACCTTTTATGGTATAGATAAAATCAGCAAGCATTGGAGGGGTACGCACATGACTAGAAGTGTCTCACAAAATGAGATGAAGTGGGTGCATAGGTTATGTACCATGCAGCCCACTGGTCTCAATATCGAGCTAGACTTAAACTGCTTTTTAGCCAATGATTAAGATAATAACCTTCCAGATCCAAGTTTTCTATAGCTAAGTGTAGTAATATACCATTTTTGTATTTATGCAATATTCCACTGTTAACGAGTTTTAGTAATGGGTTATAGAATAATTTGTAATACTTGGTTTGTGCTCTGTCGATCGAGTCCATCTAAGTGGTAATATACTCTATTCAGCTTCCTATATTAAGCCTTTTTCTTTGGTTCTATAGCTAGGGAGTTTTTGTATCAGTTTTCTCCACTTGCCTAATTATATAGAAATTTATACAACACAGAGAGCCTCATATATCCCTGTTCATATTCGCCATATATAACACTTTTTAGACATATGTGTGCACACATGTGTATGTAATTTTTAAACATATTTTCCTTAACATTAGGTGAACTAGCGTTTTGCACGCCTGGAGGGATGCAAAGGTGTCCAGTTACCCCCAGTCTGTGTTGTTTATGTCATTGATGTCAGGGTTCTTTCATTAACCATATACAACATAATAGTGTGCCCTATTTCTAGCACTAGTCACTGCTGTGTGACGTCTGGCCTGCGAGATGGTTTTTCAATACATATAATTGTCTATGATAGAATTGGATGTGCACGCCCGGAGGGATGCGAGTGCAGTATTTTTTAGCCTTCACCGGGATTTTGTATTTGATAGGCCATTTTTTTATTTTGTTTTTGTTGTTTTTTCTGGTCTATAGAGCAAATTATTGGGGCCACCCAGTACTGTTAAATCATAATGCTAAGTTCCATCTGTTATATCTTGATTATTATGCCAAATGTGCAGCCTAAACGGCACCGCGGCTGCTTCCTTTTTAATTTGGACCAATGGGTAGTCTCCTCGAGACTACATATACCATCATGCAATAGTGATCGGGCACGCCCCCCTGAAGACGTTGTACCTGACGAAACGTACGTCGGAGGCGGACCCGATCACGTGACGTGCCTCCCTGCCCGTGTTAGCTGACAGCTGGGACGCCGAGCCGTGCTACGGAGCTAGCACCGCACCAGACGACCTAATACAATCAAAGTATAAGCATTTCCTAAAATAAACTTGTTTCCCCTACATGTTGCTGGCTTAGAATTTGTAATAAATAGGGTTGTCCAGATACCGATACCAGTATCGGTATCGGGACCGATACCGAGTATTTGCGGGAGTACTCGTACTCGCGCAAATACCCCCGATACCTAAATAGAATACTTCCCCCCCTTGCCCCCCCCGCCGCTCCTGCCGCATCGTGCCGCCGCATCGAGGGACATGGCTAGAGGGACATTGCTGCATATGTGAGGGACATTGCTGCATATGTGAGGGACATGGCTGCATATGTGAGGGACATGGCTAGAGGGACATTGCTGCATATGTGAGGGACATGGCTGCATATGTGAGGGACATGGCTAGAGGGACATGGCTGCATATGTGAGGGACATGGCTAGAGGGACATGGCTGCATATGTGGGGGACATGGCTGCATATGGGGGGGACATGGCTGCATTTGGGGACACATTTAAAAAAAGTATCGGTATTCGGTATCGGCGACTACTTGAAAAAAAGTATCGGTACTTGTACTCGGTCCTAAAAAATTGGTATCGGGACAACCCTAGTAATAAATACTGCCACTTCCATGCCAAGATGTTGATTGTCCAAGAAAGTGATGAGAGATGTAAAAGTCAGTGTAATCCAGTCCAGTGGTGTTAAGAAGTCTGGGGCAAGTTCACAGGTATCTAGTAAAAAGTAGTATTTTATCTCAAGGCTGTAAATGGTTTATTTTGAAATAAAGCTACTTTATTTTAAACAGTTTTCCATTTGCAAAATTAGCTCTCTGGTATTATTTTAATTTGCATGTAATGTTAAGAACCGCCTCCTGCACATTTACGTCAGCAGAATGGCACGTCTATGCACAGGCATGTACCTGTACATTGCCTTTAAGTGCCCAGCCGTGGGTCCGAAGCTCCGTGACTGCGGGACCCGCGGACCCGATCACCGCCGGTGTCCCGCGATCGGTCACAGGAGCTGAAGAACGGGGAGAGGTGTGTGTGTAAACACACCTTCCCCGTTCTTCACTGTGGCAGTGACACTGATTGTCTGTTCCCTGATATAGGGAATGACGATCAGTGACGTCACACCTACAGCCACACCCCCCTACAGTAAGAATCACTCCCTTAGGGCACACTTAACCTCTTAGCGCCACCTAGTGGTTAACCCAAAAATGTGTCAAAAGTGTCCAATGTGTCCACCATAATGTCGCAGTCACGAAAAAAATCACTGATCGCCGCCATTATTAGTAAAAAAAAAAAAATATTAATAAAAAAGCCATAAAACTATCCCCTATTTTGTAAACACTATACATTTTGCGCAAACCAATCGATAAACGCTTATTGCGATATTTTTTTACCAAAAATAGGTAGAATACGTATCGGCCTAAACTAAGGGAAATTTTTTTTTTTATATATCTATATTGGGGATATTTATTATAGCAAAAAGTAAAAAATATTGAATTTTTTTCAAAATTGACGCTCTATTTTTGTTTATAGCGCAAAAAATAAAAACCGCAGAGGTGATCAAATACCACCAAAAGAAAGCTCTATTTGTGGGGTAAAAAAGGCTGCCAATTTTAAAAAAGGTCCTAAGCCTGAATAATGGTCCGGGTCTTAAGTGGTTAAGGTGGATACAAAACCCTCACATATGGGATGAATCAAATCTCCCTTCATACGTTTTAGATGTATATCTGCTTTTTTCAGCTTTTAACACTGTTTAAAAAGTGAACATCATGGTTGAAAAATGCCTTCCTGTTCCACCAATGGGTGTAGAGTTTGGGCATACACTGTGTGACAGCTGATTGGAGGAAAGGCCACATAGGCAGAGGAATGAAGAAGCATGCAGAGCTGTATTGTGAATAGACCAGCTCTCTTCTAATATATCTCTATGCACCCACCCGACACAAATTTCCAGCTGCTTTTATCCCCTTGTCAGAGAACTTGTCAGAAGTTATCATGCTGAGGAATGAAGCAGCAGAAAGAAACGGGACTTGGAGAGAGATAAGTAAACACTGCAGATATATGTGCCTAGGTCAGATTTCATGAATGGGGTTTACATGTCATGTTCATACACAAAATAAATATAATAAAACTTTTTTATTTTCTCACACAATTATTTTTCCTGATGGAACAATCTTCAGTGAAGAGTCCAGCATGTTTCAGAAAAGTTGTCTGTCAACATAAGGTTAATCTAATATAAAAATAAATGTAAAATCTTCTATACAGCTGTGTCTTTACTATACCAGGCATAGTTAAAAATCGCCTCTATAGTTCACCTTCTATTTAATATCCATGGCTCTTATATTCAACCCATCAAACAGCTTTTGATGATTCACAGCCCTGACATTTCAACACAGCTTCTCAACACTGCAGGCATTTTTAAAAAGCATCTTGACTTTGTGCATGGGGAACATCACTTTTACTGTTTTAAATTGGATCCCCCACTGTGAAGAGATGTCATTTAAAAACCAAATGGTAGCAGGGTTCATTGCATCACAATCACAATAAATACAATAAAAACCATGTTACTTGCATGGTTCAAATACTTGTATCTCTAAAGAGGATTTCTGATAAAATCGACCATCGTTGCAGACTTTCTCTCTCTTAAAGCCAAAGAGCACTTAGGGGGATAGGATCTCTGCAGAGCCAAGTCATCTCTTGCCAACAGGGAACCTAGAGGACACACAGCTCCAGTGCATCTATGTTCATATGCAGCACTCAGGGGCTCTCTGACTAGGGCTCCAGAGCTCAACCCCATCATAACAAACTTCTCTACAAGCATGTAACCCTTGTCTCCAGGAATGGTACTTCATAGTACTGGCCCACTTTTTTCTGCCAACAAACACAGTTCCTAACTTGTGCTTTCGCTCTTACTAAACTACTTAAATCTGGTAATATTATTTTTGGATTACCAGAACACACTTGGCTAAATGCTAGGTAACACTCTTGCTGGAACTTGGTTTGTGATGCATTAGCAAGGCATTTCTCATAAACAGTTCACTTGCAGCAACATGGCTGCCACCACCACTACCAGTGCTCTTGCCTGATGGAAGCATTTTACTGTTTAGCATTCCTTACTACCAAATCAGAGATAAGTACATACCATTATAAGGGAAAGGAACAAAAAGCCCTTACAAACCAAAGATTTTAATTTACCTAGCCCCCCAACAACTCCTTCATATGCAACAGTGGAACTTCTGATGTGTTGCCGATTAGGCAAAATCTGTCCCTATTTAAAATAATGAGGCTGATTTACTGAAACTTTAACAGAACCTGAACATAGAGCTTGTTGAAACATTATTGCTCCATAAATTCAATAAATATCAAAAAGAATAGTAAACAAATAAAAAACAATATAGTAATATCACATAAAGCAGTCTCCATATAGGTCTATAGAAGTAGTGATATACCGTATTTATCGGCGTATACCGCGCACTTTTTTGCCCTGAAAATCAGGGCAAAATCGTGGGTGCGCGGTATACGCCGATACCCGCTTTCCCGCGCCGAGTTTTGAATACTGCGCCGACATATACCGAGCGCAGTACACTCGGGTATAGTCGGGCAGTCTCGGCTCCTTCCGCACTCACGTCCTGGACGTACAGGACGTCAGCGCGGGTAGCCGAGCATTGCCGACAATACACGAGTGTACTGCGCTCTGTATATGTCGGCGCAGTATTCAAACTCGGCGCGGGAAACGAGCGGGGAGGACGTGAGGACGCCGCGAGGACGCCGCCGAAGGACGCCGGACCCGCCGAAGAGGACACCCAAAGCCGCAGAAGGACGCTGGACCCGACGAGGCCGCCGATGGACGCCGCGCAAGACACCAAAACTGTAAGTACAAAAAAAAAACTTTTTTTCCACAGGATTGGGGGCCACTTTAGGGGTGCGCGGTATACGCGGGAGCACATTATACCGCGATAAATACGGTAAGTGCTCTTCACTATTAATAGACTGTAAACTCTAACGAGCAGGGCCCTCTGATCCCTCCTGTATTGTATTGTAACTGTACTGTCTTCCCTGATGTTGTAAAGCACTGTGCAAACTGTTGGCGCTATATAAATCCTGTATAATAATAATAATAATAATGATAAACAAGAAACACCCAAGTGCATAGAGCAGTGGTCATCAACCCTGTCCTACAGGGCCCACTAACAGGCCAGGTTTTATGTATTACCTTGGGGGAGATGCAGTCTAGAATACTGCAATCACTGAGCAGCAAATGATATCACCTGTGATGTATTTCAGTTATCTTGCAAACCTGGCCTGTTAGTGGGCCCTGTAGGACAGGGTTGATGGCCACTGGCATAGAGGAACTCTGTGTGACAGCTGATTATGTGCATGGGGCAAGAAAGCTCACACTCCAGCCACTTACCAGATCGCCGTGACCACTGTATTAATCAGTGGTCAATCAGCACTTTAAAAGTTATAGCCTCCAATCAGTCAGTGTGTCTCCGCGATTCAAACAAAGCGAAATATGCAGCCACAATTCTCAGAAATAAAACATTCAATATGATCCTAAAGCATAAAATCGTCAATTTTAAAGCGGTAGTTCACCCCCCCCCCCGACACATTTTACCATCGAGACAGGCATTGTAGCACGAGCTACAGTATGCCTGTCCCGATTTTTTTAACCCCGGACTCACCTTGTAATCGGACATCGTAGATTTCGGCTCCCGCGGGGAATGGGCGTGCCTATGGAGAGGGAGGATGATTGACGGCCGGCCCTGGCACGTCACTCTCCCCGAAGACAGCCGGAGTAGGTCTCGGCTCTTCACGGCGCCTGCGCACAGGCTATGCGCACGCGTCGTGAAGACCAAGCCTATTTCGGCTATTTCCGGAGAAGCGTGACGCGCCAGAGCCGGCCGTCAATCATCCTCCGTCTCCATAGGCACGCCCATTCCCCGGTATCTTCGATGTACGACTACAAGGTGAGTACGGGGGTAAAAAATTCGGGACAGGCATACTGTAGCTCGCGCTACAATGCCTGATTTTAAGGTAAAAGAAAAAAAATTGTTTTTTTTCGTCGATAGGGTGAACCCCCGCTTTAATGTATGAAAAAACAAATCAGAAATGCACTCATATTAAAAAGGCATTAAAGGGGTTGTAAAGGTTTGTTTTTTATTTTCTGAATAGGTTCCTTTAAGCTGGAGAAATAAAACATTTAGAAGGGAAATCGAAGGAAAAGATAAGTGAACCAAGAATGCACTAGCTTAAAGGAACCTGTTTAGACAATAAAAAAACACATTTTAACAACCCCTTTAAGGGCATCAATCCAGCTTTCAATCAGATTCCGCGTGCTTGATGACATCATGGGTATAGGCCCCACCCTACGCGCTTTATCATAAATGACGTCATCAGAGGGACGGGCCAATACATATTCATCATGCAACCATGCTTTATATAGAACACTGTCGCAACAACAGTTACTAATCACTCGCCCTTACTACAGAAGCGTATCAGCAGTCCAAAAGATCACAGCTGCACCACAGGAATGGAGGTCCCAACTGCTTGGAATTATCTACACCAGTGACGTCATCACGCACGCATGCTGATTGGAGGCCGGATTGATGCACTTAATGCCTTTTTATCATGGCATCATGTGAGTGCATTTCCTATTTGTTTTTTCATTCATTAAACTTAATGATTTTACCCTATGGAATCGTATTCTTTATAGTTGTAGTTTTATTTCTGATAATTGTGGCTGCATAGTTCACATTGGTTGAATCATGTAGACACACAGACCAGTTGGAGACTAGGGGCCAGATTCAGAAAGAGATACGACGGCGTATCTCCTAGATACGCCGTTGTGGTAGATCATAAGCTCAATAATAACATGCAATGCCAAGCTGCGGTTTCCAAAGCGAGCAAAGTCCTTTCTTGTTAAGAGAGGTATGGACTCCAGAGACAGAGATATAATTTTGCCCCTGTACAAATCATTAGTAAGACCTCATCTGGAATATGCAGTTCAGTTTTGGGCACCAGTTCTCAAAAATGATATCGGATAACTGGAGAAAGTGCAGAAAAGGGCAACCAAACTGATAAGAGGCATGGAGGAGCTCAGCTATGAGGAAAGATTAGAGGAACTGAATTTATTCACTCTTGAGAAGAGGAGAATTAGGGGGGATATGATCAACATGTACAAATATATAAGAGGTCCATACAGTGGACTTGGTGTTGAGTTATTCACTTTACGGTCAACACTGAGGACAAGGGGGCACTCTTTACGTCTAGAGGAAAAGAGATTTCACCTCCAAATACGGAAAGGTTTCTTCACAGTAAGAGCTGTGAAAATGTGGAACAGACTCCCTCCAGACGTGGTTCTGGCCAGCTCAGTAGATTGCTTTAAGAAAGGCCTGGATACTTTCCTAAATGTACATAAAATAATTGAGTACTAAGATTTGTAGGTAAAGTTGATCCAGGGTAAATCCGATTGCCTCTCGGAGGATCAGGAAGGAACTTTTTCCCTGCTGTAGCAAATTGGATCATGCTCTGCTGGGGTTTTTTGCCTTCCTCTGGATCAACTGTGGGTATGGAGTTGGGTGTATGGGATTGTACTGTGTTTTTTATTTTGTTTTGTTTATTTTTTTGTGGTTGAACTGGATGGACTTGTATCTTTTTTCAACCTGACTAACTATGATACGCCGTCGTATCTCTGATTGCGCTCGGTCGTATCTATGCGACTGATTCATAGAATCAGTTACGCATAGATATCCCTAAGATCCGACAGGTGTAAGTGTCTTACACCGTCGGATCTTAGGCTGCATATTTACGCTGGCCGCTAGGCGTATGTTTTACGCAAGGAATATGCAAATTAGGATTTACGCCGATTCAGAAACGAACGACCGCCCAGCGCTTTTTTTTCTACGTCGTTTGCGTTCGGCTTTTTCCGTCGTAAAGTTACCCCTGCTATATGAGGGGTATGTGCGGCGTATCCTATGTTAAGTATGGCCGTCGTTCCAACGTCGAATTTAGAAAATTTTACGTTGTTTGCAAATGGCCAAATACTGACCATTGAGTCACTCGGGCACTGCCCGAGAGCCCCATGCCACTAGGGGGCCCCATCAGGGTTGCCAGGCTCAGTAAAACCACGGACAGTATGTAAAAATCTGTGTTTTTTTATTACATCTGTCCCTGATATGTCTGAAACTGACATGCTTTTGATGTGAAAATCCAGAGATTTTAGCTGCCCCGCCTCTGCACTGCCTCCTGGCGTGGTGGCCATCTGTAAGCCCCGGGGCCCCATGAGTTGTCAGTCCGCCCCTGCTTGTAAGTACACATTCCTTATTCTTTCACTTATTTTTATATCTCAGCTTACTCTTCACCTCAATGTAACCTAAACTGTAGAAATTGGTATTATCAATAGGGGTTTCCGAGAGACCCACATTAATTTAGACGGTTCCTCAATAATAAAAAGGTTGAGAAAGGCTGTTCTAGATGATACAGTAACTTTCCATAATGTTTACAATAGTAAAAATAATCTACATATAATGAACAGCACCCTATCGCTTTACATGAAACAAAGAACCAAGGTAACAATATGATGCAAGAAACTTTACATTGGTAAAACAATAGATATTTTGTAGTCTATAAAACAGAATGAAAAATGACTCCGAAAAATGTGCACAATGCTGAGCTACAATACTCTTCATACTTGTCAGTGCACTTCCTCTTGTGTGTGATAGCAGATATTTTTAGATCTATAAAAACATTGCATTCTGTTGGAAGGTGCACAGGAATAAAAGATACAATAAGGCAATACGAAAAAAAGGATATTGAAGTGCCCTGAATCCAAAGACTATGACCTAGATTAATAAAGGTTGCTAAGATATTGTCTACTCATTCACAGAGACGCATATAAAAAAGCAACAATAAACCTTGACAGCCACATGAACAATTTAAATACATATTTAGGCAAAGCTAATCTCATTATGTTCTCATTAGTGTATTAATACACATTAGATAAAAGAGAGTGGTTTCTGCCCAGTAACAAAGATAACTATAAAATAATATATAAGTAAATAAAATCCCATGAAAGGTAAGTTCCATTATGAATTCCTGGCACAGATTTGCTGTATTTGTTATGTCTAAAGATTATGCAACTTTAATACATTCATCTTATACATCAAGTACAAATAAGAACTATGGGCCAGATTCACGTAGGGGCGCGGCGGCGTAACTTATCGTAGATACGTTACACCGCCGCAAGTTTTCATCGCAAATGCCTGATTCACCAAGCACTTGCGATGAAAACCTACGCCGGCGGCCTCCGGCGCAAGGCGGGCCAATTCAAATGGGCGTGTGCCATTTAAATTAGGCACGCTCTCGCGCCGGACCTACTGCGCATGCTCCGTTTCGTAATTCCCGTCGTGCTTTGCGCGCCGTGACGTAATTTTTTCGAAAGGCGACGCGCGTAGCGTAATTCCGTATTCCCAGACGGCTTACGCAAACAACGTTATTTTTTTAATTTCGATGCGGGAATGACGGCCATACTTTATACAGTAATACGATTGCTGCGTAAAGTTAAGGCACCAAAACAACTGACTAACTTTGCGACGGGAAACTAGACTAGCGGTGACGTAGCGAACACGAAAATCCGTCGGGAATCGTCGTAACTCCTAATTTGCATACCCGACGCTGGTTTACGACGCGAACTCCCCCCAGCGGCGGCCGCGGTATTGCATCCTAAGATCCGACAGTGTAAAACAATTACACCTGTCGGATCTTCTGGCTATCTATGCGTAACTGATTCTATGAATCAGTCGCATAGATAGAAACAGAGATACGACGGCGTATAAGCAGATACGCCGTCGTATCTCTTTGGTGAATCTGGCCCTAAGGGCTTGTTATGTAGCATATCTGCTTTCTGGTCTTAATGTACTATATAACTTAAAGTTGACCATTTATACCACTATATAGCAAAAAGTATGTGGACACTCCAAATTTAGTTCAGGTGTTTCCATTGAAGGTACTGTTAATGTAGTACTAAAAGCAAAACTTTCTGTCAGGTTTTTTTTTTTTTTTTGCCATTTGTGTCCCATTGGGAAGATTTCCCTTCACATTCTTTCCCAAAGCCAAAAGCAGTTGTGAGGGAAAATCCCACTAAGGTGAGGGAATCACTAAGTTTTCACTTGGGTCACCAGAATTAGTGTCCCTTTAAGAAGGTTTCCCCTGTATTACTGTTCTGGGGTCAACCCTAAATTTGGTGTTTTCTTTCACTCTTATGCCCTGTACACACGATCGGTCAATCCGATGAGAACGGTCTGATGGATTTTTCCATCAGTTAATCGATGAAGCTGACTGATGGTCAGTCGTGCCTACACACCATCGGTTAAAAAAACGATCGTGTCAGAACGCGGTCACGTAAACCACATACGACGGCACTATAAAGGGGAAGTTAAAATCCAATGGCGCCACCCTTGGGGCTGCTTTAGCCGATTTCGTGTTAGTAAAAGACGATTCGCGCTTTTCTGTCTGTTACAGCGTGATGAATGTGCTATCTCCATAACGAACGCTAGTTTTACCAGAACGAGCGCTCCCGTCCCCTAATTTAGTCTGAGCATGCGTGGATTTTTAACCAATGGAAGTGCCTACAAACTAACTGCCTACAAACTATCGTTTTTTTTCTATCGGTTAGGTATCCATCGGTTAATTTAAAAAAAAAATCTTAAATTTTTTAACCGATGGATAAATAACCGATGGGGCCTACACACGATCGGTTTGGTCTGATGAAAACGGTCCATCAGACCGTTCTCATCGGATTGACTGATCGTGTGTATGTGGCATCACTTTCAGTGATAACAGTAAACATGACCAATTGAGGGTGGATTTACTTAACAGGGATATCGACAGCTATAAAAACCTGACAGGTGTTCTAAATCCTCTTGACTCTATCTAAAGAAAGTACCTTTAGTTATACTTTAATGGTACAGTTCGTTTTTATTTTCTAAATAGGTTCCTTTAAGCTAGTGCACTGTTGGTTCACTTACCTTTTCCTTCGATTTCCCTTCTAAATGTTTTTTTTCTTTGTCTTGGACCTTGAAAAAGGGGGACACACCCCGAAAGCTCGTCCATGAAAAATTATGTTAATGCAAATAAAGTATCACGGACAGTACTCAATTTTCTCTTTCACAATTGCACTAATATGGCTACAATCACCTCAAGTTTCTCTTTGTCTGAATTTCTCACTTCCTGTTTCTCCTCAGTAAGCTTGCCCCCATTATCCATGGGGGGTTAGTCAGCAAGAACAGCTTACTGAACAGCTTACTGAGGAGGAACAGGAAGTGAGAAATTCAGACAACCAAAACAAAGAAAAAAAACATTTAGAAGGGAAATCGAAGGAAAGGGTAAGTGAACCAACAATGCAGTAGATTAAAGGAACCTATTTAGAAAATAAAAAACAAACCTTTACAACCCCTTTAAGTGGCCTGCCAAAGCAGAGCCCTGACCTTAGCCTTAATAACCACCTCTGGAGAGAACTGGTTTATTGATTTTTCATTCAACATGGATACCTAACCTCACCTGCTCTTTTGGCTGAATGTGTACAAATTTAAACACACGCCAAAATCTTGTGAAAAGCTGTTATAGATGAGGATGGGGACTCGACCTCTTCAAATCGGATATGCAACAAGCATATAAAGGTGCAATGGTCAGGTGTTTACAATATTTGTGTTCATCATATATATCATATATATCAACAGTATATCACCACAAAGGATAGCATGATGACATAATTACATTGGACCCTGCAGCACCTCCTTTCAAACACATGTTTCCTAGCATGACAAAGCTTCTAATGATTCTTGCCTACAACTGAGATCATCAACACCTTTGCAAGGAGAGAACTTGAGCGATCCTCTGACTTCCTATCATGGGTGCCAGAAGTTAAACTACAACAGCCTTAGCTCACTTTTCTTTAACTCTGATCCCGTTATGTACAGACTAACACTGCATGCAGCTTAGCACCAAAAGGTGAATAAAATACTCACCAAACGTTCTGTGGGATTAGTCAAGATGATGTCACGATTGTACAGTTTGATTATTGGGAATGGATACTCCAAATGGCAGTAGTGTACCACGCGTCTTGAGGACTTCAAGATTGATTTAACACAAGACGTTGCCCCTTGGATACCAGAGGATTCGGTCAATCACTAGCCACAAAAAACTGCTCGGAGTCTCACTAAAAGAAAGGGCACAGAAATAGTGCAATCTTGTAAAATGTTAGGCAAAACAAATGACATGTAATGTAAAAGATATTCAATGGAAGTATATGGTTTGCAGTAAAATTACCTAAAGAAAGGACAGTAGTCCGTAGTATCTACAAATAGGTGAATCAATCAAACTGTAATAGTGAAAATAGAGGCCCAGTATAAAGACAGTTGTTAAACTGCCAAAGAACATTGGAGCGGTGGTAATAACTGACTGTCTTGACAAAGGCAACATGTTCAACACATGATTATGCATTAAAGTCAAATTTATGCCTAATATCGGATTTCTGATGGAATAAAATCCAATGTAATTTTTCGGCAGAATTCCAATGAAGCTGACTTTCATCAGTCTTGCATACACACTATCAGACTAAATTTCGACCGTGCCAAAATGTGGTGACGTAAAACACTACGACGACGATGAAGTTCAATGCTTCCGAGCGTCGACTTGATTCTGAGCATGCATGGATTTTTCTCCGATGGATTTCCACACAGATGATCGTAAATTACTATGGTTTTTTTTCACCAGAAAATTTTAAAACTTTCTATTTTTTTACACCGATGGAAAAAAGTCCGATGGGGCCAACACACGATCGGTTTCTCCGATGAAAAAAAGTCATGTGTACACGGCATTAGGTTTTCTAATGCGCCGTACACACGATCGGAATTTTCGATTGCCCAAAACGCGGTTCAAACTGCATAGGTTGCCTGACAGAGCCCCACATATCAGCTTGCCCATCCCCGACATCAGAGGTTGGATTTGACAGCTCCACTCACTCTCACTGCAGCCGTATGCCTGCTGGCTTGCCCACCAATCCCTGGCTGTGCTGGATGGATGTTCACACTGCTGCATGCCCTGCTAGGCTGTCAGCAATGGAGTAATGCAGGAAAAAAGTCCCTGTACACTGGGACCGCAGAACAAAGCTGGAAATGTGGGAAAGCCCTGCCCAATCCAGGATGGGAACTGATTATGCTGTCAGTACATTATAATACAGTTCAGCATCTTGTGATTCACAAACCCCTTTCGAATGGAGTAACAACAGGGCAACATTAGTACAGTAAATTCTACTGCAGCTTTGTAGCTTCCTGTATCATCTGTTCTTTCCTGTGTTTCCCACCTCCTGTAAATGTCTAATCTCACCTCCACCTCAGGCCACATTCACACCTAGTGTTTTCCAACTATGTATTTTTATGCTTATTTTGAGTGCATATTAGGCTACAGAAGTAGGGCAGCCCATTCATTTAAACTGACTGCCCTATACAGAACAAACACATAGCTTTTTGCCGCTTTTAGTTTTGCAAGTTTTTTACTGCGCACTTTGCTAAATTTGTTGCCCGTTTTTTTGCATGGCAAAATGTCACAGAATCAATGGCAAGGCAAATGCAACACAACATTTTTGCGTGTTTTGCCCAGATTAACCAAGCACACGTGTGAATGGAGTCTTAAGCTTTCAATCTGTGAAAACATGTTCAACTGCACGGTGCAATTTGTACAGTCTTACGGTTAGTACAGGCTTGTTTCAAACAAATAATTTTTAGCTTATAGTTTTGTAGATGTATTATTTCAATGGATGTTATAATGAAATGATTTAAAAAGTATACAGGATAAAAAAAATACCAAAAGTTTTAGATCTCATTCACCATGTACACAAATTTACCATATACACCATAAATGTGCGAAGCGGACTTTCTGTGACAGCTGTAAAGCTGAACCAACATTAAAAATAAAAATGTGATTGCAGACAAATTTTTGAGAAAGAGTAGACTTTATAAGTCTTGGGTATCCCAAAAAAATGGGGTCTCTGCTGGACCCCTACTCCCGTAATATGATGTGGCTTGCTATGGTGGCACACCAAGAAGAGGAGGAGCCAGAAATGTCAGCGGGTGACCCGAGAAGAGGAGGATTGGAGCTATGTGCAAAATTACTGCACAGAGCAGGTAAGTATATCATTATGTCATTAAGAAAAAGATAGGTTTACAATCACTTTAAGGCGATGGGAGGATATGCTAGTCCTATTTATAATATTCATATCTATCTAGAAGCCATGTGTGTGAAATATATAGTTGTTGGCTGTATATGTATGCTTGATGACTAGCAAACTGAGCTCTTATGAAATTTACAGACTTAAAGTGTATCGAAGGTCAAAACTGTTTTTAATTTTTGGATAGAATAATAAGGGTTTAGAACCTTTCTCAGGAGTCCCAGCTGGGGAGATTTACTTGCTCAATTTTCCTGGTGACCATTGTCAACTGGACTGAAAGTGAGGGAAAACCAAGAAGAGGGATAGAGGTAATGGCCCAGATTCACAGAGAGGTGGGCGCACAATACGCCGCCGTAACGCAAATGCCGTACGCCACGCCGACGCAGCGCGGAGAGGCAAGCACTGCATTTAGCAAGCTGTTGCTCCCACGCCAGCGTGGCGTGGGATTCGAAGGAGTAAGCCGGCGTAGGTGGAAGTGGGCGTGACCAATGCAAATGAGGCGTGACCCCATGCAAATGATGGTCCGAGCGCCAGATACGTATCACGAACTGCGCATGCGCCGTGACATGGACGCATTCCCCTGCGCATGCTCACAACCACGTCGGAACAACTGCCTAAACTACGCCGGATCACTGCGTATGGCGTCAACGTAACCTACGCCCAGCCAGACACACGTCCAATGTAAAATACGCTGGCTTGTTTTCCCTGGTGCAGACCTTTGCATGTCTGCTGCTGGGTTGCACCTCCTTTATGCCTGAATAACTTTACGCCGACGTACAACTTACGCGTCGGGCGCACGCAGGTTCGTGAATCGTCGTATTTCCCTCATTTGCATGTTTGAATGACTAATCAATGGGAGCGGCACCATGCACCCAGCCTAAATGTGCGCCCAGCCTACGCCAGCGTAAGCAAGCTACGTCGGCAGGGTGTAGTCTGGTTTTAGGCGCATATCTGTTTGTGGGTCTGGCGCAGAGATACGACGACGCACATTTGCACTTATGTCGGCGTAACTTGTTATACATCGGCGTAAGTGCTTTGTGAATTCGGGCCAAAATCTTTGACACTTATTCTGGTGAAAACTGTCAAGGAGGGCATTTCCCTCACTTTGGAGAAGTTTGGGTCTACAGGACAGGAAGTGAGAAGAAGCAGATGGCAATAAAACACCAGAGCGTTTTACTATTCCCTAAAAAGTTTTGACTTTATGAATATATTAAAATAAACTTTTTATGAAAAAAATATGGAGCTACTGGCGTGTTTTCATTCTGAGAATGCTAGCTGTGTGGCTGTCATACTAACACCTTGGGTACTAACTAACCAAAGAAAAGTATGCTGACCAGGCATTCTGACTTTACTTTTCTGAATATTCATTCCAGGTCAGTGACTCGGAAAGTACTTTATTAAAGCCAGATCATCTGCCTAAAAGCCAGGCAATTACATTTTTCATACAGAGGTGAGGAATGATAACCTCCATGTTTCTCTTATGAATATGTTTTATTGGAAAAACTAAGTGTACAAATGGTCCATCATATACAGTACATTGATGTTTTGTAGGCTTACATAGTGCTGGTTTAGCATTAGTTTCCTTGTGTCATTTACACCAATTGTGTTAATATCAAAACAGCATCAGGATAACAAAAAATAATAATAATACATTTTTATTGAGTATCAAGAGAAAATGTGGGATACAATACAAAACAAAATAAGAAAATATAGGTTATTATTTTCTAACAAAGACAAGAAAGAACATGTCAGGAAAATCCATACGCAGTTCACTCGGTTCAGATGAGAATACAGTAGATGTCTTAAGATTTTACAGAGAGGAATAAAGGGTAATAACAGTAATATATGGGATTATCAGGATCAATGGTGACACCAGTCTGTCCATGGTTTCCATGAACTGTCAAATAATTGGCTCTTGTACTGGTAGAGAGGGATTTTTCATAGGAGTAATTCACTTGGACTAGAGATACAACTTCCGATTTGTTAGGAGCTTGAGAAGATTTCCAGTGTCTAGCTATTACCATTCTTGTGGCAACAAGAATGTGGACCGTCACAGTGCAAAAAGATTGTGAAAGTCATTAATTTAGTTCAGGATTGATAAGGCAGTTTTGGGTTTAAGAAAGATCCCCGTGACATTAGAACTCAATTTAAATATTTCTCTCCAGAAACTTGAGAGATTTCTGCAGGACCAAAATATATGGTAAAGAATAGGAAGGGGAGGTGCCGAACTAAGTGTAGTATTAAAATTATGACTTTAATAGGATTAGATTAAAAACACTTACAAGATGATAGAAGATGCATGCTCGTCAAATTAAAGTGTAGTCCTGGCCTTCCACATGGCTCTGCGGGTCCCAGCGCTCTTTTGCGTTGCCAGATGAGCACGTAAGATATTAGGTTTAATGGGGCATTGATAAAGTGCGAAATACATATACTATTTTAGGTAAAATTACCATTTTATAGGTAGCTATCCTTCCTGCCCAGGAAAATTTGAAATTGGATAAGCGATGAAGTTCTTTTCCAATTTCTTCTAGAAGGGGTTTGTAGTTGGTGTCCGCTAATGTAGAGGTGGAGACTGCTATAAGTATACCTGAAAAGGTTATATGGTGTTCAGCCCAAGCATAAGGTAGTTCTTGCTTTAGGTGTTGGTAAGTGAGTTTGTGGACTCTAGGACTGTAGACTAAAGTGGATGTAAACCCTCCATACACCCAGTGAAGTGAACTGCCTCAGATGATACACTGAGATGAAACAAATCTCCCTACATAGGTTTTACATCCATATCTCCTCTCTTCACATTTTTATAATGATATCAAAGGGTTAGATAAGTGGAGTATTACATTGTCAGCACACAAATTAATGACTTGAGTGGTAGTGTGTGTGCGAAGTCCTGATATTAGAGGTTGTGAGCAATTTGCTTCTGCCAGTGGTTCAATTAGTAGAGTGAAAATTGATGGGGAAAGAGGGCACCTTGACGGGTTCCATTTGATATAGTAAAGGTTTTTAATATAAGGCCAGATGTATATACTTGTGCTAATGGAGTTGAATACAGTGCAAGGATGGCCGAAAGAATGGTCCCCGGGAAGCCAAATTTTTCCAGCATTAGCTGCATATATTGCCAGTGAACTCTGTCGGACACCTTCTCCGTATCTATGGAGAGAAGCAGAGAAAACGCAGAAGTTTTTTCTACAAGATTCATAATATTGATAATGCACCTAGTTGCATTAGTAGTCTGTATATGTTTTGTTTTGTAAACCCCACCTGGTTTAACTGGGGTGGGCATAATGTTTATTGGACGTAGTGCAAGTAATTTGGCATATATTTTTACATCCGAATAAAGTAAGGATATTGTCCGAAAGTTTGCAGGGGATGTGGGTTCCTTGACAGGCTTTGTGGAATGGAATGACCAGAATCTGCTTCTTGAAACACAGCTTTGAGATGTGGAGAAAGGATATCTTTAAAAGTTTTGTAGTAATCATTTGTAAACCTGGCTGGTCCTGGCGACTTACCAGAGGGAAGTGAGTTGATGACTTCGGTACTGTAGCTTCAGAAATAGTGTAAGGAGAGTTTAACAGTGTGGTGCTTAGGGTAGGGAGTTGTAATTTAGCTAAAAATATTTGTACATCTGCGTCTGAGGGTTGAGGGGTGGAAAAGTCATCTTTTAGATTGTATAGGGAGCTATAATAATCCGCAAAAGCATCAGCAATGGCATGCGGATTCAACAGTTTAGTTTTAGTGGAGTGATGAATAAGGTATTGAATTCAATCATTGGCTCTCTGAGCTTTAACTCTGTTGACCAAGAATTTGCTGCTTTGTTGTGATGGGTGTAGAATTTCAGTTTAAGTGATTTAATACGTTTAAGTTCAGTAGGAAGTTTAGACACGGAGGATGCAAGGAAAGTCGAAGGAGTGTTTTTTTTTCTTTGTTTCAAGGGTCTGTACAGTATGTAAGAGATTCGTTTATTGAGGTGGGCATTACGTTGTTTCTTAATTCTGGAGCCAATTTGTATCAGAATGCCCCTTATGAATGCCTTATGGGGATTCCACAATGTGAAGGGATTTGTGTCTGGTAAGTTGTTTTTCCGCATAAAATTTTGTAAATATTTACTAATGGTAGACTGATGGAGGGAGGATTGTAAAATAGAGTCACTACAGCACATAACCGAAGTAGGAGAACAAGTGTCCCCTTTATCCAAAATGATGGAGATAGCGGCATGGTCCGACCATGTAATATTGAGAATAGATGAAGACACCCACTGTAGCACCCATCTATTTCCCAAAAATAGATCTATACGGGAGTAGGTATTGTGTCTTGCAGAGTAAAAGGTGAAGTCCTTCTCATTGGCATGCTCACACCGCCAAACATCATACAGTATGTATCCTCCTTGTGTAATAAGTCTTTCAAGAAGGAGCATCGACAATGTGCCAACGAGGAGGAGTCCAGCTTTGGGTAGGGGACTACATTAAAGTCTCCAAACATAATAAGACTTCCATAACACCTTAGACATTTTCTGTATCATTTTGTGAATTAAATAGTTGGTGCGTATTTGGTCCATAGATGGAAGCCAGGGTGTAAGGTTTACAGTTTAGTTCACATGTTACAAATATAAGCCTACCATTAGGGTCAGAGAACACATTCTTAAGTACTAATGACACCGATTCTTTGATGACCAATAGTACACCTCTTTTCTTTGTGCTGGTAGAAGAGAAAAAGACATTTGGATCATTTTGATGTGAGAATATCGAGGTAAAATGTTTATGGAAATTAGTCTCCTGAACTGCCAGGATAACCGCCATATGGTGCACAACTTCTTCCCAAAGAGAGTGTCTTTTGGCCGCATGGTTAAGACCATTAGCATTTATTGATAAACACTTAAGACCCATATTGAAAGTGACTATATTTTATGGAATAGCCTTTGGGCACAAGAAAGAGAAGTCCATGTAGAGCTGTGATGGTTGTTGAGTAGAAAGTTACGATCTGGACTAGGTCCGCTGTTAATGATTAAGGAAGTGGGATAATCCTATAATGGGAGTATGTTGTCCTGACATAGCGAAGAGGTCAAGGTTGCCTGAAGGAAACGGTGTAGAAACATGTCCCAATGAGGACAAAACAGGGAGCAAAAATAAAGACTATGGGGCAGATCCACAGAGAAATAGATCGGCGCAGCGTATCAGAGATACACTACGCCGCCGTACCTTACCTGGCGTAATTTCGAATCCTTAAAGATTTTGCACCGTAAGTTAGGGGGCGTGATTCATTTAAATGAAGCGCGTCCCCGCGCCGAATGAACTGCGCATGCTCCGTTTCTAAATTTCCCGCCGTGCATTGCGCGAAATGACGTCGCAAGGACGTCATTTTTTAAACTTAGACGTGACTTATGTCCATCCCGATTCACGGACGACTTACGAAAAAAAAAAAAATTCAAATTTCGACGCGGGAACGACGGCCATACTTAACATGGCAAATCTAACTATATGCCACAAAAAAGCAGCTTTAACTATACGCCGGAAAAAGCCGACTAGAGATGACGTAAGAGAATGCGACGGCCGCGCGTATGTTCGTGGATCGTCGGAAATAGCTAATTTGCATACCTGACGCGGAAAAAAACGTGAACGCCACCCAGCGGACGTCGAAGAATTGCATCTTAGATCCGAAGGCGTATGAAAACGTACACCTGTCGGATCTAACCCAGAAGCCGTCGTATCTTGTTTTGAGGATTCAAAACAATGATACGACGCTGGAAATTTGAAAGTACGCCAGCGTATCAGTAGATACGCCGGCGTACTCTGTCTGTGGATCTGCCCCTATGTAGGGTTCTTAAGCAGGTAAACTGCAATAACACAGGGGTAAAGAAGTACAGTGGTGTGTACTTCAGAAACTTGTGGAGCCTCTGGGAAATGCTGTCATGGTGTTTTTGCGCTGGTATCGTCAGGTGCCATGTTTGTCTTTTTGCCTTTTCTGCTTATGTTGGATTGTGTGCCATTCTGGTTCCAAAAATACTTTCTTTGGAAATGAGCTGGACATTGCTTGTAGAGAAGGAAGCATAGGTAAGATTTGCCATTGACGCAAGAAGTTGAGACCATCTTCCAAGGAGGATATCTTAGTTCTGGTGCCTTGGTGGGTAATCAGAAGTGTGACTGGATACCTCCATTGGTAAGCCACTTTGTAGTTCCTGAGTGCTTTGGTTACTGTTTGGAGGTTCCGCTTCAGTTGTAATGTGTGCTTTTCCAGTAGTAACTGGATATGTGCTATTTTTTTCAGTTAATTGATTAGCCCTGCAAGAATGTATTGAATAATTGTTCTTTTACTTGGAAAAAATGTATTCTGAGCAATACATCTCTACGCACACTAGCTGGAATGTGAGCGAGTTTAGGCACTCTATGGATGTGGTCGATGGTAAGATCAGTGGAGGATAAGGCAGAGATCGCTGTTAAACAGGCATCGCGAACGTAACGCTGCAGTTGGGATGTGGTAATAGATTCCGGAATGCTACTCACCTTTAAATTGTTCCTCCTTGATCTGTCCTCCAAATCCGCCACCTTGGCTTTAAGCCAATCAACGTCGTCTGCTTAATCGGTATTGGCGTCTACGGATATCTGGTGTAGATGTACCAGAGCTGGATGGTGAAGCAGCTGCATTAGTGGATGGGGCAGTCACCTCCAAAATGGCCAGCACTTCGTACACTAAAGATCCACCAGCGGCTGTCAGCTCTGGGGACCCCGCCGCCATTTTGTTGTGGTCTATGTCCCGCGGACGGAAAGAATTCTGTAATTTTTAGGTGCTGTAATGTTTTTTTTGTGGCGCCTGGACATACCACTGATCGGAGCAGAGTTATTGGGGAATTGGGATTTCAGCCAGTGGTCAGTAGATGCGCCTTGGAGTGTGATATCCCAGAGAGCTAAATGGAGCATGAAGTGCATGAAGGTAAAAAAAACTTGTGCCATTACAACCACGTTAAATGTTGCTATGATTAAAAAACTAAAAGCTTCCTCAGTTATGAACTGTACTTGGGTTTTAAAATCTCCTACTACGCGTATAAAGTGCAAGCTCAAACCATGACAAAGTGCTTAAAACCTATATGTGCAAATTCAAGAAACTTTGTTATAAAGTGCTTGTAATATATACTGTACATAACCACAAAGAACATAAAAATGTAATTCCATAAAAAATGCATGTGCAAAAACGCAAGTGCCACCAGAATTACACAATGCCTGCTTTTGCATAAAGTGCTAGTGCAGTCTCCACAATGTACACAATGGGGGTTATTTAGTGCACTTGCTATAGATCTGAGGGGAAGATCTGAAGCTCTGCTGTTTTTATCATCCAATCATGTGCAAGCTAAAATACTTTTTTTTTATTTTTCTTGCATGTCCCCTCAGATCTACAGCGACTGAACTTTCAAGTGCACTTGCAGTGCAAAATGGATTTACCTTTCGAAAAATAACCCCCAATATGGCATTCCTCCTTGTGACTTCAAGCACTTATACAGCATGCACCTGTGGTCCTCCATTCCCCTTGTCAGAGCCCACTCACCAGAACAGCAGTCGCCATCAGTAGATAGGAAGTAAACCTTATAAGTCCACCAGGTGCTGGTCAAAATCTGCCAGTAGGAAATATGAGATCCATGGGTCCCATGTATTTTTTCTTATGAAAGTTTTTTTTTCTTAAGCAGGTTATAGATACTGTAAGTATGGTCTGACTGTTGAAGGTTTTTTTCTCAGGTTGGTGCATAAACATGCATATTTAGAAAATTTAGGGAATCAAGTATTTGACAAAAAACAATAGTGATTGTTCTGCCAATAGCTGAGTATCTTGTGCTTAGAGACATGGAATGTATATTTTAAATGTTTTACCAAACTGGCTGGATTGAGCAAATATCTATTTATGTGTATGTGTATCTTAAATGCATAGATTATATGCAGTGTTCCAATAGTAACATGTTTTTTTTCATTGACTGACCATGGTCCATATGTAGGTTTGTTTTGCCATTACACTACTCCTTACTGACTGAATGTAATTTGAAATTAGTTAATACATTTAGTCAAATATCTAATCATAGCACTGGGCCTGTTCAAGAAGATAGATTTGTAATACCTACAGCAAGCAAAGGGATTCTTCAATTCAGTCTCCCTTTCTGCACTGGGAAAAGAAACGGGAGCACACACTTAGGGCAGATCCACGAAGCGCAGCGCTTCTCTCCGTCTGGCGTAGTGTATCTCAGATACACTACGCCGCCGTAACTTACTTTTTTTTGTATCCTCGAAGATTTCTCGCCGTAAGTTACGGCGGCGTAGTGTGACTTAGGCGGCGTAAGGGCGCGCAATTAAAATGTATGTGATGGGGGCGTGTTTTATGTTAATACGTCGTGACCCGACGTAAATGACATTTTTTTCAACGGCGCATGCGCCGTCCGTGGGGGTATACCAGTGCGCATGCTCGAAATTAAACCGGAACAAGCCAATGCTTTAGACGGTGACGTCATTCTACGCAAAGCCCTATTCGCGAACGACTTACGCAAACAACGTAACATTTTCAAAATTCGACGTGGGAACAACGGCCATACTTAACATAGGATACGCCTCATATAGCAGGGGTAACTATACGCCGGAAAAAGCTGAACACAAACAACGTAAAAAAATGCGCCGGCCGGACGTACGTTCGTGGATCGCCGTATCTAGCTAATTTGCATACTCGACGCGGAATTTGACGGAAACGCCACCTAGCGGCCAGCGTAAATATGCACCTACGATCCAACGGCGTACTAAGACGTACGCCTGTCGGATCGAGCCCAGATTCCGTCGTATCTTGTTTTGTGGATACAAAACAGAGATACGACGGGGGAACTTTGAAATTACGCGGCGTATCCATAGATAATTTGTTTGAGGAGCTGGCCCTTAGTTATTATGGACAACATAAACATTCCAAGCAATTCTTTCCCAGAATACATAAAGTATGGTACTCAACAGGGATAACCACTTAACCATTCTTTGTGTTGGCTATGGAGCTTGAAGTAATCTAAACAAAGGGTCAGCACCAGGAAGGAGCTCCTATGAAGCCTGATTGGCTAAGACACAGCAGCAGTGCCATTGGCCCCCGCTGATGTCAATAAAAGTCAGTTAGCCAATCAGGAGAGAGAGGTGGCAGGGCCGAACTGGGGGCTCCATGTCTGAATGGACACTGCAGCTTGGCTTGAGTGCCCCTATAGCAAGCTGCTTCCTGTGGGGGCACTTGACAGGACGGAGGGGCCAGGAAAGCCAAAGAGGGACCCGAGAAGAGCAGGATCCGGGCTACCCTGTGCAAAATCACTGCACGGGGCAGGTAAGTATAACATGTTTGTTATTTCTATAGAAAAAAAAATAAGGGCCAAATCCACAAAGATCCGGCGTAACTTATTTTGTTCCATTTAAGTTACACTGCCTTAAAATTTCTACCTAAGTGCCCGATCCACAAAGCACTTACCTAGAAATTTTGGGCTGTGTAACTTAAATTCCGCCGGCGCAAGGCGTTCCTATTTTCATGGGGGCGATTCCCATTTAAATTAGGTGCGGTCCCGCGCCGGCCGTACTGCGCATGCTTGTGCCGTCATTTTCCCGACGTGCATAGCGCGAAATTACGTTACGCCAAGCTTTGTGGATTGCGACGGGTCAACAAAGTTGCGTCGGGAAAAAAAAAAGATACGGCGGGAAAAAAAAAAGTAAAAATTAAAAAAAAATCGCGTCGCTGGACAGAAAGGTCTGCTTTTATATGGTGTACTAACTTTACACCTTATAAAAGCAGCCCTAATTTTGCGTATGCAAACTAAAACTTACGGAGAAAAAACGAAGCTGAAAAGCTTTGTGGATCTCCGTAAGTGCTAATTTGCATACCCGAGGCGGCATTTCGACCCAAAATTCCCCCAGCGGCGGATGCGGTACTGCATCCTAAGATCCGGCATTGTAAGTCTCTTACACATGCTGGATCTTCTGCCTAACTATGGAAAACTGATTCTGTGGATCAGTTCCATAGTTAGGAACAGGGATACGACGGCGTAACAGCAGTTACGCCGTTGTATCCCTTTTGTGGATTTGGCCCTAAGACTTTACAATCACATTATAGCTTTATCTCCGTCACTACTCAAAACTATGTCACACTTTAGTGCTCTTTTGATATCTTGTTGATCCATCCTCTTTTGCATATCTGGAAGTTTGTCCCAATAACTGCAGACATCCTTTACCAAGAGAACTTCCCCAGTAATCAGGCTAAGCACTATATAATGGCAAAGTCGGCTTTATGTGGGGTTAACTTGAAGCCCAGAACTGATAAATATATTCTTCACCATCCAAAACCATTATATAATTATTACTGTGTTGTGCAGAAGTTTTTCAATAAGTTATCTTGGACTCTTACTCAAGGTCCCATATGTCAGTTTATGATCTGCTATGGTTACTCTCAACTGATAAAATTGTTGACTAATTCCATCACCACCCACTCCTTGAGAATCTGGGGCAACATTATTCTGTAATATTGCATTCACCCTATATCTTTATTTAGTGAACAAGATCTTCACTGAAATAACACATTCTTTAGGTCTGCAGCCTTATTTCACCCATTTTCCCTGGCAGCAAACAGTCTATAGCTAAGATTAGACTAGTGGGTGTTTTACCAACCTGTTGTAATCCATTTACTGCATTAATCTGCTTGCTTATCTAATAGACACTTTGTTACAACATGTTTTCTAGTTGTAATTTATGCAATGCTGTCTGTTATTTGTGCAAATATTCTAGCGTTGTAACATTACAAGTCACATCTCAATAAAAATGTATTGAAGAAAAAATACATTTTACAGCACTTAACTGTATAGCATACACTTGCATTTAAAGCTTTCAGTAGCCAGTGAAATCCTGCCCCTGTTGGGAGTGCTAGAGGAGAGCAAGCCTGCAGCCAACCCTAGGCAGGCTAGTCTGCATCAAAGGTACAGTGAGGGGAAAAAGCATTTGATCCCCTGCTGATTTTGTAAGTTTACCCACTGACAAAGAAACAATCAGTCTATAATTTTAATGATAGGTTTATTTTAACAGTGAGAGACAGAATAACAACAAAAATATCCAGAAAAACACATTTCAAAAAAGTATTAATCGATTTGCATTTTAATGAGTGAAATAAGTATTTGACCCATTTGTAAAACATGACTTGGTACTTTGTGGCAAAACCCTTGTTAGCAATCACAGAGGTCAGACATTTCTTGTAGTTGTCCACCAGGTTTGCACACATCTCAGGAGGGATTTTGTGTAACGACTCTGGTGAACGGGAGTGAACCACAACTGCGGATAGCAAGGATTTCAATGCACTTCTCTATGTGAGAATTCAGTATTGGAGCCCAGGCGTCACTCCAAACAGAATAGGAGTTTGGGGGTTCTCTACATCATCTCTGTCTCACATAAAGGAATGCGTTGAGCTACTAGGGGTGGACGTATTACAACATGCGACCAACCCTTAGTGTTAAAAGAATACGATATACGTGAAGATTCCAATGCACTGCTGTATGTAAGTGATTATCAGTATCGGACCCCAGGCGTCACTCCAATGAGAGAACAGGAGTTTGGGGGTTCTCTACATCATATCACCTTTAACATACAGAAACGCATTAGGCCACTAAAGGTGTTGGTTTGAAATACCATAACCCTTGGCATAGAAAAGATAAGGTGAATATGTTCAGTAACTTAGGGCATGAGCCCATAAATAAGTAAGAACTTATGTCAGGCACGTAGTAAATAGGGTTAGTAATAGCAACTAATAGTTGTTCTGAGACAAATTTAGCCCAGCTAAGTTAAGTATGTATGTCCCTTTAAGATACTCTACAGCGGACAGCTGAAGACACACTAAGTAACCCCAGGCAGCAAATAGTATTCAATAATCCAGATTTAAATACAGTACTTCATAACGGCAATAAGTGAAACAGGTAATTATCCGTTTTGCAGGGATGAGTGTTTTTCCAGAGTATTGCAGCAGCAATGGGATTCTTCTATGGAGGGTCTCCTGGTGGGGGATAGCTTGGGGTGTCCGCAGAAACTCTTAGCAAGGTTAGCAGGACAGCTCCAGGATTCCATAGTGCAGGATGGTCTCCAGCTCAGGGATGGATGGTCGCTGTTGTTTGGTAGCCAAGCCGGCTACGGCCGACAATAATAAAACAGTGTGCAGTCTGCACACTGTTCTCCTTATAGGCAGCTAACAGGTGCCTTGCAATCAGCAGTGATCACTGATGATGTCATCGCGCGGTCGCCATATGTGTTCCAGCATGGAACGCAATACGGTGCGACAGAGCCTGTTACATTTTGTCCCATTCCTCTTTTCAGATCCTCTCCAAATCATAAAGGTTTCGAGGCTGATGTTTGGTAACTCAAGCCTTCAGCACCCTTTACATGTTCTCTATGTGATTAAGGTCTGGAGACTGGCTAGGCCACTCAAAGACCTTAATGTGCTTCTTCTTGAGCCACTCCTTTGTTGCCTTGGCCATGTGTTTTGGGTCAGTGTCATGCTAGAAGAACCATTCACGACCCATTTTCAATGCCCTGGCTGAGGGAGGGAGGTTCTCACCCAAGATTTGACAGTATATGGCCCTGTCCATCATCCCTTTGATGCAGTGAAGTTGTCCTGTCCCCTTAGCAGAAAAACGCCCCCAAAGCATAATGTTTCCATCTCCATGTTTGACAGTGGGAATGGTGTTCTTGGGGTCATAGGCAGCATTCCTCCTCCTCCAAACACAGTAAATTGAGTTGATACCAAATAGCCCAATTTTGGTCTCATCTGACCACAGCACTTTTGCCCAGTTCTCCTCTGAATTATTCAGATGTTTATTAGCAAACTTCAGACAGGCCTGTACATGTGCTTTATTAAGCAGGGGGACCTAATGGGCGCTGCAGGATTTCAGTCCTTCACAGCATAGTGTGTTACCGATTGTGTATTTGGTGACTATGGTCCCAGCTGCCTTGAGATCATTGACAAGATTCTCCCGTGTAGTTCTGGACTGATTCCTCAGCGTTCTCATGATTATTGAAACAATGTTTGCATGGAGCCCCAGGCCGAGTAAGATTGACAGTTATTTAGTGTTTCTTCTGTTTGCGCATAATTGCACCAACTGTTGTCACCCTCTCACCAAACTGCTTGCCGATGGTCTTGTAGCCCATTCCAGCCTTGTCTAGGTCTACAATCTTGTCCCAGACCCCTGACATCCTTGGACAGCTCGTTGGTCTTAGCCATGGTGGAGAGATTGGAATCTGATTGATTGATTGCTTCTGTGGACAGGTGTCTTTTATACAGGTAACAGGCTGAGATTAGGAGCACACCCTTTAAGAGAGTGCTCCTAATCTCAGTTTGTTACCTGTATAGACGAAACCTATGAGCCAAACATCTTGCTGAGTGATAGGGGATCAATTACTTATTTCACTTATTAAAATGCAAATCAGTTTTTCTGGATATTTTTGTTGTTATTCTGTCTCTCACTGTTAAAATAAACCTACCATTAAAATTATAGACTGGTCATTTCTTTGTCAGTGGGCAAACGTACAAAATCAGCAGGGGATCATATACTTTTTTCCCTCACTGTAAGTGGCTGTACATCCATTTGCACTCATCTGAGTATGGTGTAAATATTTAGCAGACAACAATCACGCTTATCTTCCAAGTCAAGGTTGGAGTAGTGAATGGAACAGCAAAAATATTAACATCAGGGCATATAATGTAAGTAATGGACTGAAGACTGTGCTGCTGTATTAGCTGCCAGCTATCACAGGTTGGCAAATACTCACCATCTGGTATAAAAAAAAAAAGAGCAGAGGGATTTCAATGGCAGAAATAACATCAGGGAATTTCAGATGAGGTTATTATTCTGGACGGGGACATTCAAGGTTATTGGAGAATGGAATAATGACTAGAAGGCTGATCACTCTGCCATCTCTTGTGCTGTAGGTATCTAATGAATACTTATAATGCCAGTGTCATGCATATAACATTTTGTGACAGATCATGTCATTGTGCATAATCAAGCGTTTAGTCTAGACAAAATAGGACAATATTGTGAAATGTGTTATTCTCTTAGTAACTAAGTGATTTAGAGCAGACTGGTATGTGTTCACGTCTGCCTATAGATATGCTTAAACTAAAGTAGAACCATTTACATACAGTTCAGTTCACAGAATTTTTTTTAACATAAAGCATAGCTAGGTCTGGATATTAGTAATGACCACTATGACCACAAATCTATAAACTAAGTACATGTAATTGCCATACAGTGTTGTCTTATTTTTTCACTGCTGCAAAAAATGGATAAGTCATATGCGATAATAAAACAAGGGACAGCATACAGCCGTCTTTACATTTTGTTGGTGTAAAGTGGTTATAAAGCCATTTGTTATGTCTCTATAATCCACTCTGTTAGATAATAACGTTCCCCACTGTATGTACTTTATTAAAAAGCAGATTTCTACCTTATATCAGTGTCTCCTGGCGCTCATGTGACACCTTGGCTCCCTCCTCTGCTAGTCTGACAGCTGCAGCGGCAGGGGCTGAGAACTCTCATTGACATCAGCCAGGAGGAGGGGAGGCAAGAGCCGAGGAGTTACATGAGAGCCGGGAGACGCTCTGATATAATGTAGAATTCTGCTTTTTTTTTAAAGAATATACAGTGGGACACATGTTTTTATCTAACAAAATGGATTGTAGGGACATTACACTAATATTTTACCAGCAGGAGGGGTGGATTGTGGAGCGGACGGAGCTGACAGGCGGGAGGGGGGGGGGGGCAGGGGAGAAAAGAGACACAGCGGTTGACGGAGGCACATAACCTGACCATGGTGTCAGGGCTCAGCAACCATGATAAACTGTGGTCAGTTTACAGGGAGTGGGGGACCAGACAGGATCAGCCAGGTATTAAAGGTGATACAGGGGGTCAAATTACACAGCACAAGCACCATACTGTATAAAATGCTTTAAAGAAGCAGGATCCATTTTTTTTGGGTTACAAACACTTTAAATTCAGGCTAAAGCTGGACATACAATGACAGAAATTCAGCCGGTTCAGCAAGGGTTAGTCAAATTTTGATCAGTGTGTGGCAGTCCCTGCGGAACAGAAGACAATCGTTTGAGCAACTTCTATGGAAGGGACAGAGAAAAATGAAGTTCAATGATTCCAAGCATGCGTGAAATTGAATCCAAGCATGCGTAGGATTTTTTTGCATTGAATTGTGTTGTTGGAAAAATTCAGCTCTCAAATTTTTGTTGTTGGAAATTCCGACAGCAAATGTCCGATGAAGCCTACACACGGTCGGATTTTCCGACAACAAGCTCACACTGTGAAGGGACCGCCCTGTCAGATCTCCGCTCTCCTCTATGGGGGGATCGGATGAATACGAAACCGTCTGTCCGTGTTCATCTGATCCGATCCGCAGACGGATGGAAAAATAGGATTTTCCTCCGTCTGCAGAAACTGAGCATATCCGAGACTGATGAGATCGGATGTCAGCGGATGTTCATCCGCTGACATCCGCAATCCCATAGGGATACATGTATGTCCGTTTTTCATCTGAAAACAAATGGATGAAAAACGGACATACGGTACGCATGTGTGAAAGAGCCCAAAGGCAGAATTCTGGTATCATATACAAACTGTATTTAAGAAAACATGTATTAGGTTTGTGATGAATGCAAAATTATTAGGGCTGTTACTGATTAAAATTTTCGTGTTCGATTAATCAATTTTTTTTTTATCGATTAATCGAATAATTTCGATTAATTATAACGCACATACAAATCCAACTACTTTTAGCTGATCTCCTTGCAGGCTGATTCCCAGTACAGATACCAACCACTGGAAAAATGGATAGCAGGATACAAAAAACACACAAAGGCAGCGCTCGATGGGAAAAGCATTAAAACTTTTATAGTCTTCAAGTAGGTAACAAAATAAATATTGCACTGGAGATAAAATTGATGTAGCTACATAAATTGTAAAAATGGTGCGAGTAATACCAAACGGGAGCAAAAGCAGTCGAAAAAACATGTAGCTAAGTATGATACTGGTATAAAAATGTGTACAACGATACTACTGCTGAATCCAGATGAGGAGGGGTTAACATCAGTCCGTTGGCATGTAGATGTCCCGTGAAGGGAACTATCACAACTCTCAGTGAATGGCTGTAGAATCCCAGGTTGATAGAGGGAAGTGATAGAGGGAAGCGTAACAGCCCTTGCGTGTGGCAGATAGTAAGGTCCCGCCGGCATGCAGATATGAAGGTACAGCAGAGGAGCCCTTCAGATGGACACTGATCCTGATTGGCCAGGGGGCCATGGGGAGAGACAATAGTGAATATTGATTCGCTAATGTCACAAGTGGGTGGGTTCCGTCCCGAACCCAAACTTTTTGAAGCCAATTAGAGCCTCAGGCTCCAATCATGTGCTTCCAACAAAAAAAAAAAACTCATAGAAACCTATGAGTCCAACGCCCCACATGGAAACTAGGGGGGTGGCACCCCTTATGGACCGGCTTCTGCTGACTGACAGTCTGGATGGAGCAGGCTGGAATTACACCAGTGAACTGCAGGCATTGATTTACTATAACTGGAGAGTGCAGTTCTACATAGAAACTGATCAGCTTTCAGTTGTTTTTTCTTGTCAAAGCTTAACCACTTGACCTCCGGAAGGTTTAACCCCTTCATGACCAAACCATTTTTGTGTGGTCATGCAACGCTTTACCCAAATAAAATTTATATACATATTTTTTTTTTACACAAATAGAGCTTTCTTTTGGTGGTATTTGATCACTACTGTTTTTTTTTTTTGTAATATACCGATAATTTTGAAAAAAAAACAAAAAACGTTTTACTTTCTGCTACAAAACATATCCAATAAAAAAGTCTAAAAAATCGAATTACATTTTTTTTTCTGGACAAAATGTATTCTACTACATGTCTTTAATAAAGAAAAATCCCAATAAGTGTATATTGAATGGTTTGCGTGCTCTATAAAACATTTGGTTTATTCTTTGCTGCTGGCGGCTAAAAATACCATTGCCGGAGCATGGAAATCTCCCTCTGTGTCTGTCCGTCACATGAAGCATAAGATATCCTGGATATAAAAAAAGGTGGACTTGGAGCCCTGTGTTCGCAGTCCACCCACATATGTTAGAAAAGCAAATTAATATTTGCTTTTCTAACACAGAACCGCCTCTCTGCCAATCAGGTAGCGTGGGTTTAATAACCTTCACCAGCTTGGCTGAAGGCACAGGCACCCTGATTGGACACCTAGCAGACCAAAGAAGAGAGGAGGGGAAAGCATGGAGGACACAGGAGCCATCACCCGCTGCCTGACCCACCGCTAAGATGGGGTAAGTGCCGAGCAGACAGCGGGCGGGGGTCACAGGGGTGTCATTTGACGGGCACAAGTGGCAGAATTTGATGGGCACAAGTGGCTGCATATGATGGGCACAAGTGGCTGCATTTGATGGGCACAAGTCACTGCATATGATGGGCACAGTGGCTGCATATGATGGGCACAGTGGCTGCATTTGATGGGGCACAAGTGGCTGCATATGTTGGGCACAAGTGGCTGCATATGATGGGCACAGTGGCTACATATGATGGGCCCAGTGGCTGGATTTGATGGGCACAAGTGGCTGCATATGATGGGCCCAGTGGCTGGATTTGATGGGCACAAGTGGCTGCATATGATGGGCAAAAGTGCCTGCATTTTATGGGCACAAGTGGCTGCATTTGATGAGCACAAGTAGCTGCATTTGATAGGCACAAGTGGCTGCATTTGATGGGCACGGTGGCTGCAATTGATGGCACAGTGGCTGCATTTGATGGGCACAGTGAGGCTGCAATGGATGAGGGTTTTTTCAGTATTTTTCAGTTTGTTTGTGCCCCCTGGAGCTCTGCTTTAACTGTCAATTTTATGGGCACAAGTCACTGCATATGTTGGGCACAGTGGCTACATATGATGGGCACAGTGGCTGCATTTGATGTGGCACAAGTGGCTGCATATGATGGGCACAAGTGGCTGCATATGATAGGCACAGTCGCTGCATTTGATGGGGTACAAGTGGCTGCATATGATGAGCACAAGTGGCTGCCTATGATGGGCACAGTGGCTACATATGATGAACCCCAGTGGTTGCATTTGATGAGCACAAGTGGTTGCATTTGATGGGCACAAGTGGCTGCATTTGATGGGCACAAGTGGCTGCATTTGATGAGCACAAGTGGCTGCATTTGATAGGCACAAGTGGCTGCAATTGATGGCACAGTGGCTGCATTTGATGAGCACAGTGAGGCTGCAATGGATGAGGGTTTTTTCAGTATTTTTCAGTTTGTTTGTGCCCCCTGGAGCTCTGCTTTAACTGTCAATGGGGTCTGTACTCCAAATGTGTGTGCTATAAATTATTTTGTTTAATAAAAGCATACTTGATTAAAAAAAAAGAAATCAGCAGTGCATTACACACTGACTGAGTCATTGATGTGGCACAGAGTAACCTACCTCAGGCAGTCATTCATAAACTATATAGTTGATATTGACATGTTGGCAAGGAGAAGCCGTGACAGCTGATAGGATCCCTGTACACTGCCTGCTTTATGCATGTAAACATTAGCAGATATGTGTATAAGCCTGCAGTGTAAACTAAGGCTGAAATTAGGACCCTAGTTAAAGTCATATACATTTGTATTTTTTACTTTGCTATGCGCCCTGTGTAAATGGGCTGTAGACTTGTATACAGATGTCTACAAAACAAAATGCTGGGCAGATATAAAAAAATAAAAATAAAATGTTTATACCTTTCGAGAGTTGAGCCCTGTACACACATCCTCGTTAGTTTTCCTGACGGGATTCCTGGCAAGCTTGCCTTGCAAAGCCGTGTATACAGATGGCCACTCAAAAGAAACGCTGTTCTTTTGAATGGCAAGAACGCGGTGACGTCATCGACTACAACGAGCCACATTTCTATGCCGTCGCCGCCATCTTGCTACACCCCACACTAACCTTGTATGCTACCGTGCATGTGTCGAAGTGTTAAAGAGCATGTGCGGTATTTCACCGCATACAGACGACCGGTTTTCTCGGCAGGAAACACTCTGCCGGGAAACCCAATGAGAAAATAGAGAGCAGGGTTCTCTATTTTCCCGTCGGGATTCCCGTCTGTTTTTCTTACGGGAAAACTGCTTGGGAGCGTACTTTCCCGCCTTGCAGTTTTCCTGCCAGGAAAACTGGTCGTGTGTATGAGGCTTTAAAGTGGAATTTCACTCTCCCAATCAACATTGATCATTTGCAATGCTCATGCAGCTAACATTAGTAAATAGATAGCAAAGTATATCATATTTACTTGTTTTTAACAGTTCTTCAGTTACATTTTTTGCCTAGGCAAATTATGTCATACATCCCAGGAGCCTTCAGGAGGGGAGGAGAGGAGGAGGGGTTTTCTCAGCTAAGCACACTCTCCTGTGTGCATATTTGAACTAAGGGCAGGAAGTAAATGCTACATGAATCATTTGGCCTTACTCAAGATGGCCGTAGCCAGAAAAGCTGGGGGGGTGTTTTTCAAAGATATTTCTCACCAAAATAAAGCATAAAGACATTGATAGATGGATGGGAGAGCTTGCTTTGAATATTAAAAAATAAATTAAATAGCATTTTTGGTTTGCGGTGCTCTGATGCAATGAAGATCTGCTTTTCATTTTCCATATGCCTTCCTACAGAGACGAAGTATTGTTGAGGCTTGTGTAGTACTTCACAGATAAAGCACTCAGCTGTGCAATGACTGCAATGCAGTAAACATCTGCACACAAAATATGTTTCCTGTGACTACACAAACATACGTGTCGGCATTCTCCAATATTTAGAAGGTTCACAGAATCCCTGTGTGCCTGACAGAAATAAACAGCAGCATTTCAAGCTGCGAGGGGAGATAAAACATCCTGGCACATCAGCACAGCGAGAACATCACAGGCTGTTGCACGTTGACATTTATTGATTAGCATTGTAATGTTCAGCGCTGGGACCTTGCTAGGAAATCCTATTTTCATAGACAACAAGGCACTTATTGCTGCAATCATTTTAGTGTCAAAGGGCTTTGTCTGTAGAACGTTTACTTTCAGCATAATATACTCTAGTGTTCTGATGAAATATCTGTGTAGATCTACAGTATATCCCTTGTAATCCATGCAGTCATGACACAGATTAATGGGAAACCCCAGCCTAAGGTAGTACAAAAAAAATATGTTAGCAACCCAATAACACATAATATAGCTTACGGTTTTCTATTCATACAGTGTTTATTAGAAATCTATTATAAGTTTTACTATACCCTAAAGCTGGATACACATGATACTGTTTTCTTTAGATTTTTTCCTTAACCACTTCCCGACGGCCGTACGACTATATACGGCCGCAGGGTGGTTCTACTTCTCTGGGGCGCCGTGTTTTCACCTCCGCCCCTTTCCGCATTCCCCGCGCGCGCTCCCGAGCGGGGAACGGCCAATCGGAGTGGCCGTTTGCTAGGCGATCTGTGCGGCCAATGAGAGATGATCTCATATGTTTACATATGAGATCATTTCTCATTGCCGACTCTCACAGACAGCGGAGCTGTCAGGGAGAGAGGAGACCGATCTGTGTCTCTTGTACATAGAGACACAGATCGGTCACCTCCCCCAGTCACCCCCCTTCCCCCACAGTTAGAACACTATATAGGGAATACATTTAACCCCTTCCTCACCCCCTAGTGTTAACCCCTCCCCTGCCAGTCACATTTATACAGTAATTATAGCACTGATCGCAGTATAAATGTGAATGGTGCCGAAAATGTGTCAAAAGTGTCCGATGTGTCCGCCATAATGTCGCAGTCGCAATAAAAATCGCAGATCGCCGCCATTACTAGTAAAAAAAAAAATGTCCCTTATTTTGTAGGCGCTATAACTTTTGCGCAAACCAGTCGCTTATTGCGATTTTTTTTTTTTTTTACTAAAAATATGTAGAATACGTATCGGCCTAGACTGAGGATAAAAAAAAAATATTTTTTTTTTCAAAATAGTCGCTCTATTTTTGTTTATAGCGCAAAAAATAAAAACCGCAGAGGTGATCAAATACCACCAAAAGAAAGCTCTATTTGTGGGAAAAAAAGGACGTCAATTTTGTTTGGGAGCCACGTCGCACGACCGCGCAATTGTCAGTTAAAGCGACGCAGTGCCGAATCTCAAAAAGTCCTCTAGGCAGGAAGGGGGTTTAAGTGCCCAGTAAGGAAGTGGTTAAAGCCTGGTACACACGATCAGATTGTTGGCCAACCGAGCGGCTGATTTTTGTCTTCAGAGCGTGTGCCTGGATCTTGCCTTGCATACTAACGGTACACAATTGTCGGCCAACAAACATGAACGTAGTGACGTACTATGAGGAATTTCAGATCTTGAGCGCCACCCTTTGGGCCCCTTCTGCTGATTTTGTGTTTGGTGAGCATTGATTCCGGGTATGCGTGTTGAACTTTCAAATTCTGTTTTGACAGACTTGTGACCTGACCATCCGAAAATCTAACAACAGACCATTGTCTGCCGAAAATTTACTATCATGTCATCCAACATTTGTTGGCAGAAAGTTGGACAGCAATTGTCTGAAGGAGCGTACTAATGGTCAGATTTTAGGCCAACAGTCTGTCGACAGACAATCCCCTGCCAACAATCTGATCGTGTGTATGAGGCTTTAGATTTACCAAAACCATATAATATGAGGTCAAACCTTGAAGCCTTGTACACACGATCGGATCCGATGGATTTTTTCGTCGGACATCTGATGAAGCTGACTTTCATCAGTCTTGCCTACACACCATCAGTCAAAAATCCGACCGTGTCCAAAACACGGTGACGTAAAACACTACGACGAGCTGAAAAAAATGAAGTTCAATGCGTCGACTTGATTCTGAGCATGCATGGATTTTTCTCCGATGGAGTTCCACACAGACGATCAGACTTTTCTATTGTTTTTTTATCCATAGGAAAAATTGAAAACAAGTTCTAGTTTTTAACACCGATGGAAAAAAAACGATGGGGCCCACACACGATCAATTTGTCCAATGAAAACAGTCCATCGGTCTGCTTTCATCGGACAAACCGATCGTGTGTACACGGCTTAACTGTTTCAATTTGTATGCAATCAGGCAGGCTCTTGCACTACATGGTTTTGGTAAATCAAACAACAAAAGTTGTATAGTGTGTAGCTATAGGGCGCATCAACACTGCAACTGCTGCGTGTTGGCCACAGTGTGAGTGCAACGCAGTATACCCATGTTTTTTTGGTGGGCAAGCTGTACTTTTTTTTATAGATGTAGCACTACCCCCGAAAGAGCTGCTGGTTTGTTTTGGGTGGCGTGTTACCTCTATTGCTTCGCCGTCTAAGGTATACGATGTGAGTTGAGAAAACTTCAATGTCCACACGTTGTGTTACTATTTCTATGCTTTATTTACTAAACGTGGTAAAAGAATAAAAGTAGGAGTTGAAGAGGTGGAAGGGTAAGTAGTAGGTTCAGGTGTACAACTTTATTCGGAAACACTCCTGCTTCCAGCAAAGTAGCTTTCGTCGCCACTCTAGCCAGATACCTGGATGGGCCTCTCTCACTAGCCTAGCAGCCAGGGGGTCGCACTGAAACTTCAGCAAAGTCTATGTCAAAGACCTTCACAAAGGTGGAGATGTATTCGGTCCAGAATCCTCTCAGCATAGTATTAAGCACCCGGATCTCTTCTTGAAATAAGTTCCTATGAACTCAGAACTGACAGGCGACCTTCACTTGGCCTCTCAGTATTAGTGCGTCCTTCAATGAAGTTCAAGGCCTCTCCTGAGCGTACCAGCCTTCCGCTCGGTGCTCTCCAGAACAGGTGCTTCATTAAGTGGCTTCCTCCCTTTAGGACGGACAGCACAGGACCACTCTGCAAGCGTAGACCCAGCCTAACTGCCAGGCCTACTTGGTAGATCACAACTCCGGACCAACGTGGTCCCGGAGCTAGGAACACTTGAAACGCACCCCCGGCCATGAGGGCCACACACGGGGGTGGTGGGACGACTGAACAGGAACGGACCATGATGACCCAGAACTAATGGCGTCTGTACCTTAAGTACTCTCCCCCAGCATGCACAGCGAGGCGATCAACCCCTACTGATTGGCTGCCGAGGAAAAGCGCGGCGGATCAGTGCGTAACTGCCCTAACAATCAAAGATTCATTACAGTCTCTTGTAAGGACATTTGTTATGCTAGGTCATAGTGGAAAGCCAATCTCCTTTTTGATAATAGGACCCTGAACATATAACCTGAAAAAACTATACAAAACAACCTAGTTCTTTCAATTAAATCAGCTACAACTTAATTATATAACATTTAACCACTTTCCACCCGAGGCATTGTAATAAGACGGAGGCAGGAACCCTCCGTCCCTACGGGTCACCGTCATAAAACATCCTTGGCTTCCCAGCATTGTAGAGAGCGCGCGCTCGCCGCATTACTTGGGACCCAATGCGCATGCCCAGCGCCGATATGTCTGCCGGGCACAGGTTAACACAGCAGAACTCTGGACCAGGTGAGAGGAGACCGATGGTGTGTTCCCAGTTCAGATTAACACTGATCGGTCACCTCCCCTTGTGAGTCCCTTCCCCCTACAGTTAGAATCACTCCCTAGGTAACACAATTAACCCCTTGATCGCCCCCTAGTGTTAACCCCTTCCCTGCCAGTGACATTTACACAGTAATCAGTGGATTTTTATAGCACTGATTGTTGTATAAATGTGAATAGTCCCAAAATAGTGTCAAAAGTATCTGATGTGTCCGCCGCAATGTGGCACTCCCAATCCAATCAATATATGCTTATTGTGTTTTTTTTTTACCAAAAATATGTGGAAGAATACATATCGGCCTAAACTAAGGGAAAAAAAATGTTTAAAAAAAAAATGATATTTATTATAGCAAAAAGTAATAAATATTGTGTTTTTTTCAAAATTGTCTGCCTTTTTTTGTTTATAGAGCAAAAAATAAAAACAGCAGAGGTGATTAAATACCACCAAAAGAAAGCTCTATTTCTGGGGGAAAAAATTATCAAAATTAAATTTGGGTACAACGTCACACGACCGTGCCATTGTCATTCAAAATGTGATAGCGCTAAAAGCTGAAAATTGGCCTGGGCAGGAAGGGGGTGAAAATGCCCTGTATTGAAGTTGTAAATATATAACAACTACTTTGGGTCCAAGAAGATACATCTGTAGTGAATGTCTGGTGAATGTCACATTCAAATGCAACAAAACGCATCAATAACGCACCTGTGTTACATTTTTTATGTGGTTTTGAGTCACATTACCAATGAAAAACACACCATAAGCAAGGCAAAATTGCGGTAAAATCAGCGTTGTTATTATTGGCACTTTTTTCTTTATCGATATCGATATCGGTTGATGAAATTTCTTTGCATCTCTAGTAAAAAAAAAAACAGTACAAGGGACAGTACTTGCATTTAAAGTGGAGGTTCCATCAAAAAAACTATTTTGCTTTAAACTCTAGCTTACGACTAAAAAAGAAAAAACATTTTTTTTTTTTTTTACTCATCTGGAAATGCCTGTTGCTATGCGGTCCCATGAAATCTGCCTTTGATTCTGACATCATCTCCCTCTAATGCTCTTGGGAAATGTGTGTCATCATTTCCCAGGATGCAGTGCGCTGTCCAATTATCACTCCCCATCCAAGACTTCCAGGAAGTATGTGCCTGTAGGCTTCACATTGCCCACAACCAAAATGACAACGGTGTGGACATAGTTTTATAAACTATCTTTTTTGAATATCTATGCAGATCGGCAGGGGATTGTAAAAAAGTGACCAGATTTATATTATAAAAACGCAGGATGAAAGGACATACATTTAAAAAATGCTAATTGTGCTTGGAACTCCGCGTTAATCCAAAGTGTCCTGTGTACTGGTGCCAGCTGCCATAGTTGAAATTATCTGCCCCTTCTTTACTCTCTAGCCCTAATCTTCTGGCGTGGTGGGGGTCAATAGAGCTAAGGAACCTGTTACAGGCATTCATCCCTTTCGACCCGCATCCAAGATTCAGAGAAGCAGTACTATAGCTTCCATGAATAAAAAGCTGTTTGTGAAATGAAAAGGCAGGCATAGTCAGCACCAGTGGCGGCTGGTGGGTTCTTCTTTTTGGGGGGCAGTAAACAAACAACACCCCCCAGACAGCACCCCAGCCTTCCCGCGTGGGCAGTCCGGCATGTACCTGTGTGGTGGGGCTGTGATGTCCTCTCCTCTCCTGGAGTGCTGGCGGCGCCGATGTCTGCTCTTCAAGCTTCCTCCGTCCTGTGCGTCCTCTTCTGCAAAAGCGCTAGGCATCCAATGGGATCGCCTGACGCCTTTGCCAATCGGGAAACAGGTCTCACAACCTGCCTCCTAATTGGTGGGGGGGAACTTTAGTGTGAAAATAATCAGCTGTGCAGGTGAGTCTATTCAGCCAAAGCACGTCCATTCACTAATACCTCATCCACCTTACCAATTGCTCTGTGTCTTCTACACCTCTCTGTCAATCCCTCCACTGGCTTCCGCTCACCCAACAAAAGAAATTCAAAATACTAACAACTACTTACAAAGCCATCCATAACTTAGCCCCCAGCTATATAACTAGCCTAATCTCTAAATACCAAGCTACTCTTTCACTTTGTTACTCTCAAGACCTCCTTCTATCTAGCTCCCTTGTCACATCCTCCCATGCTCGTCTCCAGGACTTTTCCAATGCCTCTCCAATCCTATGGAATGCCTTACCCCAATCTGTTCGGACTAGCTCCTACTATATTAACTTTTATGCCCTGTACACAGGATCGGTTCTTCTGATGAAAATGGACCGATGGACCGTTTTCAACGGACGAACCGATCGTGTGTGGGCCCCATCATTTTTTTTTGCCATCGGTGAAAAAATCATAGAAAAAAACGATCGTCTGTGGGGAAATCCATCGGTCAAAAATCCATGCATTCTCAGAATCAAGTCGATGCATGCTCTGAAGCATTGAACTTCATTTTTCTCTGCTCGTCGTTGTGTTTTACGTCACCGCGTTGGACACGATCACATTTTTAACCGATGGTGTGTAGGTAAGACTGATAAAAGTCAGCTTCATCGGATATCTGATGAAAAAATCCATCAGACTGTTTTCATCGGATGAACTGATCGTGTGTACAGGGCATTAGATGTTCCCTAAAAACCCTTCTCCTCAGAGAAGCCTTACCCACACCTAACAACTGTATTTTCATTTTCTCCATCAGCTCATCCCCCACAGTTATCACCTTTTGTTCCACTTGACCCTCCCTTCTAGATGGTAAGCTCTAAAGAACTGGACCCTCTGATTCCCTCTGTATTGATTTGTATTGTAAGTTTACTGTCTAACAAAGACCTCTTTACGCTGTATGGGGCTGGGTGCCATTGTGCATGAGCTCTTAATACCCTCACAATGTTTGAATCAGGTCCTTGATATTGCCCCTTATAATGTCTACTGAAAAATAGTGCAAGTCAATAACCAGCTCAGAGCGTACACACAAAAATCTGACACAAGTTACCGTAACCGCATCTTGGGACTTAGCCCCTTATGAGCTAAACAAAACAAATATATAATGATGTTTCTAGGCACCGTCTAGGATGTTCCAGCTGTTAAGAAAGCCCATGGGCCAGATTCAGAAAAGAGATACGACGGCGTATCTCCTGATACGCCGTCGTATCTCTGAGTGGGGTCGGTCGTATCTATGCGCCTGATTCAGAGAATCAGTTACGCATAGATATCCCTAAGGGCTCGTACAGACGGACGGACTGTCCCCTCAAAACGGTCCACCGGACCGTTTTGAGCAGACATGTCCGCCCGGAGATTTCTGTCTGATGGTTGTACTCACCATCAGACAGAAATCCCCGCGTACACGATACGCGGGGACGTGGCCGCGCCACCGGCACGACGATGACGCGGGCGACGTGCGCGGCCCTGGAAGTTAAATGCTTCCACGCATGCGTCGAAGTGATTCAACGCATGCGAGGGATGGCCGCCGCTCGGACATGTACGGTGAGTCTGTACAGACGACCGAACATGTCCGACGGACAGGATTCCAGCGGACATGTTTCTTAGCATGCTAAGAAACATTTGTCCGCTCGAAAACGTTCGGGTGGACAAATGTCCCCTGGAAACCTGTCCGGTCGGCCGTACACACGACCGAACATGTCTGCTGAAACTGGTCAGCGGACCAGTTTCAGCAGACATGTTCGGTCGTCTGTACGAGGCCTAAGATCCGACAGGTGTAAGTGTCTTACACCGTCGTATCTTAGGCTGCATTTTCTGGCTGGCCGCTAGATGGCGCTTCCGTTTGTTTATGCAAGGAATATGCAAATTACTATTTTTGTCGATTCAGAAACGAACGACCGCCCGACGCTTTTTTTTTACGTTGTTTGCGTTCGGCTTTTTCCGGCGTAAAGTTACCCCTGCTATATGAGGGGTATGTGCGGCGTATCCTATGTTAAGTATGGCCGTCGTTCCCACGCCGAGTTTTTAAATTTTTACGTCGTTTGCGTAAGTCGTTCGCGAATATGGCTGGACGTAATTTCGTTTACGTCGAAAGCAATGACATTTTGCGGCGGATTTTCGAGCATGCGCACTGAGATGTTTTCATGAACGGCGCATGCGCCGTTAAAAAAAAACGTAAAATACGGGGGGTCAAGCCAAATTTGGATAAAACACGCCCCCAACATCCCCATTTGAATTAGGCGGGCTTAAGCCGGCCCACATACGTTACGCCGCCGTAACTTAGGGCGCAAGTTCTTTCTGAATACGGAACTTGCGCCCAAAGTTACAGCGGCGCAACGTATCTAAGATACGTTACGCCGGCCGGACAGATACACCATTGTATCTGAATCCCGCCCCATATCTTAGTTTACATAAATTGCACCAACATGCATTAAGCAGAATTTTGCAAAGTATTTTCCTTATTTGAGCTTATAGCAGTAATAAACCTGAAAACAAAAATGTAAAACTTTGCAGTTTACCAATACTTGTGGTTGTTAAGCAACTGTAATATAATCTTCTTATTCCCTCTATATCATAAGAACATGTGTCCCTGTGCTTGTGTAATATAAAAAATCCGCCCATCTGTAACGATATAAACTCCAGTCCGGGCGCACCGCTGATTGGTCTCCTCTCTTCTGTCTCAGCTCACAGCTGCAGTGGGTGGGGCCGAGACATCCCACAATGTCAAGGCTTAGCAACCATAATTATCGTGGTCTGTTTGCAGGGTGGAGGTATAGCCAGGCAGGATCAGGTTTTTTAGGGTATACGGGGGGGGCAAATAACTTGGAACAAGCACTGAACAGGATCAGGTTTTTTTTTTTTTTTTTGGGCTAACAAACACTTTAAATGTGGTGTCAGTCAGGTGAGGGGTAGTGCAGCAAGCAAAAGCAGATTGAGATTAACTTTACTAACAAGTTAAAGCGAAGTTCTGCCGGAAATGTTTTTTTTAAGTCAGCAGCTACAAAAAGTGTAGCTGCTGACTTTTTTGGCACACCTGTCACACGGTCCAGCGATGTGGGCGCACAAAGCCCTGCTCCTCTCCCCCTCCTCTCCACGGCACCGGCATTCTTACCGTGGAGAGCGGAGCCCGGGAGGAAGTGGGAGCTGGGTGACTCTAAAAAGAGGGTATCCGCTCCCCTATCCCAAAATATTACATGCCAAATGTGGCATGTCAGGGGATCACCGCCACTTAAAGAGGAAGTTCCATTTTCGAGTGGAACTCTGCATTAAAGCCAAACTCCATCCAACATTTTTTAAGTAGTTATGACAACAATTTTTTTTTTCATTTTGGGATAAACATTTCACATAAATGAATAAAAGCTAACCTAAGCACCCCTATCAGTAATAAATGCTTTGCCAAAACACTCTAAGGGCTTATTTATACTTGCTTCGACTTCAACACACATTAACCACTTGTCAAATGGCAGGACAGTGCGACTCTCGTTCTGGGTGGACGTCATATGATGGGGCACCCGAACAGCAGCTCCTGCATGCTCGCAGCATGGCTATCACGGTCGCAGCATGTTGCTAGGATACGGCGTGCCCCCGATCTCTGTAAACAGCTATGGCTCTTTAATCATGTGATCGGCTGTGTCCAATCACAACCGGTCACATGTAAAAAATAAACTACCGGTAATCGTCACTTTTCGCCTCACACTGACAGAGTGTGTGGCGAGGAGAGCCGATCAGCGGCATCTCCTCGCAGGGGACAGTGAGAGATGTAATCAGGGCAGATCTGTGCCACTTATCCATGCTGCCTATCAGTGCCCACCAGTGCCGGCTATCAGGGCCCATCAGTGCCACCTATCAGTGCCCACCAGTGGCATCCATCAATGCCCACCAGTGTCACTCATCATCAGTAGGGATGAGCCCGATGTTCGAGTCGAACGTAAGTTTGCGGCAAATTCGAAAGTCGCAGAACACCCTTTAAAAGTCTATGGGAGAAATGTATGCATGGTATTGTCATAAAAAGTGTGTGGGGATCTGGGTCCTGCCCCAGGGGACATGTATCAATGCAAAAAAAGTTTTAAAAACTGCAGTTTTTCGGGAGCAGTGATTTTAATAATGCTTAAAGTGAAACAATAAAAGTGAAATATTCCTTTAAAATTTCATACCTGGGAGGTGTCTATAGTATGCCTGTAAAGTAGCGCATATTTCCAGTGTTTAGAACAGTCCCTGCACAAAATTTAATTTCTAAAGGAAAAAAAGTAATTTAAAACTACTCGCGGCTATTATGGATTGTCAGGTCCCGGCAATACAGTCCATTGGCCCTTTGGGTCTGGTATAAATTTTAAGGGGAATCCCGAACAAAAATAAAAATGCGTGGGGGTGTCCCCCCAACTTCCATACCAGGCCCTTCAGGTCTGGTATGGAAGGGGGGGACCATGCATTGCTTGGCACTGATTGGCATCCATTAGTACAACACATACGTTAGTGCCATCTATCAGTGCCCATCTATGCCCAGCCGTGCCACCAATCAGTGCCCATCCATGCCGCCTATCAGTGCCCATCCATGCCGCCTATCAGTGCCCACAATGTGTCCCCGCGCTTCTGCATTTGCAGTTCTTCCACTCAGGCCCCATGGATCCGACCGCTGCCTTGGTTCCTGCAGAGGCCATGTTCTGACTCCAGCAGCCTGTGATTGGGCATAAGGGGGTTTGTGCGGCGGCAGGGCTGGCCTGTTAACGATCGTGGTTGCTCGTGAAGTCCCGCCTTCGCATAATCACAGAGTGCAGGAGACTGAACATGGGTGGAGGCGGGACTTCAGGATCTAACGCGATCGTGTACAGGCTAGCCCCGCTGCTGCACATGACCTCATACACCCAATCACAGGATGCCTGATACTGAATATGGCGGCGCCGGCAGAGCATGGGGACACAGCAAAGTAAATTTAGCGGAGGCAGCCACACTGTGACACGTACTGGCGGGCGCCCCCCTAAATGTTGCGCCCGGGGCCACGATCCCCCCTGCCTTCCCCCACGCTACGCCACTGTGTAGATTTTAACAATCACACAACTGTGAAAATGTTGCCATCCTAATTTTTGCTCCTGTATCAACATTACAATAATCATTTGAGCATATAGGTTATTTTTTTTCCTGGATGTAGCGTCACAAGGGGCAAAGGGCTCTGCTAAACTTTCTTCTGAGAAGGTGCTAGAGGATATAACTCCTCAAAAACAAGTGTTTTAAAAGTGTGCAAGTCTGTTTGAAATGATGGTAGAACACTTTTACTGTAATATCTTATTATTACCATCCTAATTTTAGAAGCACATTTACAAAATTGAAGCCATTGTGCAACCCCATGGACATGTCATTGGCCGCATTGGAATCTACTTATGGTTACTAAGTTGACCACCACTGACTTAAATAAAGTCTTGCTGTTGGGCTCCAGTTTTAAAAAAAAACTTCTGCCTTTAGATTTGAAAAAGGTGATGATTCCTTGAAATTATACAGTTCTTTAATGTGCACTTGTTTTATGAACTTTATCTGAATTTAATTCTGTGCACATTAGGATGCAAGCCTTGCATCTTTATGCTTTTTCCCTTTAGTGCTTTCTTGGCCAAGGACTCCACTTTTAAAGTATGAGATCAAAGCACTTAAAATAAAAACCCTGAATTGACTCTCACATCTTTGGATTAGAAAGCATGTTACTTACAATAAACATGTCAGTGTTGAGGGCTTGCCCACTGACCTGGAAGGAAGAAAGGAATGTTTTTTTGGAGATATTTTAGAAGAGTTTTACTTATACACTTGTCCTCATGTCACAGTTACTGAAGCAAGAGCTCTGAAACAGATAACCAAGTGCTTTGGAAAGTATGTCTCAGATTCTTGAAAAGACAACGCTAAGCACTACTATCACTGTCACTGAAAGACAGAACAAGCTGTGTTCTCTTAATACTATACGCCTATTGTAAACTGAGGTTCCTATTGCAAATTATGATAATACATGCCTTTTTCAAGAACTAGATTACTGCCCTTTTGCATTAATTTATATCCCTTTTGTGATTAGGTTTAGGTATATTATCAACTCCTAGAACGCAGAGTGCAGTAAACATCTAACATAAGTGATGAGGGCTTTCGGGAATCAATTATACTAATGTAGAAGATAATGGATTGGCTGGATTAGTTTTTATTGGAACAAAGTGTGCACATAAAGTACTGTGCCTTCTCAAGTATTTTAGATAATTTTGCTAAAAATAAAAACCTGCCACACAGTAAAGCCTGCCACACATCTTTGATGAAAAATCTGCCTAGGGCAGCCCTTTCCAACCAGGGTACAGAGGCACCCTGGGGTAACTTTTGGGTCCTTTAGGGGTGCCTTGGAAAAATGCCTAAAATTTACCCAAATTGTACAAAAATTTGGTGGATCAAGCCTGTCAATCTGTAAACACCAAACCACAGAACAAACAGTAAAATAATTAAAGTGCTTACAACAAACCAATTCTGACAAATAATATATTGCAATCATATGTTTCTAAAAGTGCAATATCTAACACCCTGTGGGAGGGGCGAAAAGCGCCAACGTAGATTCCGGTTCCTTAGTGACGCCACGTCCGGCTAGAGGTGGAAAGCACAAGAGATAGCACGAACCAAGCAAGATCTGGGAGCCAGCCATACTGCCCTGCACGATATTTATGTACAAAGCAAGTTTTCTCTGGAACACTGTAAGTGTAAACTTTACATAATAAAAGCTCTTCATACTTTCATACTTCAACTACCATTAGAAAATTTCACTTCATCTCATATAATGATGTAAATTATAATATTTTGGACTTCCCAGTAATTTTTTGTTGCATGGAAAAGGGTGAATCTCCCCAGCAGGGACCCACACAACAATAAAAACAGTTCTAACACTTACCTGCTCTATCCATAATTAAAAAGTGCATGCATACACTTTGATAGATTGAATATCTACCAATCTTATTATACTTTACTGTATGCAGAGATTATCTGCAACTGGTCTGAGTCACTGCATTACGCTTATCAATTCATTGACCTACTGAATATGTCCAATTTTGTTACAAGCGAGATATGACATCCCATATTTTTCTGTGGTATGCAAATATCCCTGTTTTATAGATTTCTACATTTCAGGTGATGACATACTGTTTTCCTGTTATACTAGATATGTTTGTGGCAGAATATGACAGATCATATTCAGCTCAATGAACAATAAATCTTTTATTCCCATTGACTTGTAATAAAGGGTATTTTTTCATGATTGTGAGATTGAATATGACCAGCAGGTTATGAATATATACATGAATTTATAAGAAACCGCGTCCAAGATATACAGTTTTAAACATGCCAAATGTTTTCATAGCATATTATTCAATTCCCTTAATCTAAGAAATGGATACAAGCTCTGAAATATTTAGCATCTGACAATTTTCTTCCACACTGCAGTTCATCTTACCTAAGGCAAGTTTGGAAGAGATTAAAAGAACTACAGGAATAACAAACAAGCAAGTTAATATCTATGCGCCACACACACACACACACATATATATATATATATATATATATAGATACTGTAGATATGTGTTAGTCATATATAAATATATATACTGTATAGTGAAAATGGGAGGAAATCAGTTCAGTGGTAGTGGTAGCAATTTTAGTGAAACATGTCAGTCCGAACTGTGATTTTTGGCCCATTTTTATTAAAAGATAAAGCAAAGGTTGTTACATCAAGTCTCCAATGCAGAGGCTTCAGCTTCACATAGCAGAAATTTAACACAAATTGTTTAGCCTTCTGGCTATATGTTTCCCTCAGGCCCTCAGCCTTGCTAGAATGCCTTTCCTTCAGGCTATAACAGACACTCGGCTGGTGTTTTGATCACACATACTGCTTCCTTGTAGAACCACTGTTCCACAGCAGAGCACAGTGGCCCACACTGTCTTTGTCAGACGTCCATCTGGAAAAGGCACCTGTCTACAACACTAAACTGACCTGGACACACACACACTGGGCGGGCCCCGGCCCCGACACGCTATGCTGGCCTAATGCAACCCCACGTGGTCCACGCCTTAAGGACACCATCTCCAGAGCTGACGGCACCTTGCCGTTTTTACAGTAAGAAGCAACTGACTCAACTAGATCGTGTGGACTGCACCATTTCTAATGAGGCTAAGATTGTTTGTTTGTCTAACGAAATTTTCAGATACCCTGCCAAAAAACTCCATCCTTTGGTCGATCTTCCACGGGTGGGACTGATCAATGCTCGATCAGCATACAAGAATGCATCACAGATTCATGATTTAATTATTGAAAATGACCTCCACCTGATGGCCCTGACCGAAACCTGGTTCTCCTCAGGAGGGCTGGTTCATCTGGACGAGCTCATGCCAGAGAATTACAAGATTTTAGCTAAAAGTAGACCAGTCAAGAAAGGGGGGGGGGTATGTGGCTCTGATTTATAATGAGGACCTAACATGTATAAAAGTTTCTTCAGCATCTTTTAAGTCATTTGAGCACCCCCTCACCTGATGTAACCTAGACAATAACTTCTCCATCTTGCTTGCAGTGGTCTACCGTCCACCCGGCTATGATAGCTCCTTTTGCGAATTAGCTCTCAGCTTTTGCCCTACGCTGCCTAACTTTATGTGACTTTTTCATTTTAATGGGGGACTTTAATATCTGGCTAAATGTAGAACACGAAAAATTGGGACAAGAAGTATTGACAGACATGGAATCCCTGGGTCTTTTGCAAACCGTCTCTGGGCCGACTCATGATAAGGGACATCAGCTTGATGCCATATTCTGTTCTAATAATCTGATATGTAATACTCTTTCAAAACAGGTGATCTGGTCTGACCACTTTTTTTTGTCAGCCAACCTTAACTATGAAATACCAAAAGGTAATCCCCCGGGTCCACCAATGGCGGTAACTGAACCTTATAGGAAGTTACATGACATCAAAACCCTGGCATTTATAGAAGCTTTTTATTCATGTGTAAATATCGATCCTGAGGATGTAGATCTGAAAAGAGTCTCTTTGCCCTCGAAGCCAAGTTAGACACGTGGGAATTTAAATTAAATACAATTTTGAATATTGTTGCTCCTCTAACAATATCCAAAAATCGCCACAGGGCTGGTAAAAACCAACCCTGGTATTGTCCCTCCTTGTCTACCATTAAAAGGAAATGCCGGGCACTAGAACGTCATTGGTAAAAGACCAAAAACCCGGCTGACAAGAGGCAGTACAGAATTCAATGCCGAGCATACACACAGGCCTTAAAACGGCAAAAAAGGTCCCACTATGGTGATCTTATTGATAATGCCGACAATAGTGCTTCGGCACTTTTTAAAATAGTTAAAACCTTATTCTCCCCTACGCAGAGCCAGGTGAACATACCTCATTCGCAAGCTCTTTGCGACAATCTACTCAACACTTTTGTTACTAAAGTAGCCGACATACGCTTAGGCATAGGACAACTAACTTCCTTGGAATATCCCCAACCCTCGACCGACCCCCTGTCTCTCTCAGGGTCTGACCCACACAAATCAATCATTCCTGGGCCATGCCCCCCCAAACCTAATTCTTCAGCACCTCATTCTCTGTCGTCCTTTAGTAAGGTTAGCCGGGAACATCTTCTGAAATCTATGGCAAAAATTAAGGCCTCATATTTCCATGGTGACATCTGTCCAGCCTGGCTCCTGAAGAAGAATGCAGAGTTGGTTGTGAACGATCTCCTGATACTTGTCAATCTTTCCCTAACTCATGGCGTGTTTCCGGCCCGCTGGAAGCATGCTATTATTACACCAATTTTAAAAAAGCCCAACTTGGATCCTGGCTGCCTTTCCAACTACAGACCCATTTCCGCCATAGGTTTCCTGGCCAAACTGGTGGAATACGAAATTTTTCTCCAACTTCAATCGTATTCAGAGACAAAGGGCCTGTTTCACAACTCGCAGTCCAGATTTCGTAGGGGGCGTGGGATTTTTACCAGAGAGAAGCTGCTCGGGGTCAGGGACGCGGGGGGGTGGCTGTCTTGGTCCTTCTTGACCTCTCCGCGGCCTTTGACACTGAAGACCATGCTATGCTGATTGCCAGGCTCCAGCTCTGCTTTACACTGGCTTTCAGACTTCCTCATTCACAGGACCTTTCAGGTCAAAACCGGTCCTTTTTTATCTGCCATCTGCACCCTGAGCTGTGGGGTGCCTCAGGGCTCGGCCCTGTCGCCATGGTTATTTAATGTGTATCTTCGGCCGCTTACGAGTCTGCTGGACACCCATGCAGTGTTTAATCGGCTGTACGCAGACGATGTCCAGTTGGTCGTCGACAGCCTATCCGACCCTGCTCCTGGTCTGCAGCTCGCTTCCTACCTATTAGACATCAAACAGTGGATGGATCACAATTCCCTTAGTCTAAATGCTAAAAAGACAGAAATTCTCATCTCTGGACGTATTGATCCAGCTGTCTTTTTGGGGAATTGGCCCACGAGCCTTGGGCCGTGTCCTGTTCCGGCAAATCAAGTCCGTGTCTTGGGGACAATCTTTGATTGTAATCTGAATTGGATACCCCAAGTCAATCAACGTATCCGCAATGCACTGTATTACATCAGGTGTCTGAGAAAGATCAAAAATCTGTTTTCTCAGAACCACCAGAAAGTCCTGGTTCAATCTCTCGTTAACTCCCGGATTGACTTCAACAACATTGTGTATCTGGGTATGCCTCTAAAGTGGCTGAAGAAAATCCAGCTCGTCCAGAACCAGGCCGCTAGACTAATCTCCGGCCTAAACAGGCGGGAGCATATTACCCTTACCCTGCGATCACTGCACTGGCTCACTGTGGTAGATCGCGTTGAGTTTAAGGCTCTTTGTCTTGCCTATCGTGCTTATCATGGGACGGGCCCGCAATATCTGAATTCCCTGATAACGCGATATGCCCCTGCACGAGCACTCAGATCATTAACAGCTGGTCTTGTCACTTGTCCATCTGCCCGTTTGCTTACCTTTGGGGGCAGGTGCTTTTCTGTGAGAGCTACGGCTCTATGGAATAGTCTCCCTGCTTCCATTCGGTCACTCCCTTCTATTATGGCCTTTCAAAAAAGGCTAAAAACTTGGCTTTTTGGGAAAAAGCATGCCGAGTTATGTTAGTTCTCTGTGGATCTGTTTATTAGTCTTTCCTGCTATCCTCTTTTCTCTCTTTTCTATTTTTTTCACTCTCTGATTTGATTTGCTTTTTCCCAGTTATGCTTCCTGCGCTTAGACACTGCCCTGATGGGCCAGTATTTGGCGCATTATAAATCCATTAAATCAATCAATCACACTGACCATGCAGCGGCTTGTCTCTTGTTTGAGCTATGCCCAAGCCAATCTGGACACTGGGTTGGAAACTTCTCCCCACCCAAAACCAAGAATATCAAAACCCAGTAAAAGCTGTAAAAACTGTTTTCTCTGCTCATAATAGATATTACAAAGCCCTGCACTCTGCATATGTGCAAAATCTTTGTGCCTTCTACATCCATTTTCATAGTTACAGGGCCTTGCACTGCAGTGGCGGTGCGTCTACAGTGGGCGCTGGAGCGCCGCCCCCTCTGGCTCTCGCACCGCCACTGAATAACATAGGTTCATGCGTTGCATGAATCTATGTTATTGTTGCCGGCCGCTGCCGCAACTATTCAGATGGCCGGATGGTGAGCGCCGACTACTTGAATAATGGCAGCTGGTTGGCTGTGCAGAAGTGCCTATCAGAGCCAGCGGCTTTCCGAGTACAGCCCTTCGGCTCCCGGATGCTTATCCTCGGGATATACGGGAGGTGTGTTCCTTGTATAAGACTGACGGCCGTCTCAGCCAATCAGGTTCACCGATTCTGGTTATCGGTAACCTGATTGGCTGAAGCGTCATCAAGGGCGGGAGAAGACATCGAGGGACGTGGAAGGAGAAAGGTAAGAGCCAGTCGGGGGGGTATTTTACAGGGCATAGCGGTGACAATGGGCACATAGGCGACAATGAGTACAGTGGTGACAAAGGGCACAGTGGCATCAATGGGTACAGTGGTGACAAAGGGCACAGTGGCATCAATGGGTACAGTGGTGACAAAGGGCACAGTGGCAACAAAGGGCACAGTGGCATCAATGGGCACAGTGGTGACAATGGGAACAGTGGCAACAATTAAAGGGCACAGTGACATGCACAGTGGCAACAATGGGCACAGTGGTGACAATTAAAGGGCACAGTGGTGACAATTGGCACAGTGGCGACAATTGAGGGGCACAGTGGCTGCGTTTGATGGCATGGTACAGTGGTGACAATTGATGGCACAGTGGCTGTGTTTAATGGCATGGCACAGTGACTGCATTTGATGGCATGGCACAGTGGTGACAATTGATGGCACAGTGGCTGCGTTTGATGGCATGGCACAGTGGTGACAATTGATGGCACAGTGGCTGCATTTGATGGGCACAGTGAGGCTGCAATTTTTTTCTTTTTTTTTTTTCGTTTGCGCCCCCCAAAAAATTGGAGCACCAGCCGCCACTGTTGCACTGACACTATATATATACAGGGCCGGTGCTACCACTAGGCAAACTAGGCAACCACCTAGGGTGCCCGACCACTGATGATCCTACTCTCTTCTCTCTGCAGCAAGCAACTAAGGGCCAGATTGTCGTAGTTCGGCGTATCTTTGCGCGGGCGTAACGTATCCGATTTACGTTACGCCTCCACAACTTAGACGGGCAAGTGCTGTATTCTCAAAGCATTTGCTCCGTAAGTTGCGGCGGCGTAGCGTAAAAAGGCCGGCGTAAGCCCGCCTAATTCAAATTTGGAACAGGGGGGCGTGTTTTATGTTAATAACTTGTGACCCGACGTGATTGACGTTTTTCCCGAACGGCGCATGCGCCGTCCGTGGAATATCCCAGTGTGCATTGCTTCAAAGTATGCCGCAAGGACGTATTGGTTTTGACGTGAACGTAAATGACGTCCAGCCCCATTGACGGACGACTTAAGCAAACGATGTAAAATATTCAAAATTCGACGCGGGAACGACGTCCATACTTAACATTGGTACGCCGCATGTACGCCACCATATAGCAGGGGTAACTTTACGCCGGGAAAAGCCTAACGTAAACGGCGTAACTGTACTGCGTCGGCCGGGCGTACATTCGTGAATTTGCGTATCTAGCTGATTTACATATTTCTAGTTGTAAATCAGCGTACACGCCCCTAGCGGCCAGCGTAAATATGCAGTTACGGTCCGACGGCGTAAGAGACTTACGCCGGTCGGATCTAATAGAAATCTATGCGTAACTGATTCTAAGAATCAGGCGCATAGATACGACGGCACAACTCAGATATACGACGGCATATCTGGAGATACGCCGTCGTATCTCCTTTGAGAATCTGGCCCCAAGTCTCAACATCAGCAAGCAGCGGCTACTCTGTTTGCACATAGTGTCAGAGGCGCAGCGGTGGTGGAGGACTGTGTCTGTGTCCCGACTCCCGAATTAATGAGAGCAAGCAAACATTCATTGATGGGCACTGGTAGGCTGCACTGTTGGGCGCTGGTGAGGCTACATTTGATGGGCGTGGGTGAGGCTACATTTGATGGGCACTGGTGAGGCTACATTTGATGGGTGCTGGTGAAGCTACATTTGATGGGCGCTGGTGAGGCTACATTTGATGGGCAACAAAAAAAGCTGCGCTAATGATGAATCAAATGTGTTAACCAGAAGGATAAACAGCTAAATAATAATGTAAATATTTAATATAATGTGATAAACCCCAAAATAAAGTGATTGTGACCTTTTTAATACATTCAAAAAGTTGAATGCTAGAACACCTTGCGACAAGTGAAATAAACAAATATATAATATATTAGTGTAATAAACAAATAGAAAATAAAAAGTCTCTTTTATGAGTATTTAAGAGGAGTGAAAGCTGTAAAACCCTGTGACAAGTCTTCAATAGACACGGGACACTGTGAATCTGCCACCACACAGAATGAAAGATTACCAGCTATTCAAGTACCAATGATGTATCTTGGCCTAGGCCACCAAGGCCCAGGCCTAGAGCAGCACTTTGCAGGGGCAGCACGAAAAGAGTCCCCGCCGGCTTGCACTACACTTTTAGCGCAGCGCGAGTCTTATGAGGTGGACTGGGCTATAAGACACATTGGTCTAGTGCCCCCATAGAGTAAGGGATGGTTATAGCCCCTGTTATTTTATTTTTTTTGCCATCCGTTAATTTCCCTTCATTTCCTGCCTCATAGCCAAACAGGAAGTAAGAGGAAATCTCTGCAGATAAAGGGAATCCCCCCCCCCCCCGCAAGGCCCTCAGAACTAGTGTCCCCGCTGGAAAATTTCAGGGCAGGTCTTAAACAGGAAGAGGTGTGACCTTGTTGACAGGAAGGGGTGGATCATATTTAAATTAGGGGTTGCATGAGTTTAGTCAGGCCTAGGGAAGCACAAAACCTAAATACACCACTGTCAAGTACTAATGGCTTGTCACCCAGCCTGGGTTATTACGATCCTCCACCGCAGCAAATGGCTAACAAGCCTTGCGTTCCTGGAGCTCCAGCCTGGATCCTCTGGTAGTCCCGAAGTGTCAGAACCAACTAACATGCTAGATGTTGGAGACTCAATGCTAGTCCAGCGAGGGACGGTGGCAAAGTAGATGGACTCAATGGATGGATGTAACCACGGAAAGAAAGCAAAAATATGCCGCCATTGGTAAAACCAGATGATAATTTATTATATAAAAGGTTTCTGTATTAGCATCATACTGAAGGTTATGGGGTTGGGTCAGGGGGTGGGGTCAGGGGTGGAGCCAGGGGGGCGGCAAAATTAGGCTTTGTATATAAAAATGTACAAATGACAGTAAATAAAAGAGCTGGTCTATTTTATTCTAATAAAAAATTGTTACATGACAAATGGCTCACCTTGACCCTCTGACCCTGATTCTAGATATTTATAGCTCCACCGACAGCAACAATGAATTCAACTTAGAAATAAATGTCTATGAATGTAATATATGTTGTATGAAGAACTTCTATTATTCCCAGAATCTTCAAGAACTATATATGGTAGAACATGTGTCAGTTTAATATTTTAGAGATCATATAAATTGCAATAAAGGGTTCTACCTGCCTGGGGTTGCTTTATTTTGTAATATCTTGCTAGGTGATATACCTGAGATAAGACCCTACAAGTCGCTGTTTCTTTTATTTGACTCAATACTGTCTTTATTAAAGGGAAAATTCTACTGTATTTTAAGTCAGTACATATTTTTCTTTATTACCCAAGAGTAATTTTAATGCGACCTTCACAGGTTTAATTGCTTGCTGTGCTATTCTTTCTTAATGGTATTTGACACAGAATCTCTCGACTGGTTATCTGTATGTCATATAGGGCGAACAGCAGATTTGCTGCAGGCTTGCTTAAAGGACATCTAGCTAAAAGACGAAGATATTAAACTGTGATCAAGAAGACATTATGAATGTCATTAGAGTCATTTTCCTGATTTATTACGCTGCAATAGTGTTTAAAGCATTCCTGCCCCTCTGCACTTTAGCAGACATATGGAGTTGCCATTATTTCTTATAGTGCTGTGGGAACATTTAACCACTTCCTTACTGGGCACTTAAACCCCCTTCCTGCCCAGAGGACTTTTTGCGATTCGGCACTGCGTCGCTTTAACTGACAATTGCGCGGTCGTGCGACATGGCTCCCAAACAAAATTGACGTCCTTCTTTTCCCACAAATAGAGCTTTCTTTTGGTGGTATTTAAGCACCTCTGCGGTTTTTATTTTTTGCGCTATAAACAAAAATAGAGCGACAATTTTGAAAAAAAAAATTTTTTACTTGTTGCTATAATAAATAGCCCATTTTTATTTATTTTTTTATCCTCAGTCTAGGCCGATATGTATTCTACATATTTTTAGTAAAAAAAAAAAAAAAAATCGCAATAAGCGACTGGTTTGCGCAAAAGTTATAGCGCCTACAAAATAAGGGACAGAATTTTTTTTTTTTATTATTTTAATTTTTACTAGTAATGGCGGCGATCTATGATTTTTTATTGCGACTGCGACATTATGGCGGACACATCGGACACTTTTGACCCATTTTTGGCACCATTCACATTTATACTGCAATCAGTGCTATAAATATGCACTAATTACTGTATAAATGTGACTGGCAGGGAAGGGGTTAACACTAGGGGGTGAGGAAGGGGTTAAATGTATTCCCTATATAGTGTTCTAACTGTGGGGGAAGGGGGTTGACTGGGGGAGGTGACCGATCTGTGTCTCTATGTACAAGAGACACAGATCGGTCTCCTCTCTCCCTGACAGCACCGCTGTCTGTGAGAGCCGGCAATGAGAAATGATCTCATATGTAAACATATGAGATCATCTCTCATTGGCCGCACAGATCGCCTAGCAAACGGCCACTCTGATTGGCCGTTCACGGCGATCTGTGATTGGCTGTGTCCAAGGGACACGGCCAGCACAGAAGTTCCCTGCTGCGCGCTCGGGAGCGCGCGCGGGGAACACGGAAAGGGGCGGACGTCAAATGACGGCGCCCCAGAGAAGTAGAACCACCCTGCGGCCGTATATAGTCGTACGGCCGTCGGGAAGTGGTTAAGAAATGCTCGGGACTTATTTTTCTATGTTTCTTGTGGGTAGGGTAGTCCTTTTTTAACCTCCTTGACGATGTCTGATTTTTGTGTCTCAAAGCGGTACATTGTTTTGCATATAAATTTTGGCGTTTAATATTGTAGGCCTGTAATTCTTATGCCGCGTACACACGATCGTTTTTCGGCATTAAAAAAAAAGTTTTTAAAAACGTAATTTTTGTCGTGTGATGATCGTGTGGGCTTCACATCGTTTTTCAGCTTCTGAAAAACGACAAAAAAAAAAATTCGAGCATTTTTTCACGTCGTTTTTTAAGATGTCGTTTTTCGTGTTGTTAAAAATGATCGTGTGTGGGCAAAAACGACGTTTTAAACCCGCGCATGCCCAGAAGCAATAAGACGGGAGTGCTCGTTCTGGTAAAACTACCGTTCATAATGGAGTAAGCACATTCATCACGCTGTAACAGACAAAAAAGCGCGAATCGTCTTTTACTAACAAGGAATCAGCTAAAAGCAGGCCAAATGCGAATAGAACTTCCCCTTAAGAGTGCCGTCGTACATGTTGTACGTCACCGCGCTTTGTTCATCATTTTTCAAAAACGATGGTGTGTGGGGCCACATCGTTTTTAATGATGAAGTTGGAAAAACGTTGTTTTTTGGACATGCTGAAAAACAACATTTTTTTCATGCCGAAAAACGATCGTGTGTACGCGGCATAAGGAACAACTCACTTAAATCTGGGTATGATAACGTTTGAAACACAAAATCATAAATTATAATATAATAAATAACTATAAATACATTTTCAAAAATAATAATATGATAACAATAATAATAAAATGTATTCAATAATGTAATCAAATCAAAAACACAGAAATTTGCTCAGTCGCAGAATTGTCGCAATCGTCACTTTCAGTGTCTGGTGACAAATTTCCCCACAATATCACTATCGTTCAATTTTGCAAGTGATTCTTATTTACTATCAATGGGGTAGATTCAAGTAGCTGCGCGCCTAGTTACAGCGTCGCAGCGTATTGTATTTACGCTACGCCGACGCAACTTACAGGAGCAAGTGCAGTATTCACAAAGCACTTGCTCCGTAAGTTGCGGCGGCGTAGCGTAAATGGGGCCGGCGTAAGCGCGTGTAATTCAAATGTGGAAGGGGGGCGTGTTTTATGTAAATATATGATGACCTGACGTGATTGACGTTTTGTATGCGCCGTCCGTGTACATATCCCAGTGTGCATTGCTCCCAAGTAAGGCGCAACAACGTATTGGTTTCGACGTGAACGTAAATTATGTCTAGCCCTATTCGCGAACGACTTACGCAGGCAACATAAAAAATTAAAATTTCAAAGCGGGAACGACGTCCATACTTAACATTGGCTGCGCCTCCTAATAGCAGGAACAATCTTACGCCGAAAAAGCCTAACGTAAACGACGTGAATAAATTGCGCCGGGCGTACGGACGTTTGTGAATCGGCGTATCTAGGTAATTAGCATATTCTACGCCGACAACAACGAAAGCGCCCCTAGCGGCCAGCGTCAGAATGCACCCTAAGATACGACGGCGTAAGAGACTTATGCCAGTCGTATCTTAGGCTAATGTCGGCGTATCTAGCTTTCTGAATACAGAAAGTAGATACGCCGGCGCAGATTTGAATTTACGTGGCGTATCTATGGATACGCCGGCGTAAATTCTCTCTGAATCCGGGCCACTGTTTTCTAGCTGTTCAAAAAAAACGCTTTTGAAGGAGAATGGACATTCTCAAGTTTCCAGGCAGAAAGAATAGCATATATAATATAAAAGTGTATGCAGGGAACTGGACAAAGCACTAGAGACAAAAGGGATGTGAAATTTTGATACAGTAATGTAATCTTACAGATTACAATATACTGTATGTGTTTTTTTCACTTTTTTCATTTGCTGACAGGCTCCGCCCCCATGTGTTGCGTCGCTCGCAGGGAACAGAGCCCAGCACACAGTACGTCGGGCGGAGGACACAGCCCGCGGACACAGCCTGAGGATGATTGCAGGACCCTGGGGACAAGGTAACTGGGGAAAACATACATTTAGATAAGCAGCCTGGAGTGAAGATAGGACTGACACTGACTTACACTTATCTATCAGTCATCCTTAATTGAAGGACAGAAACTTTGGACCTTGAAGCCTGTAATCACTGATGGGATTTTCTACAATGCTGCAAACAGGGAGCAAAAAACACACCTAGATAGAGCATCTTATTTATCTCTTTTCTTTTTGCTAGACAATCAAATAAGGCAAATCCAGACCCCCCTCATCTGGTGCTCGTCAGCATGGCCACCATGGAGAATTTGGCCACCATGTTTTTATGATCCACTCTGGTCTAGATTCTATGGTGTTCCACATGAGATATCTATATAACTCCCTGAAGAAGATCGATGCGATTGGAATGATCGAAACGCTATAGGAACCCGCATTTTGCAACCAAATGGTTAACAACATACAGTCATTGTCAGATATAAATATGTATATATGTGAACATCATATATTAAGTTTACAATTTTTCTAGCTGCATATAAGCCCTTGGGAGCCTCCTTTACCCCTTTTTTCCAACTTGGGAAAAGGTTACCGCTTTTAGTGGTGAAAATTCACCCCGAGCCATACTCGGGAATGCCGTTAGGAAGGTTGATGAATGGGCTGCCCTTCTAGCGACGTGCATGTGCAAACGCTCTGACACAAGTCTGAACAGAGCCTTAAAGGATAAGTACACTTTTTGTTACATATTACACCTATTGATGGTGTAAAATGTAACATTTTAATAATGCACCAGCCCCCGCAACACCCCCTGAGTCCCCTGCTAGCTGTCACAAAAAATGCGGCCCGCCCAGCTGAGTCATCCATTTGCAGTGTTCTGTGAATGTGTTACGGAACCATGAACCAGACGTACAACAAGAGATAAGTGAAAATAAGAAAGCTTTATTGAAAATCAAGCTGTAAAGCAAAAGTCCAAACGGATGGTGAAACCAGAGGTCAGGAACCAGAAGGGTAGTCAGACGAAGCCAGGATCAGGAACCAGCAGGGAAGTCAGACGAAGCCAGGATCAGGAACCAGCAGGGAAGTCAGACGAAGCCAGGATCAGGAACCAGCAGGGAAGTCAGACGAAGCCAGGATCAGAACCAGAAGCAGCAGCAGTCTTAGAAGCATGTGCACACAGGAGGACCAAGCAAGGAACTGAAGTCACAGACCTCCTATATATGTGAGCCAGGCATCCAGCTCCTCCCAGTGGGAAGGAGGAGCCGCAGGGTGGGAGGCTACAAGAGACCTAGAAACCAAGATGGCCGCCAGCACATGTCAAACGAAGTAGACAGGAGAGAGGTAAGACCATGACAGAATGGAAAAACTACAAGTCCCGACTGCCTTTACGGCACTGTTGGTCGCTCTAGGTAGTTCATTGAGCTAACTGCCTGCCTGTGTCAGAGGTATCGGCAGACAGCTACACAGACAGTCTGCAGACCGTGGTATTTGACCCATGATCTACTGATCATCGGTGCAATGCTTTACAGGTCGCTAACAGAAAAAAAAATGCATATATTTTTTTTACCTGTTAAAAAAATTAGCATTTTCTTATTTTTTTTTGGTGAAAGTGAACTTATTCTTTAAACTCTAAGCAATGTTAGGTTCAACAAATCAAGCACAACATGAAACATTTTCCATTAATCTATTTGTTAAAATTCTAACCCCAGCACTTGCTGTTTGCAACTTTCAATATTGACGGTTCCTCATCGGTCAGTGCTGCTTCCCTGAACTTACTTTCTTCACAGGAAAGAGTTAACTGTCGACAGTGTAAACTCCAGTCAGTCTGTTAGCTTTAAGTGGTTGTAAAACTTACATTTTTTAACCACTTAAAGGAGTTGTAAATAAAAATTAATATTTTTGCTGAAATGACTGTTTACAGGGTATAGAGACATAATAGTAAACTGATTCCTTTTAAAAACAATTAAAAATAGATAAAAATCAATCATATAATGTACCGTATTTATCGGCGTATACCGCGCACTATTTTGCCTTGAAAATCAGGGCAAAATCGTGGGTGCGCGGTATACGCCGATACCCGCTTTCCCGCGCTGAATTTGAATACTGCGCCGGCATATACCGAGCGCAGTACACTCGTGTATCTTCGGGCAGTTTCGGCGCCTCTCGCAGTGACGTCCTGGACGTACAGGACGTCAGCGCGAGAGTAGCCGAGCCTGCCCGACGATATACGAGTGTACTGCGCTCGGTATATGTCGGCGCAGTATTCAAACTCGGCGCTGGAAATGAGCGGGGAGGACACGAGGACGCCGCAGAAGGACGCCGGACCCAACAAAGAGGACACCCGAAGCCGCAGACGGACGCCGGACCCGACGAGGCCGCCGATGGACGCTGCGGAAGACACCAAAACTGTAAGTACAAAAAATCTTTTTTTCACAGGAATCCGGGTCAAGTTTAGGGGTGCGCGTTATATGCGGGAGCGCGCTATACCCCGATAAATACGGTACCTGTAGTTTCTAGTTTCGTTTTTGCATGTTTCCTGCTTCTCTGCTGTACAGAGCCACAGAGCCAATACAGGGCAGTGATGGTTTGGAAAACGAAACTGATTGGTGCTGAGGGGTTTTAGACACACAGTAATCACACCTCCTTGCTTAGTGACCACAGAGAGAAAGCTCCCAGTACTGTGGTTATCAGGAAACAGACAACCAGGAAGTGTGGAGATCAGAGAAGAATTACAACTTGAGAGCAAAAACGAACAATGAGGACATGAAACCAGGACTGCATTAAGGTAAAGGAAGCTTTTAAGATAAAAAATGTTTTTCCTTTACAAACCCTTTAAGGACCGGAAGGACTTGCCCCCTTAATGAACAGGCCATTTTTTACGGCACTGCGTCGCTTTAACTGACAATTGTGTATTTTATGTATTTTTTTCCCCCACAAATAGAGCTTTATTTTGGTGGTATTTGATCACCTCTGCAGTTTTCATTTTTTGTGCTATAAACAAAAAAAAGAGCAATAATTCTTGAAAAAAACAACAACATTTTTTTACTTAATGCTATAACAAATATCCCCCAAAAAAATGTATTAGTTTAGGGCACCATGTATTCTTCTACATATTTGTAGTAAAAAAAATTGCAATAAGCGTATATTGATTGGTTTGTGCAAAAGTTATAGCATCTAGAAAATAGGCGATAGATTTATGGCATTTTTATTATTTATTTACTTTTTACTGGTAATGACGTGATCTGCGTTTTTTAGTGGGACTCCAACATTGCGGCAGACAGATTGGACACTCTTGACATTTTTTTCAGGACCATTGACATTTATACAGCGATCAGAGCTAAAAATAGCCCCTGATTACCTTGTAAATGTCACTGGCAGGGAAGGGGTTAACACTAGGGGCGATCAAGGGGTTAAGTGTTCCCTAGGGAGGTTTTTCTAACTGTGGGGGGAGTGTACTAACTGGAGGAGGAGAGATATCGCTGTTCCTGATCACTGGGAACAGCAGATCTCTCTCTCCTCCCCTGTCAGAATGGGGATCTGTTTGTTTGTATACACAGATCCCCGTTCTGGCTCTCTGTGCAAAGATCGCGGGTCGTCGGCAGACATTGCTACGTGAATCAGCTCCGGCATCTCGGGCACCTCCTATTTCTCTTAAAGTGCCCGACGTACACCTTAGGCGATTCACGCAGCCGTGCCAACCTGTCGCAGTATAATGACGGTGGCTGGACGGCAAGCGGTTAAATTAAAATAACAAACATGTTATACTTACCTGCTCTGTGCAATGGTTTTGCACAGAGAAGCCCTGATCCTGCTCTCCGCCAGTATTCCTGGTTTCTCCCCCCTCGCCGAGTGTCCCCATAAAAAGTTGTTTTCCATAGGGAAACTCATGCAGGCTCGCTCCCAAGCTTCCCTGTCTGCATCAACTGGCACAAACAGCGGGACTCATCCCTGCCCCCCGATCCCTCTTCATATGATTTGATTGACAGGAGCAGGAGCTAATGCTATCAATCTGCCCAGTGAGAAGGGACAGAGCCGCAAGAGCCACTGCTCTCATGCACAGTACCGGATCGAGATCGGGCTCAGGTAAGTATAACGGCGGGCTGGGGAGGATCCCCTGCAACAGAAGATTTGCATTAAAACAATTGTAAAGAAAAACTTATAAATAAATAAAATAATTAATTACAAGCATCTCTATACTTACCTGCTCTGTGCAATAGAATTGTGTGGCCCCGAACCTCCTCTTCTCTGGTCCCCCGCTGGAACTCCTGGCTCCTCCTATCTGACGGGCACACCCCTGCATCACTGAAGTTGATTGACAGGAGTGAGAGCCAATGTTCAATATATCAATCTACCTAATGAGGAGGAAGACACTACAAGTGCAAAGAGTTTGGAGGAGGTAGACATTAGGGAGATCCCTAGGTAGGGCATAGAAGATGTTACCCAGTGAAAGCAGAGAGACCTCTGTAATTGGGAGTTGCTTTGTTGAGAATAACACTTAGGATATTGGACTTGGATTTGTTGATTTTGTAATAGGATATATGGTTGAATTCTCATAAAACATCATATGGGGGGGGGGGGGGCAGGTCTGTGGGAGTTAATACGATGTCATCTGTGAATAGAGTTATTTTATACTTTAAATTAGATATTCCTGGGATAGAGGAGTGATTTCTTATTTTGTGTGCTAGGGGCTCCACTAAGAGGGTGAATATGATAGGTGACAAAGGCCAACCCTGTCTAGTACCATTGGCGATTTGAAATCTATCAGAGAGTATACCATCTGTGAAGACCTGAGCTGATGGTGTGGTGTACAGGGTCACGATCGCTGACAGTATATTGCCTTAAAAACCTAATTTGAACAGGGTGTGGTATAGATATCTCCAGTGTATCCTACCAAAGGCTTACTCGGTGTCGAGAGTTAGGCCCCTTTCACATTGAGGCATTTTTCATGCGGTACAGCGCTAAAAATAGCGCTGCTATACCGCATGAAAAAATCATGCCCTGCAGGCTTCAATGTGAAAGCCCGAAGGCTTTCACACTGATGCGGTGCGGTAGCAGGACCGCTCCAAAAGTCCTGCTAGCCGCATCTTTGGAGCGGTATAGGAGCGGTGTGTTTACCGCTCCTATACCGCGCCTTCCCATTGAAATCAATGGGTAACCGCGGTATTAACCCTTTTGCGGCCGCTAGCGGGGGTTAAAACCTCACCGCTAGCGCCCTAATATCGTGGTAAATACGACAGTATAGCGGCACTACAAATAGCGCGGCTATACCGTCACCGCGGCTCCACCGCCCAAAGTGAAAGCAGCCTAAGGAATGTAGTAGGGGTTTTAGTAAATTCAGCATAGTGAACTAAATGTATAATTTTCCAGATGGTATCTGGTGCCTGGCGACCAGATACAAAGCCCATACAGTCAGGATCTATTAGATTAGATATAATGGGGGATAATCTGTAAGCAATAGCCTTAGCGTTAATTTTTAAATCCACAATTAGTAATGCGATGGGGCGCAAGTTTTGGGCAGATACCGGCAGTGTTATATGTCTTTTGTAAATGCCGTGATCGTGAAAATGAGAAAAGCTTGTAAATTTCGGCTGAGAAGCTGTCAGGTCCCGGGGCTTTATTGTTTGGAAGGGAGAGGATAACGTTTTCTATTTCATCAGCCATAAAGGGTTTGTAATTGATCTCATATTTTTTGGTACTTTGATGATCAAGGAAGTCAGAAATCAAATTGTCGGAAGGTTGTGACGTATTTGGGTCTTCCCTCAAATCATACAGAGAGCTGTAGAATGTGCTGAAGGCGTTGGCGATATCATTCTGATTTTGCACTCTGCCACCATGAGTGGGATGTATAAGGTAGGGGATTCTATGTTTGGCTGCCTTCTGATTTAGTTGGAATGCTAACAGTTTAGCCGCTTTGTTGCCTATGGCGTGAAAGTTACACCTTAGTTTACGTATCTGTTTAGTGTGCTGCGCTGATTGAACAGTACAGAATTAATTTCTAGTAATAGATAGATCGTTGCTAATGGCGATAGTGGGCCTATGTTTGTTTTCTTCTTCTGGCCTTTCTATTGTGGCTGGAGGTAAGTCCAGCTGCTGTGTCCTCTGCCTTTTAGCCTGAGCGGTACCCCTCGCATTAAAGCCTTATGGGCTTTCCATGTGTGGAAGGGGTTAGTGATAGAGTTTGTAGGTGTGGGCATTAAGAATACATCATTGCTCCACATGTCCATGTGCCCTCTTATACCCCCCCCCCCCCACACACACAACGAAATAGGGGCGTGGTCCGGCCAGATAATGTTGTGGATTGTAGTGGATGTCCTGTAGTAGAACTTTGTTAGCAGAAGCCATGGGCTCCTGGTGCTTCCAGTCTAATCCTGTGAGGAGGGAGTGGGGTGTGGCCATGCCACACTGTGTGTGTCTATAGATGGACACAGCCCGGGTTGGGAGCTTGCCTGCACAGGTGCTTCCATAGTACAAGCTTCCTATGGTGGCATGAGGAGAAAGAAGGAGTTAACAGCACGGATAGATTCCAGAAGAGGAGAAAAGGGGCCACTCTGTGCTATACGGTTACACAGAGCAGGTAAGTATAACATCTTGTTTTAATCTAGAAAAAAAACAAATAGTCTTTACAGTCATTTTAAGTTGGTGCAATGATGGAGGCGTGATCGGCTGCTGTTCTGCATGGCTGCACACTGAGACAGCTCTAGCTCTCAGCGGCTCCACAGGGCTCACAGTTGGGGCAGGGATTGCTCTAAGTAAGCGATTCTACCCCAAACAAACCAAGCAACGCCAGGAGAATGTCCAAGAGGAGGAAGGAGAAGGGGGCTCCTTGCAAAATGACTGAATTCATTCCCCCACCAGGCCATGCTCCCAGCCAAGCACCTGTGCAGGTAAGCTCCCAACCCGGGCTGTGTCCATCTATAGACACACACAGCGTGGCTTGGTCACGCCCCACTCCCTCCTCACAGGATTAGACTGGCAGCACTGGCTGCTGCTACCTGTGTCTCCTGTGAGACCAGGATAGGAGACCAGTGGAGCTGAAGCTGTGACATTGCTTGGAGGTCTCAGGTAAATGTTTAGGGATATAGGGGAGGACAGGTATTAGTATTTTTTTTTTTTTTACCTTAATAGAAAATGCATTAAGATCAAATCCTTTTGAGTTTAAAACCCATTTAAAGGAGAAGTACAGCCAAAGCTTTTTTGGCTGTACTTCTCCTATGGATTGCAGGGGTGCAGTTTGTTCTGCACTCCTGTGATCCCTTTTCAGACACAGAATCGATCCCGGCCCTGAAAAGATCTGGACCATATGGTTGGGATTCACCCAGACGCCTGTGAGCCAGCCCCTTAAGTCCCCTTCACAGCTCCAGTGAGCGCTGGAGGGGTAGAGCAGAGAGCCGGAGACTGACAGTCCTGGATCTCTGTTCATAGAGGGGGAGAACTGAGTGTTCATGGTATTTGATCACTCAGTTCTCACTGCAGAGCTGACGAGAGACAGATGCAGCATTAATGCTGCATCCGCCTAGGTGAGTATTAGGTTTTTTTTTTTTTTTGCAAAGCCCATACTTCTCTTTAAAACTGAAACACAGGCAAGGATTAAAATAAAATAAAAAGTTGCTTAAAGTGTCTAAGTAGCTGTAATGCCTGACCTCTGTGGTCCACAGTTACCTACATTATAACAGTGGGGTAGATTCACGTACGGGCGCGCATAGTTACGGCGGCGCAGCGTTTCCTATTTACGCTACGCCGCCGTAACTTACAGGAGCAAGTGCTGTATTCACAAAGCACTTGCTCCGTAAGTCGCGGCGGCGTAGCGTAAAAGGGGCCGGTGTAAGCGCGCGTAATTCAAATGTGGAAGGGGGGGCGTGTTTTATTTAAATTTATGATGACCTGATGTGATTGACATTTTGTACGGAGGGCGCATGCGCCGTCCGTGTACATATCCCAGTGTGCATTGCTTCCAAGTACGGCGCAACGACGTATTGGTTTCGACGTGAACGTAAATTACGTCCAGCCCTATTCGTGAACTACTTACACAAACGACGTAAAAAATTCAAATTTTGAAGCGGGAACGACGTCCATACTTAACATTGGCTGCGCCTCCTAATAGCAGGAGCAACGTTACGCCAAAAAAGCCTTAACGCAAACGACGTAAAAAACAAACGCCGGGCACACGTACGTTTGTTAATCGGCGTATCTAGGAAATTAGCATATTCTACGCCGACAACAACAGAAGCGCCCCTAGCGGCCAAAGTTATATTGCACACAATTCTACGCCGCCACAATCAAGTTACGTCGGTGGAGGAAGCCTATTTTTTCAGCGTAACTGCCTTTGAGAATCGGCGTAACGCTACGCGGGCGCGGAATTAAAATTACGGCGGCGTATCTGGAGATATGCCACAGCAAAAGGTATGTGAATCTACCCCAGTGTCTTTGCATTCACAGTTGTATTCAATTGTCAGCTGTAGGTTCGCGAATACAAACAGCATAGCCACCAGCAAAATGTTATATTATGCACTTGGGCAAAATAGATACGTTATCAGTAGGTATATAGGAAATTGAGAGCTTTAAAGAAAATTGGAGAACATTTCATCATTCAAGTATAATACATTGGAGTCAATGCTGAAGGCAGCACAGCAGCCAACTGATGGATCTGTCCTAGAAGGCTGACCACATGGCTCACTGCATAGCATTGGCTTAGTATTTCCAGCCCGCGATAGGAAGTGCTATTACTGGCAGGCTGTCCACTTTGCAAGATTGACATTTATTTTTTATGAAAACGGTATATAGTGAGGCATGCTGCCAAACATACTGATACATTGCTTTTGGTATACATACTTTTTAGGATGGTTTGGGTGATTTATTATTGCAATAAGGACTTTAAAGCAGTACTAAACCCAAAACCAAACATGTAATATATTGCAGCTTACCAATCATGTGGTGGCTGCATTCATTTTATTTTCTTATACATTTTTCCCTCTGTTTTCAACTGGTGATCTGGTCAGTAACACATATTCTGGATGAATAGGCACAGGGGGCATCGTTTGACAGCAGTATTATCACTCGGGGGGGGGGGGGGGGAGGGGGCATGTTACATGTACTAGCAGACTGAAATACACTAACGAATTGAAGCCAAGCTCTAGCTAATACTTTATAAGCAGTTACAGGAAACATATTTTCTTCTTGTGGGATAACAGTTTTTCATAAATAAATAAAAGCTGATTATTGTAAGCACCCCTGCTAGTGTTAAATGGTTTGTCTCATCTCTGAAACTGATACATTCTGCTGGAGAGCATGTTCTTTTGAAAAATAAAACAAAAAAACAACAGAGGTACTAGCTGGATCACCAGATGAAAAAAGAAAGCCTAAAATGAAAATGAATGCAGCCATCACATCTAATAATTGGTAAGCTGTATTATAATAAATGTTTGTGTTTGCGTTTAATTCCGCTTAACCACTTTAGATTCACACTATAGTCCAAAGACGGCTACAGTGCGGACCAGATTTGCCGGGAGGAGGGCGTCCCTGGACGTCCTCCTGTGCCCGAGCGGACTGTGCGCCCCCTGCAGGGCGCGCACGGCGCACTCTGTGATCAGCAAGTCAATGAGACTTGGCTGATCACAGATCAGAGTAAGGGATCAATCCCGACCCCTCACCACGTGAGCAGCTGTCAGCCAATGAAGGCTGATCATGTGACGTAAACAGAGCCGGTAATCGGCTATTTTTTCAGCGTGAGGAGAAAAAAAACATACTGATATGTTCACCGGCGGCTGTCAGAGGGACATTGGTCCGGATGAAGGAGAGGTGCCACCTGAATAACAGTGCTGCCTACCAGTAACCACGAGCGCCACCCATCAGTGCCACCCATCAGTGCCCACAGTTCCACCCATCAGTGCCACCTATCAGTGTCACCTACCAGTGCCGGCCATCAGTGTCCACTACCAGTGCCCATCAGTGACATCAGTGCCCCCCATTAGTGCCACCCATCAGTGCCACCCTTATCTGTGCCCATCAGTGCTGCCTTATTTGTGCCCATCAGTGCCGCCTTATCTGTCCCCATCAGTGCCGCCTTATCTGTCCCCATCAGTGCAGCCTTATTTGTGCCTATTAGTGCCGCCTTATCTGTGCCTAGGGCTGTCTTAATGAGAGGGCACACCTGGGCACTGCCCAGGGGCCCTAGCTGCATAGGGGTGCCCTGCACTTTCCCCAAAGCAGCTGGTCCTTGGGGGCCCCATGATGGCACTGAGAGTGATAGATACACAGGGGAGGCAGTCTGCCTCCTACCTACTTGATGTCTGTTTACCTGCACTGTCATCATTATAGGTGCCCCAGAGCAGTACTTTGCCCAGGGGCCCATGATGCTGTTAAAACGGCCCTGTCAGTGCCTATCAGTGCCCACCAGTGCAGCCTATCAGTGCCCACCAGTGCCGCTTCATCAGCACATATCAATGAAGGAGAAAAATGACCTGTTTGCAAAATTTATAATAAACTATGAAATGGAATCCCAGAGCTTGCGGCGGGCGCGTGCGTCCACAATGCCGCTTTTTAATGGGGACGCATATATACGTCGTTTTGCACAGCTGTGCCATTCTGCCGACATATATAGTCGTGCGGCGGTCGGCAAGCGGTTAAAAAAAGATTCTTATTTTGGATTTTTTTTTTTTACAATTTTTCATGTGGGTTGGGGATGTACACACAGTGGTGATTGATTTGATCCACTCTAGGTCCACTTTAAATAGAAGGAACCTCGGAGCAGAAAAAGAGCACAGTGATGAGTTATACTGCCGTTCTTACCACTCAAGGAGCTCACATCAGCACAATTTGTGCACAGTATCCAAATGAAAGATCAATCGGAAGGCTGAGTAGAACTGAAGTTGTATAATGATGGCAATGCGATGGTGTCATGTATTTTCCCAGCTGACATTTAAAACATTGCTCTACAATTTGCTTGATTAGAAAGTGACATTATAGTGACAAACTGCTCAGTATGGACTAGCAGTCAAACAGAACTGAAGCTGTACTTTGACATGAGAAAAGCAAATTATACGTTACGTGTGCCCTTTGAACTGCGGAGAGCGCCAACCACATCAACCAACTGTGATTGATGAGACACGCTACTAAAGTAATAGGTTGGTGACCTTTCGCTCTTGTTGCAAATGTAAACCCAGAATAATAGTATCTTATTGATTATATCACTTTATTTTAGAGCTGTGATATACAGTACATATTTCATACATTCCTCCCCTACTCTGCTATTTATTTTATTTATTTTTTATATTTATTTATAACCTCCATACTTCTATGGCACATTCAGAAATCTCAGCTGTCACTAATAACTGCGTTCCTCTTTCTCTTTATGGAGATGACCCCTAAAGTATAAGTAAAGTGTACTGTATAAGAGTCAAAACACGCCCCAAATCTGTCTACTATGTGATGCACAAGCAGGGGCGGACTGACCATTGAGTCACTCGGGCACTGCCCGAGGGCCCCATGTCACTAGGGGGCCCCATCAGGGTTGCCAGGCTCAGTAAAACCAGGGACAGTATGTAAAAATCTATTACCTAGATTAGGGTAGGGGCGCATAACTTTAAGGCGGCGTAGCGTATCGTATTTACGCTACACCGCCTTCAGTCAGAGAGGCAAGTACTGTATTCTCAAAGTACTTGCCTCCTAACTTACGGCGGCGTATCGTAAATGCGGCGGGCGCAAGCGCGCCTAATTCAAAATAGGCTGAGGGGGCGTGTTTTATGATAATTTGCTTTGACCTGACGTGATTGACGTTTTTTTGGAACGGCGCATGCGCCGTCCGCCTACATTTCCCAGTGTGCATTGCGGCTAAGTACGCCTCACGGTCCTATTGATTTTGACGTGGACGTAAATGACGTAAATCCCTATTCACGGACGACTTACGCAAACGACGTAAAATTTTCAAATTTCGAAGCGGGAATGGCGGCCATACTTAACATTGGCTACGCCACCTAGGGGGCATGTTTATCTTTAGGCGGCCTATCTCTTACGCAAACGGCGTATCTTTACTGCGACGGGCGGACGTACCTTTGTGAATAGGCGTATCTAGTGATTTACATATTCTACGTCGACCGCAATGGAAGCACCACCTAGCGGCCAGCCTAAATATTGCACCCTAAGATAGGACGGCGCAAGCTGTCGTATCTTAGATAGGTTTAAGTGTATCACTGTTTGAGAATACACTTAAACTTAGGTCGGCGCAGATTCCGAGTTAGGTCGGCGTATCTACTGATACGCCGACCTAACTCTATGTGAATCTAGCTATATGTTTTTTTTACATCTGTCCCTGATATGTCTGAAACCAACATGCTTCTGATGTGAAAATCCCGAGATTTGAGCTGCCCCGCCTCTGCACTGCCTCCTGGCGTGGTGGCAATCTGTAAGCCCAGGGACCCCATAGTCTTCTATTGCCCGGGGGCCCCATGAGTTGTCAGTCTGCCCCTGTGCACAAGCCTCATAAAGTAAAAACTGGTTAAGCCAAAGCCCCCTTCATTAGTGTCTCATGTGCAACCCCTCACAAACACTGCAGCTCACAGTGGGAGGGTTTCCCACAAAAAGAGGCAGAGCTGCCAACCCAGAAAGTAGTGGGCAGGTCTAGGTGTGGCTGACTGACAAGCTACAGAATTGTGAATCGACAGTCACCATGTTTTTAGCTACGTCCCCTGCATCTTTTTTTCATCCCACTCTGAATTCAGGAGCAGTACAACATTGTTGCCACCCCATCACAGGATGCGGAATTAGGTGGACTTCACTGGTAGGATCAAAAGGTATTTGTGGGCCTTTGCAGGCAGACTTATGCCACGTACAGACGATCGGAAATTCTCACAACGGATGTTGTCTCAAACTTGTCTTGCATACACACGGTCGCACAAATGTTGTCGGAAAACGTCAAGAATGCGGTCACGTACAGCACGTACAACAGCACAATAAAAGTGAAGTTCCATACCAAGTGTGCCACCCTTTGGGCTCCTTCTGCTAATTTCGTGTTAGTAGACGTTTCGTATGAGACGATTTGCGTTTTTCACCTTCTTGCTTTTCAGTCTGTTACAGCGTGACGAATGTGCTATCTCCATTCCGAACGCTAGTTTTACCAGGCCGAGCGATTTCGTCTCATACTTGATTCAGAGCATGCATGGAATTTTGTGCGTCGGAATTGTCTACACACGATCGGAATTTACGAGAACGGATTTTGTTGTCGGAAAATTTGAGAACCAGCTCTCAAATTTTTGTCGTTGGAAATTCCGACAGAAAATGTCCGATGGGGCCTACACACGGTCGGAATTTCCGAAAAAAAGCTCCCATTGAACATTTGTTGTCGAAAATTCTGACCATGTGTACGCGGCATAAGAGTAAACTGTAAGTACAGAGTCGCTTATAATAATTAAAACTTGCCTGGGAACTACCTAACTTCCTCCCTCTCTGTAAGGTAAAAACATTGGGGCAGATCCACAGAGCGATCAGTAGATACGCCGGCGTACTTTCAAATTACCCGCGTTGTATCTTTAGTTTGAATCCTCAAACCAAGATACGACGGCATCTGGGTTAGATCCGACAGGCGTACGGCTTTGTACGCCTTCGGATCTTAGATGCAATACTTCGGCGTCCGCTGGGTGGAGTTCGCGTCGTTTTCCACGTCGGGTATGCAAATTAGCTATTTCCGACGATCCACGAACGTACGCGCGGCCATCGCATTCTTTTACGTTGTCTCTAGTCGGCTTTTTCCGGCGTATAGTTAAAGCTGGTGTTTTGCGGCGTATAGATAGACTTGCCATGTTAAGTATGGCCGTTGTTCCCGCGATTAATTTGAATTTATTTATTTTTTTTGCGTAAGTCGTCCGTGAATCGGGATGGACGTAATTCACGTCTATGTTAAAAAAAATGACGTCCTAGCGACGTCATTTAGCGCAATGCACGGCGGGAAATTTCAGGACGGCGCATGCGCAGTTCATTCGGCGTGGGGACGCGCTTCATTTAAATGAAACACGTCCCCTAATCGCCGATTTGAATTCCGCCGCCAGAGATAGACTACGCCGCCGTAACTTATGGAGCAAAATCTTTGAGGATTCGAAGTCTGGCAAAGTAAGTTACAGCGGCGTAGCGTATCTCCCATACGCTGCGCCGGTGCAGATCTCTGTGGATCTGCCCCATTTCGTTTAACTTGTTTACATTTTTTATTTTGTCATAGTCCACCCCTGCTGATGTGTTCCTGCTCCTGCAACCTCCTGAGATATCCCCATGGCATATCCCAGAAGGCTGAAGGGATTCACAGTCTGGGGCCTATCATCAAGAGTCCAGCTGCAACAACCCAGAAGGGGCGAACGGCTCCCAGTGATGTCAGAGGTGAAGATGGCATCGCGGGACCTAGGCTGTGGCAGCTGGAAAGCAGATTGCATCAGGGCAATGCTGGATTTACTTGGCATGTAAGTGTATGAATTGAGGACAAACCAGGTTAGCAGGTAAGAGGGAGAATAAAAAACAGTTGGTTGGAGGAGTACATTTTTTCTTTAACCACTTCAATACCAAGCACTTTTATCCCCTTTCTGCCCAGGCCAATTTTCAGCTTTCAGCACTTTGAATGACAATGCAACACTGTACCCATATGACATTGTTATGTTTTTTTTTTCACACAAATAGAGCTTTCTTTTGGTGGTATTTAATCACCACTGGGTTTTTTGATTTTTTGCAAAACTAAAAAAACATTTTTTTCTCTTAATTTTACAAAAAAATTACAACTTCAAAAAACCTCACCATGCCTCTTTCTAAATACCTCAGATTGCCTACTTTTCATAAAGGTCTTGATGGGGGGGGGGGGGCATTTGTTCTGTGCTGGCATGCTGGCATTTCTGGGTCTTAAAAAATAACATAGGCCGTTACTACTACATCGGGATTGATTGATTTTCAATGATATTATATACAGAACCATAGTTTGCGGACGCTATAACTTTCCCACAGGCTAAATAATTTACACTGATTTGGGTTAGTTAAAAAAAAAATGTAGCAGAATACATTTTGGCCTATGAAGTAACATTATTTATTTGCAAAATTTTATAACAGAAGCAAAGGAAAACCCTATTTTTTTTACACTTTTTTTGTCACCAGTGCGAAACAGTATGACAGTATGAAAAAAAAAAAAACATAATAACCCTGTACCCCTCTGGGGAGTTTATCAAGATTTTTTTTTTACTTTTTACATACTATGATTAATTTTATCAATGAATTTCACTGCTTTCAATATTTTTACTGAATTACAGTGTGTAGACACTGTGGGGCAGATTCACGTAGAGCCGCGTAAAATTGTGCGGGCGTACGCCTCCGCAACTTACACGGGCAAGTGCTGTATTCTCAAAGCACTTGCTGCGTAAGTTGCGGTGGCGTAGCGTAAATCGGCCGGCGTAAGCCAGCCTAATTCAAATTTGGATCAGGGGGGCGTGTTTTATGCAAAACTACTGTGACCCGACGTGATTGACATTTTCCGGAACGGCGCATGCGCCGTCCATGGAATTTCCCAGTGTGCATTGCCCCAAAGTACGCCGCAAGGACGTCATTGGTCTCGACGTGAACGTAAATGACGTCCAGCCCCATTCACGGACGACTTACGCAAACGACGTAACTTTTTCGACGTGGGAATGACGGCCATACTTAACATTGGCTGCGCCTCATATAGCAGGGGCAACTTTACGCCGGGAAAAGCCTAGCGTAAACGTCGTAACTTTACTGCGTCGGCTGCGCGTACGTTTGGGAATTTGCGTATCTAGCTAATTTGCATACTAGACGCGCAATTTGACGGAAGCGCCACCTAGCAGTCAAAAAAAAAATGCAGTGAAGATCCGACGGCGTAAGAAACTTACGCCTGTCGGATCTAATGGATATCTATGCGTAACTGATTCTAAGAATCAGGAGCATAGACACGACGGCGCAACTCAGAGATACGACGGCGTATCTGGAGATTCGCCGTCGTATCTCGGTTGTGAATCTGGGCCTGTGTATTGTTATGATTAGCTGTGATTGGCCACACAGTACAAATGGGCTTTGATTGGCCCTGTCTATACCATGTGATCACTGTGACCAATCACAGCTAGTAACACAATAATATACAATGAATGGCATAAAAGGAATACAATGTTTACAACTGTCATGTGATCTGCTGTGATTGGTCACAGCGATCACATAGTACCGGCAGCGGGCCAGTACACTGATCAGTCATTCCCTGTGTCCGGTGGACGCAGCGGGTGACAGATCGTGCTACAGCCTGACCTGGAGTGGCCGCACAAGGCACGTTCTTGGGAGAGCACCATATGATGTCTTCCCAGAACAAAAGGTTTCCCGCCCAACCGTCATTTTACAATGGCGCAGGCGGGAAGCAGTTAAATGCTGCAGCACAATTCTTTTTTAATGGTAGGTCATAGTTCTACTTTAAACAGCTCCATATGGCTTTAAAGCCTTTATGACCTGACCATGTAATTTCCTATGTAGCGTAAGTCACACAACCGATTTTATCTTCACTGCATCATATACTCCTCAGACATCCAAGCCAAACGGATGAGCCTAAGCTCTTATCTTGTGTATTAGAAATAAAAAACGAAGACACGCAGTGGCTTATTCAATACCTTGGTGTATGGCGGTATCAGAGAAACCTTATCAAAATTCAGCTTATAGCAGCTTAGAGTGGTTAATAAAAACTGATTCATAATTATTTTATATGGGATACTCCACATTACTGCTTTTTGTGGTATGCTACCGTGTTTCCCCGAAAATAAGCCCGGGTCTTATATTAATTATGCCAACAAAAGACACAGTAGGGCTTATTTTCAGGGTAGGTCTTACCATGTAATGTGCTGTCCTTTCTCCCCCCTCTCTCTCCCTGCCTGACAGGAATCTCCAGTGTGAACTGAGATAAAATGCTTGTAAAATCCTATAATCCACTCTATTACAGTATTATATAATGTACAATGTGTGGGTTTCTGTAATATAATTGTGCCAAATACCTTTGTTATAGAGCCGCTCTCTGCTTCTGTTACCCGCCGGAGCTCTCTTCCCCCGCAATTATATTACAGAAACACACACATTGTACATTATATACTACTATAATAGAGTGGATTATAGGATTTTACAAGCAGTTTTAACTAGGGCTTATTTTCAGGGTAGGGCTTATATTGCAGCCCTCCTGGAAAATAACGCTAGTTCTTATTTTCAGGGTAGGTCTTATTTTTGGGGAAACAGGGTATAAGACAAAACATGTACATGTAAAGTGTTGCGCAAATTGGTTGCGCTGTATAAATATTTGTAATAAAATTATAAGTGTAAGTATGATAAAGTACATGGCTGAAATACATATATGTATTCACCTGTCAAACAAAGAAATTCCATTGAGTCACTTTTCTAATTCAGATATTACACATTTACCTCACTTTCTGCACTGCAGTGAAATTAATATAGCTTGGTCGAGGCTGTGATTGGCTGGAGAAGGAACACACTGATGAGGTCATCTCTGTACTCTCTCCTCCAATCAGCAAAGAATTTGTTAGAGTATTAAGGAAAATAAAAAAAAAGAGCGTTTTATCTTGTACATGATTGGATGATAAAATCAGCAGCGCTTCCCCTGTGCACTTGCAATACATTTGTAGTGCAGAGTGGATTTGCCTTTAATAAATCAACCCCATTGTGCATTGTATTAAAGGGTACTGCCATTCAATGTCAATGGCACCCCATCCATGAACTGCAACACATGCAACATTTTGCCTTGCAATGGGCTGAAAAAAAGTATTGCAGGTCTACAGACCAAAAAATATATAGGCCCAGATTCAAGAAGCACTTGCGCCCGCGCAACCATAGTTGCGCGGCGCAAGTGCTTACTTGCTCCGGTGTAACGAGTGCTCCTGATTCAGGAACCTCGTTACACCGAATGCAGCCTAGGATGTGACAAACATAAGCCTCCTTATGCCTTCACATCCCAGGCTGCATTCTTGCGTTGGCCGCTAGGGGGCGCGGCCTTTGTGATCGGCGTGTAGTATGCAAATTGCATACTACCACCGATTCACAAAAGTTGCGCGGGCCCTGCGTACGCAAGGTACGGAGTTTCCGTACGGCGCCTTTAGCATAAGGTTGCTCCTGCTAATAGCAGGCGCAGCCAATGCTAAAGTATAGCTGCGCCTCCCGCCCGTGAAATTAAAATTTCACGTCGTTTACGTAAGTGAACCGTGAATGGCGCTGGACGCCATTCACGTTCACTTAGAAGCAAATGACGTCCTTGCGACGTCATTTGCCGCAATGCACGTCGGGAAAGTTTCCCGACGGAGCATGCGCTGTTAGCTCGGCGCGGGAGCGTGCCTAATTTAAATGATTTACATTAGGCGCCCTTACGCAGGGCTAATTAGCATAGCGCCCGCGCAATTTACGGAGCTACTGCTCCGTGAATCGCTGGGCAAATGGAAATATTTGCGTGGGCGCAGAGAAAAATCTTTGCTCTTTGCCCACGCAAATATTGCTCCAATCTACCTGAATCTGGGCCATAAAATATAAATCAAGTGACATAGATAAAAATCATGATAATAAAATAGTTGATTAGGGTTTTGTCATAAAAAAATAATAATAATGCATTTTCACTGCTAGCATACTGTGGATCTTCAAATAATATCCAAATGTTTTTTCATGTTTTGGGGCCACGCTGGACCCCTTCGTCAGACATCTAAAAATGCTGCACTTCTTTGCTGTGATGTGATCATCATTCAATAATAAAAAATAAATGCGTGGATGTTATTTTTGAAGATCCATGGTGTACTTACAAATGTGTTCATTGATCTGTGATATTTTCAGTCTCCAGCTGGTTGTTGCTACAGCACTTGCTTTCCACAAGCCTTTTCAAGGAACATGTACGATGGAAATATTGACATTGGTTCCTGCAGCTGACTCTTTTGCCAAAGAGGAAGCAGCTCCAGAAGATATAATTCAACTATATCCTGGTTGTAAAGCATTGTGGCAGTCTTAGCAGAGTGGGTAGCAGAGTTTTTTCCCTATCTATAGTGGGCAGGGCCGTTGATAGGGGTGAACCACTGGTCCTCTTGTAGGGGGCCTGAGCACACAGGGGGCCCACACAGGGAGGAAGATTAGTAATGGGCGACAATTGCAGAACTCTGGTATGGTTCAGGAGTGGGGGGGTGCTTGCTCGCCCCCCCCCGTTTCCTGGCCTGCCCAGCTGCATGCAAAGGTCTAGTATGGATTTGGGGGGGCTCACGTCATTTTTATAAAGAAAAATTGGCGTAAGGGATGCGCTTACCATCCATACCAGGCTTAAGAGTTTTTTTTTTTAAACGGGCAGTTATATTTTGTTTACATTCTGCTGTCAGCGAGGAATCCTGTTGATAGCAGATGAGTCATGGTTGTTAAGGACACCAGCAGGTGCCCACTCCTTAACAACTAGATTTTCCAATTTCTAGGGGACAAGGGCCTTAGCCCCACAAACCTGGCCCCTGTGGGGCCTGCTACGTGTAGCGCCTGGTTACTTCAAAGTACCGGTGCTAGTTACATTTAGAGGGGGATCAGAGTGTTAACTGACTCTGATCCATTTAATATGTTTAAATCTGGGTCTTTGTCTCAGCTTGGCTGTGCTGTGGGCTCTCTCTGTTGCTTCTGGGTGCTATTCCCACCCCAGGACAATAGGTGGCAGCAGTGGAGTTGAGGTTTGGGTGCTCTTCCCTAGCAGCCAATCAGGAGGGAGTTTCCTCGCTGTGCATGCTGGGGGAGGGTATTTATGAGACAGACGCCATTTGGTCTGGGTCTTCTTCGAAGTGCGGCCACGCGGTGTTCCTGGTTCCGGGACCATGTTGGTCCAGAACATTGGAGCTGTAGCAGGGAGCTCAGTAGTCGACTGGATTCCCAATCCTAAGATCCCAAGCAAGATAGCTGTTCGGGTGGGGAGTCCATCTGAGGAGAGCCAATGAGAGGTTGGCGATCCAATAGGGTCTCGACAAACCACCGGGGATCAAGGTAGCCGGACACTGAGAGGCTGGTCCACTCCAGGAGGGTCTGTGGCAGAGACTTCTCCATAAAGGTTCAAGTTCATTCCAGGAGGGTCTGTGGCAGAGACTTTTCCCTAAAGGTTCGAGTGATACTCCGGCTGCTAGGTCGGTGATAGAGGCCTGTCCAGGTACACTAAGTCCACTCAGGCAGGAGTGGCGCAAGAAGTGTAACACGTGGGAGCAGGACTGTTTCCCTATTACTATGTCTGAATCTGCTGTTCTCCTTTCAACTCTACCTTTCACCACAAGTTTACTGTTTTTACCCAGGTGGGTAATAAAGAGCACAGCAAAGACACCTGACATGGACATTCCGTTACTGCTACATTCACCATACACCCGTAAGATGGCGGAGAAGCCATGAGGTAACATGCCACCCAAAACAAACCTGCAGCTCCTCTGGGGGTAGTTCTACGTACAGATTGGAGGGGGGGCCCAATGCTGTTTTTTTTCTGCATTTTAGGCTGGCCATACATGGTCGAATTTTTTAAATAATTTTCTTTTGAACATCAGAAATGTTGTGCAATTTGTGATCCAATGGTGCCACCATTGATTTTGAAATTCGACCAACCAAGCCTTTGATTTCACCTCCTGTTGCTACAGAAGGGAATTTTCGTGGCTGAGAATCTTCTTTTCTTTCCGTGAATTTTCTTTTCTTGCACTCATGTGCATTTCTTTTTCAATTACATTTCTCACACGATTCTCCCATCATTGATTAGAAAATATTTGAATCTATCCAAAACAAAACTAATTTTTCAGTTATGCACATGTCTTTTGATGACAATGGGGTGGATTCACGTAGCTGCGCTTCCTCTTATGGCGGCACAGCGTATCGTCTTTACGCTACGCCTGCGTAACTTACAGGAGCAAGTGCAGTATTCACAAAGCACTTGCTCCGTAAGTTGCGGCGACGTAGCGTAAATGGGGCCGGCGTAAGCGCGCGTAATTCAAATGTGGAAGGGGGGGCGTGTTTTATGTAAATGTATGATGACCTGACGTGATTGACGTTTTTTACGGACGGCGCATGCGCCGTCCGTGTACATATCCCAGTGTGCATTGCTTCCAAGTACGGCGCAACGACGTATTGGTTTCGACGTGAACGTAAATTACGTCCAGCCCTATTCGCGAACGACTTACGCAAACGCCGTAAAAAATTCAAATTTCGAAGCGGGAACGACGTCCATACTTAACATTGGCTGCGCCTCCTAATAGCAGGAACAACCTTACGCCGAAAAAGCCTAACGTAAACGACGTAAATAAATTGCGCCGGGCGTACGTACGTTTGTGAATCGGCGTATGTAGGTAATTAGCATATTTTACGCCGACAACAACGGAAGCGCCCCTAGCGGCCAGCGTCAGAATGCACCCGAAGATACGACGACGTAAGAGACTTATGCCAGTCGTATCTTAGGCTAATGTCGGCGTATCTAGCTTTCTGAATACAGAAAGTAGATACGCCGGCGCAGATTTGAATTTCGTGCCGTATCTATGGATACGCCTGGAGTAAATTCTCTCTGAATCCGGGCCAATGTTGTCATCATTGATATCAAGGACTCAAGGTCCTCTATAGATCTGTTGTGGTTGCTACTTTCACTGATCAATTCACGCCTATCACCACTTGATGAAAAAAGCCAATTCTACCTAAAAAAGCCTTTTCAAGTTGAAATGCTATGAATTGGGTGCTGTTGCTGCCAAGCTAAATGTAGAAGTTAAGGTGGAACTTTAGTTAAAATAAAAAAATATATATATAAAAAGAAAAAAGCAGGCGTCTCAGTATTCAGATAGTCCACATTTTCTTACAGAAGGTGTGAAAGTGTTGACTATTTGGAGACTGAGACGGTTTGTTTGCTGAGCTCCTGCGGCCTTGGTGGTACCCCAGAAGCAGACCAGAACACTAAACTTAGTTTTGACAGTGGTGAGCGATCTAAGGATGGTATGAGAGCTGATCCTGTATGATTTGATCCTTTATGGAGACATTTTCCAAGATGCAGTTCTGATATGAGTGTCACCAACTGGTGGATGGATATTATGGCCCGGATTCACAAAGCACTTACGCCAACGTATCTTGAGATACACTGCGTAAGTGTAACTATGCGCCGTCGTATCTATGCGCCGTGCCCACAATCTGAGATACGCCTAAAAATAGGCTTCCTACGACCGACGTAACTTGCCTACGCCGTCGTATCGTGGGCGCATATTTACGCTGGGCGCATTTGCCGCTCCTATTGATTTTCTATGCACATATGCAAATGAGGGAGATACGCCGATTCACGAACGTACTTGCGCCCGGTGCATAATATACGCTGTTTGCGTAAGTCGCACGTCCGGCGTAAAGTTATTCCCCATCTATGAGGCGCAACCCATGCAAAGGTATGGACAAGGGAACACAAGCCGTCATATATTACGTTGTTTACGTAGTACGTGAATAGGGCTTGGGCGTAGGTTACATTCACACCGTAGGCAGTGATTCGACGTATGTTAGCCAGTTGTTTCGACGTGATTGTGCGCATGCGCACTGAGATACGTCCACGGGACGGCGCATGCGCCGTTCATTTTAAGTACTTGTCTGGCACTCGGCCCAGCATTTGCATGGGGTCACGCCTCATTAGCATGGCTCACGCCCACTTCCACCTACGCCGGCTTACGCCGAGGAAACCCAGCGCAGTTTGGGAGGCAAGTGCTTTGTGAATTCTGTGCTTGCCTCTCTGCGCTGCGTCGGCGTAGCGTATATTAGATACGCTACGGCGGCATAAATATGCGCCGATGTATGTGAATCCGGGCCTATGCCTTTATGATCCCTGTAATTCCTGATCCACCCACCGTTTGGTAAGCAGCCATCTTCTTTAAAGGAGCACCTCTGAGCACTTCAGCACTTTGAGATTATACTGCACATCGAGTACCTTTCACATATATAGACTTTTTATTTGATTTATTAATTATTATTGTACTTTTTGATATATTGCTTGCATATCATTGCTTAGAATCCTGTATTGGGGACATTCAAGGTCCATATCACTGTTCATTTGCACATTGTTTTTTTGCACATTGCCTCTGTTTGCACTTTATACTTTATAAAGGGGACAGTCAAGGTCCATATCGTTGCTTATTTGCACATTATTTCTTTGCACATTGATTGCAATGTAAAATTTATTTTTAAAGGGGTAGCGCAGTATTTTTTTGAGAGAGGACTGAACAGTATGCGCCCAGGAGAAAATGCCCGCTAAATGCCAGAGCCCTACGCACTGGGGCTAAATGCCAAGTGTGCATGGGGCCTAAAACACACCAATAAAAACTCAGCTTTAGGTTCATTAAAAACAAAGTGAATTTTATGTAGTGTCTATGCACCTTTACGTGGCTGTCCGTCCTCCAAATCCTTTGCAAATACTGGGCCGGATTCAGAAAGAAGATACGACGGCGTATCTCCTGATACGCTGTCGTATCTCTGAGTCCGGCCGTCGTATCTATGCGCCTGATTCATAGAATCAGGTTACCCATAGATATGCCTAAGATCCGACTGGCGTAAGTGACTTACACCGTCGGATCTTAGGCTGCAATTCCAGGCCGGCCGCTAGGTGGCGCTTCCGTATCTTTTACGCGTCGAATATGCAAATGAGCATTTACGCCGATTCAGAAACGAACGACCGCCCGGCGCTTTTTTTTTACGTCGCTTGCGTTCGGCTTTTTCTGGCGGAAAGTTATCCCTGCTATAGGAGGGGTAAGTGCGGCGTATCCTATGTTAAGTATGGGCGCCGAGTTTTGAATTTTTTACGTTGTTTGCGTAAGTCGTTCGCGAAAACGGCCGGACGTAATTTACGTTAACGTCGAAACCAATGACGTCCTTGCGACGTCATCTGGAGCAATGCACGCTGGGAAAATTTGCGGACGGCGCATGCGCTGTTCGATCGGCGCGGGGACGCGCCTGATTTAAATTGTACACGCCCCCTAGCCGCGGAATTTGAATTCCGCCGGGGGATTTACGATACGCCGCCGCAACTTTAGAGGCAAGTGCTTTCTGAATAAAGCACTTGCCTCAAAAAATTGCGGCGGCGTAACATAAATCAGATAGGTTACGCGGATCTAAAGATCTGCTAACCTATCTGAATCTAGCCCACTGACTTTACAGGAGATGGCTTTGGTTTGAAAAGAACTAAGCATGCACCCTACCCTCCATGTGGCAGTTGCTGAGGTCACCTACCATTGTGGAAAGAGTGAGGGTGGTATGTAGGGGCACACCATACCAAGTGGTGAGCTTTCACAGGAGGTCCAGCAATGGGTCAGGGGAGGCAGGCAGTCAGAAATGGACCCATGATGCCTGTCCATGTGTTACTTGGCTGAGCCACTATTGATTACCATTAAGGAAAGGGAGTTACCGCTCCAGTTGGGTCTGCTTGGTGATTAACCTCCTCTCAGAAACCACCGGTGCTGGCAATGCATATAGCAAAGAATAAAGACATGTATTTGGACAGCCGCACTCCTTTCTTGCCTTTAATAGTAAAACAGGATAAAAAGAACTACAAGCCACAGCAAAAATAGGACATACAGCTGACGCGTTTCACAATAATACTTAGTGCTTAGTCACTTAGCACTAAGGGCCAGATTCTGAAAGGACTTACGATGGCGCAGCGCCATGTACACCGTCGTAAGTCTGAATCCGACCCGTCGTATCTATGCGCCTGATTCTTAGAATCAGTTATGCATAGATATCCATTAGATCCGACAGGCGTAAGTCTCTTACGCCGTCGGATCTTAACTGCATTTTTTTTTGACCGTTAGGTGGCGCTTCCGTCGAATTCCGCGTTGAGTATGCAAATTAGCTAGATACGCGAATTCCCGAACATACGCGCTGCCGACGCAGTAAAGTTACAACGTTTACGTTAGGCTTTTCCCGGCGTATAGTTGCCCCTGCTATATGAGGCATAAGTGCGGCGTAACAATGTTAAGTATGGCCGTCGTTCCCGCGTCGAAATTTTAAAAAGTTACGTCGTTTGCGTAAGTCGTCCGTGAATGGGGCTGGACGTCATTTACGTTCACGTCGAAACCAATGACGTCCTTGCGGCGTACTTTGGAGCAATGCACACTGGGAAATTCCACGGATGGCGCATGAGCCGTTCCGCAAAAACGTCAATCACGTCGGGTCACAGTAGTTTTACATAAAACACACCCCCCTGATCCAAATTTGAATTAGGCGGGCTTACGCCGGCCGATTTACGCTACGCCGTCGCAACTTACGGAGCAAGTGCTTTGAGAATACAGCACTTGCCCGTGTAAGTTGCGGAGGCGCAACGTAAATCAGATACGTTACGCCCGCACAATTTTACGCGGCTGTACGTGAATCCGGCCCTAAGTATTAGTGTGAAACGTTTCCGCTGTGTTTCCTATTTTTGCTGTGGCTTGTAGTTCTTTTTATCCTTTTTTACTATTAAAGGCAACAAAGATTTTTCAGAGAGCGACTGTCCAAATACATTGATTACCATTAAGCAGCATGCAAGCAATAACAATCCTATTGTTTATTTACACCGGAAACCCTTCCATGATCCACCGCAGTTGCAAATCCGATGTCTCCTCTTTGCAAGACATGTTGTGTGTCTCCAGCTTGGTGTATGCAGACAATGTCTGCCTATTAGAGCTTCTGCAATATTTCCCAACACCCATTACCGCACCTGTTCTAATCCAGCAGATGCACACAGAGTACCTGCTGAGCATCACGTGACAACCTCCCCAGACCTGAACTACTCTCTATCTGTGAGCAACAGGTGTGTGTACACTGTGACATCACAACACCCAAAGGGCTTCCCAAAAATCATCACCTGACCAAATCCATTACGCCCCTACTCCCTGATGACCTAAATGAATCACCTATCACATTAAGACAACTCTAACTTTACTACACTGCCACATGTCACACCACAGCTGTGACAGATCAAAACACAGCTGCAATCAACAATGCCAGCCTATCACAAACAAGCTTTCCTTTAACAATGTAACAATGTATAGATTGATTGCTCAGAAGAACAGCAAAAGTGACACCTGCTTGTGTATGATTGCATCCCCTGCCGCAAAGACTAGAATGGGTTAAATAAATGCATTACTAAGCACATAGTAAGAAAGCATGCAGAAGGATTAACCCTTTTAAAGGTCACTTCTGACATCAATCAGGACACTGCACATTCATAAATCAATGGATCTGGAGAGAAAATAGTGCTTCCAGTGGAAGAATAAAAATAAAAAGGCAAATCCTGGTGCAGTATGACATAGCAGCTAATTACCATTTAAGTCCAGAGGAGATCCTCTTTCATGGGAAGAGCATAGAACATGTGTAGTGTATATGGGGCTTACCTTGGCTGTAGTGATGCTGGGGTACAGGCTGGATCCTGGCTATGGCAGGACACGTTCACAGGGCTTTATTCCGAGTCTTGCAGCGGAGAAATGCTTGGAGGAAGATGATACTATCTGCCGCTATTAGGAGACGATGTGCACGTCTAGGCTTAACCTGCTGTTTGAATGCCTGTCGGGTCTATGCTGGCATTCTCATGCATGCACCCGAACAGCCACCAGGGGGCCGCAAAGGTTTCTGCTCAGCGCTGCACTATATGATGAGTGCGATCAACAGAGGATGATCCGACTACTGCTGCAGCGCTGCTACTCTACAAATCGGTGTACAGTGCTGAGCATATCTGCAGCCCAGTGATCCTTCACATATAGGGGGCATCTCTACATCCTGGGGGGCTAATGCCCAAGTGCTTACAGCAGCCTTCCTCAACCTCTTACCCGTTCACTCCCACAGCAGTTTATTCTTTTTTTTTATTTTCTTTGAACACATGTTGAAATGCACATTTTAGGCCTGAAGATTCTTTAACCCCTTGCTTACTGGGAACTTAAACCCCCTTCTGGCCCAGGCCAATTTTCAGCTTTCAGCGCTGTCACACTTTGAATGACAATTGAGCGGTCATGCAATGCTGTATCCAGTGGCGGCTGGTGCTCAAAATTTTTGGGGGGGCGCAAACGAAAAAGAAAAAAATTGCAGCCTCACTGTGTCCATCAAATGCAGCCACTGTGCCATCAATTCGCACCACTGTGCCATGCCATCAAACGCAGCCACTGTGCCATGCCATCAAACGCAGCCATTGTGCCATTAAACGCAGCCACTGTGCCATCAATTCACACCACTGTGCCATGCCATCAAACGCAGCCACTGTGCCATCAATTCGCACCACTGTGCCATGCCATCAAACGCAGCCACTGTGCCATGCCATCAAACGCAGCCACTGTGCCATCAAACGCAGCCACTGTGCCATCAATTCGCACCACTGTGCCATGCCATCAAACAAAGCCACTGTGCCATCAATTCGCACCACTGTGCCATGCCATCAAACGCACCACTGTGCCATGCCATCAAACGCAGCCACTGTGCCATCAATTGTCACCACTGTGCCAATTGTCACCACTGTGCCCTTTAATTGTCACCACTGTGCCCATTGATGTCACTGTGCCCTTTAATTGTCACCACTGTGCCCATTGATGTCACTGTGCCCTTTAATTGTCGCCACTGTGCCAAATTGTCGCCACTGTGCCCATTCATGCCGCTGTGCCAATTGTCCCCATTGTCACCACTGTGCCCATTGATGTCACTGTGCCCTTCGTCGCCGCTATACCCTGTAAAATTCTCCTCCCCCTTCAACCAATCAGGTTACCGATAGCCAGAACCAGTGAACCTGATTGGCTGAGACGCCTGTCAGTCTTATCTATGGAACGCACCGCCGGTAACGAAAAAATATCAAAAGACATTTTTTTTTATAGTTGGTCATAGAGAAAATTAAAGCGGAGGTCCTGTTAAACAAAAAAAAAGAATTAAAAGTCAGCAGCTACTAACACTGTAGCTGCTGACTTTTAATAAGGGCACTTATCTGTCCAGGGTTCCAGCGATGACGGCAGCCTGAAGCCGAGCAAGCGCTCAGGTCTCGGATGCCCCGCCGCCATCCTCGGTGAGGGAATCAGGAAGTGAAGCGTTGCGGCTTCGCCGCCCGATGCGCATGCGTGAGCCGCGTGGCGCTACGTGAATGGGCGACGTCTCCTGGGACACACTCAAGGTCCCAGAAGACACCGCTCCCCCATTCCCCAGGAGGCAGTGCAAGGAGGAGAAGAAAGAAGACGGACCGCGGATCAGGAAGTGGCAGATTAGGACGATCTGCCTAGCAACGGGCACTTCTGGTATATATAAAAAAAGTTTTTTTGTTTTTTTTTGCAGCATTTTGGATTTTTTTTTTCAGGGTGGAGCTTCGCTTTAAGAACTGTCCGTGATACCCAATCTTCTCTGTCACACCTGCACTAATACAGCTACAATCACCCCAAGTATAGTTTGTTATAAAATGCATCTCATCTCGGGCCGCAGAGAACATCCCCCCAATCGCAAGCAGATACCCCCGCCTCCCATTACTGCACCAGCTCGGGTGGCTCTGGCACATGGAATACCTGGTGGAGAGCAGATTGTGACAGGCTTGGGGAGCAGCGCAGGAGTGAGAGACAGAGGAGGAGGAGAACACATGCCAGGCACAGCTGTCACCCTTGGGATAGTGTCACCCTTGTAGCAGATATCACCTGGGTGCGGACCTCACCCCCTGCCCCCCCCCCCGACAATTGATGGCACAGTGGCTGCGTTTGATGGCACAGTGGCTGCGTTTGGCATGGCACAGTGGCGACAATTGATGGCACAGTGGCGACAATTGATGGCATGGCACAGTGGCTGCATTTGATGGGCACAGTGGCTGCATTTGATGGGCACAGTGGCTGCCTTTGATGGGCACAGTGAGGCTGCAATTTTTTTTTCGTTTGTTTGCGCCCCCCCAAAAATTTTGAGCACCAGCCGCCACTGATTTAATCCATTGTAACCAATCAGGCTTTATCCCTAATAGATCCACAGCAAACAATATCCGACGTCTATTTTTAAATCTACAACTCCCAACAGACAATATGGGAAATTTCGACAGCTTAGAGTGGGTCTTTTTGTGGAACTGCTTAAAACGATATTGGTTTGGCCCCAGATTTATTAAATTAATACAACTTTTGTATGATTCCCCAAGTGCAAGGGAACAGATGAATGGATGTGTATCGACCCCTTTATCATTGACCAGAGGGACAAGGCAGGGATGTCCTCTATCCCCACTTCTTTTTGCTTTGGCCATTGAACCATTGGCTGAGGCTATCCGCTCCTCTACAAATGTTGTTGGATTTCGCAGATCTACAGGTAAAGATAAGATAGCACTTCATGTGGACGACACTCTAGTGTTTCTGGGGGATACTGGTCCATCCCTGTCCGCAGTTATGTCCTTAATAGAATTGTATTGATCCTTTTCATGATTTAATATTAACTGGGGTAAATCCGTAATGCTGCTTTTGGACCCTGTGAGTTTGGGGCATCCACACCGGGTTCATCGGTTAGCCCTCGTTACATCATTTAAATACTTGAGAGTAGGGTTGTCCCGATACCACTTTTTTTAGGACCGAGTACAAGTACCGATACTTTTTTTCAAGTACTCGCCGATACCGAATACCGATACTTTTTTTTAAATGTGTCCCCAAATGCAGCCATGTCACCCACAAATGCAGCCATGTCCCCCACATATGCAGCCATGTCCCCCACATATGCAGCCATGTCCCCCACATATGCAGCCATGTCCCCACACATATGCAGCCATGTCCCCCATATATGCAGCCATGTCCCCCATATATGCAGCCATGTCCCCCACATATGCAGCCATGTCCCCCATATATGCAGCCATGTCCCCCACATATGCAGCCATGTCCCCCATATATGCAGCCATGTCCCCCATATATGCAGCCATGTCCCCCACATATGCAGCCATGTCCCCCATATATGCAGCCATGTCCCCCACATATGCAGCCATGTCCCCCACATATGCAGCCATGTCCCCCACATATGCAGCCATGTCCCCCATATATGCAGCCATGTCCCCCCACATATGCAGTCATGTCTCCCCATACCTAGATGCCGCCGCCTAGTTAATCAGCGTGCGGGGAACATTACAGCTTTCATTTGAATAGCTGTCTGTTCCCCGCCACGCCGCGTATAGACACTCCCCCGTGCTCGGGATTGGACGGGTGATCTGCACTTTGATAGACAGATCACCTGTCCAATCCCGAGCAAGGGGGAGTGTCTATACGCGGCGGGGAACAGACAGCTATTCAAATGAAAGCTGTAATGTTCTCCGCACGCTGATTAAATAGGCGGCGGGGGAGTTGCGGTATGCGGCAGCATTGCGGCGGCGGCGTAGTATCAGATCTGACATCGGGGGCATTTGCGGGAGTACAAGTACTCCCGCAAATGCTCAGTATCGGTCCTGATACCGATACTGGTATCATTATCGGGACAACCCTACTTGAGAGTGGTAATTACATCAGATATTACAGAATACACAGACAAGAATATACTCCCTCTTATTGTCAAATTTAGACAACTGAGCAAAACGTGGAGTAAATTCCCGTTGTCCATGGTAGGGAGGGCGAACTTGATGAAGATGGTGTGGATGCCCCAGATGCTATATGTATTACACAACTCCCCATATGGTTGACGTTGCAATTATTTAGGACTATCATTTCCGCTTTTAGGGACTTTGTGTGGAAGGGTGGAAAACCTAGAATTAGATTAGAAACATTAGAACAGTCCATAGATAAGGGGGGAATTGCGATACCCAACCCAAGAATATATTTTACTGCATCACAATTACAACACTGGCATGGTTGGGAGGTAGTGGACATGCAGGACCCTACAAAGAAGATAATAATATCGCAACTTAAAAAACACCCTTTAGTTCAACTAATAGTAGCTCACCACTTTTATAATAAAATAAAATTCCCTACTTTTTATTTGATTCATAGGGTATGGGGAGCAGTCCGAAATATTACTCAACATAAGGGCTATACGAAACATATGCCTATATGGGACAACTACTACCTCTATGAACTGAATAGACTTTCGAAATTTTCGGATTGGAAAAAAGCAGGTATAATATTTCTGTATCAGATATAAGAAGGGGACATTTTACTTCCTTTTGATATATTAACCACTTAAGGACCCCTTCACACCGATATACATCAGCAGAATGGCACGGCTGGGCACAATCACGTACCTGTACGTGTCTCTTTAAGCCCAGCCGTGGGGTCGCAAACGCGACCGATGTGTCCGCCATAATGTCGCAGTCACGAAAAAAAACGCTGATCGCCGCCATTAGTAGTAAACAAAATGATTAATAAAAATGCAATAAAACTATCCCCTATTTTGTAAACGCTATACATTTTGCGCAAACTAATCGATAAACGCTTATTGCGATTTTTTTACCAAAAATAGGTCGAAGAATACGTATCGGCCTAAACTGAGGGAAAAAAAAGTTTTTTATATATTTTTGGGGGATATTTATTATAGTAAAAAGTAAAAAATATTGAATTTTTTTCAAAATTGACGCTCTATTTTTGTTTATAGTGCAAAAAATAAAAACCGCAGAGGTGATCAAATACCACCAAAAGAAAGCTTTATTTGTTGGGAAAAAAGGACGCCAATATTGTTTGAGAGCCACGTCGCACGACCGCGCAATTGTCAGTTAAAGCGACGCAGTGTCGAATCGCAAAAAGGGGCAAGGTCCTTAACCTGCATAATGGTCCGGGTCTTAAGTGGTTAAAAGACCGCTATCAGTTAACGAATAAAAATTTCTACCAATATCTTCAAATATGCCACGCATTACAGATTCAGAGCTCAAAAATCCAGCTACAGTATAAACACTCTAACATACTATCAAAGGGGGGGGCGTGGCCTGGACCGGCATGGTGTGAGGAGTGCTGAACGGGAGTTCTGCTTGCCACATATCCGTTTTTAACTATCCTAGGGATAATTCTGCCTACTAGTCACCTTTCACCGGGCTACGTTGTACCCTACCCCCGCAGGGAACATGTCACCGCCAAAAACAAAGTCAGACGCCTCCGCAAAGCTGGCTAAATTTCGGCACACAGAGAAGGAGGCCGAGGAGGAAAATGGCGCTGGCTCCTCTCCCCCTGCGGATCGGGATGCCAGGGTGCTGGAGGCTATATCTGACTGCAAGAGCACCTTGATGGGCAAAATTGAGGAGGTAAAAATAGATGCCTCCCTGCTCCGTCAGGACTTGCAGAAACTTAGAGAACGGGTCACGGAGATGGAGACCCGCATCGGCCACATGGAAGACTAGGTGCCGCCTTTACAAGTTACCACTGAGCAGGGCTGGACTGGGACAAAAATTTGGCCCTGGACTTCATCCAGACCGGCCCACTTTAATTCAATAAAATGCACAAAAATCACGCCCACCAAAAGGCCCCTACATCTATTATTGTATATCATGAGAGGGTGAGAGAGAGGGGAATGAGAGAGAGAGAGGGAGGATTGAGGAAAGGGGGGGAGAGGGGGTGGGTGAGAGAGGGGGGTGAGTGTAGGAAAAAGAAAGTGAGTGTAAAAGAGAGGGGGTGAGTGTAGGACCCCTTTTTACACTAAGGCGTGTTTTAGGCACTTTTGGGCTAAAAATAGCGCCTGTAAAGCGACCGAAAAACGCTTCCGCTGCAGTCCCAATGTGAAAGCCTGAGTGCTTTCACACTGGGGTGCTGCCAGGGCGTTAGAAAAAGTCCTCCAAGCAGCAGCTCTGTTTTAAAAAACGGCCCACTGAGCCATCGGCCCACCGGGAAACTCCCTGTAGTCCCAATGGCCAGTCCATCCCTGCCACTGAGCGCCTTCAACATCAACTCACCATGGTCTTGGCCAAGCAGGAAGATATGGAGAACCGCCTCAGGAGTTGTAAACTGCGCTTTGTCGGCCTGCCTGAGGGTGAGGAAGGATCCGACTTCCCCCCTTGTTCCTGAAGAACTTACTTATCACCTTGTTTGGCCGGGCGGAATTCTCTATGTCCTTCGTGGTGGAAAGGGCTCACAGACTGGCTGCCAAACCTCTCCCCCAGGGCGCGCCACCTCGGACATTCATTGCCAAGATGCTAAATTTCCGCGACCGAGACGCTGTCCTACGCCTTACCAGATTGAAGGGAACATCACTTACAAGAAAGGCGAGATCAGAGTCTTCCCTTTCTTCTCCGGAGATCCACAAGAAAAGAGCTCTCTTCAATGAAGCTAAACGCCAGCTGCGGATGCGACACTACTCCTATGCTATGCTCTTACCGGCCAGGCTTCGTGTGGTCAGGGAGGATCGGGCACACTTTTTTGACACACTGGAGGCCGTCTTTGCATGGATGGAGAACAGGGCAGCTTCTGCTCGTGAGCACGCCTGAGGCTCTGGCTGGAGATCGCCGAAACACACCCGACCTACACCACAAGAGCTGCTCTGGTTAATTTCCCTATTCGGGCTCTCCTTGGAGCTCCAGACTGTCTGCTCTGCAGGTACTGTGCCTTTTGCCCCTTTCCCCCGGGTCACCTCGTGTTTTGTCGGAGAGCATATATCCCCTGTGGAGGCCATCTCTCCGTCTTACCTGCCCTGTCCGTGGCTCTGCTCCGAATGCGTTGTTCCCCTTCTTCACCCAGTTGCTGCTCTTCCCCTGCTCTTCTGATGTTTCTCATTAATGCACTTACACTATAGCCCTACATTATTGTCTCCTTTGGCAAGTTTAAACCCGTTATCACACCTGGGACGTGGACACAAGTTTCAACATCCTGCTATGTCCCCCATACAGGCTATCCTGGAGACCTTTGCCCGGGAGTCTCACTCCTTGTGCTGCTGCTCGCTCTGCTGCGAATAATCGTCCCCTTAGTTACGAGAGTCCCCGCGGACCTCGGTATCTTCAATTGTACTGTTTGCTTTATTGCACAAGAATGGTTTCCCTGGTCTGGCCGGTTTTGGTATTTTGAACCTGTCTTTTGTTGGGGGCGCTGCCATGACGGACACCCCAGTGTGTTAATGCAGTTTTATTTTGTATTATCTGTTAGAGTTAATGCCTTAGTTTTGTATTTTATGTTGAAGAGTGTGGCCTATGTTTGTTTACTGGAAAAATTGAGTGATATGTACTGCAGTGATCTACTACATGCTGATGTGTTGCTGGGATTTCGGTGGCTCATACTACTGCTTCCTCCCTTGACTGCCCTGGGCTCCGTGGACGGTGTCGTGGATGCCCCTGTTGCTGGGGCGGCCCATGGCGACTGCGTGCGGGCTCTGGGTGATGGAGATAATGATATATGTACCTGTTTATTATGCCTAACGTGAAATGTATTACTTGGAATGTGAGGGGGATTAGAGCCAAATTAAAGCGTACTGCAGTCCTCTCTTATCTTAAAACACAATGTGCAGAGATCATGGTGCTGGTGGATACTCACCTTACAGGCTAGCTTATGCTGTCGCTCAAGAAACCTCCAGGCCCTGCACACTTCTAACTCCAGGGGGGTTGCTATACCGGTGGCCAAAACAACACAATTCAGTTCGCTATTACTTAAATCCGTTCCCCGGGGTAGGTATTTATTTCTGCATGCCAAGGTGAATGGCCTGGAGTTGTTGATAATGTCAATCTAAATACCCCCTCCCTTCCAATTCATGGTTCTGACTGAGGGTTTGGTGTTTATGTCCCAGTTTCCCGCTGCCCCAGCAGTATGGCTAGGGGACTTCAATATTGTTGCGAATAGTGAACTGGACATACTCACGACGGATTCCCTCTGACACTCCCCATCCACCCGTATACTAGGTTCGGTAAACTCCTTTGTGACCTTGCACTAGTGGACACATGGAGGCATCGCTACCTTTCGGACAGGACGTTTTCGTGTTTTTCAACGACAAACAATTCCATGTCCCGTATAGACCTTCTACTAATTTACCGCACCTTCCTTCCCATTTGGGTAATGTTGGTTTTAATCCCTGTATACTGTCTGACCACAATTCCTACTGGATCGAGCTTCGGTTCGACCCACCCCCTTTGTCCTACACCTGGAAACTTAACCCCTTTTGGTTGACGGTGGTTCCGGATTTGGAGGAGGCCCGGCACTGAATGTGATTTTTTTTTTCAGACTAACAAAGACACTGCACCGTTCGAGGTGATATGGGACTCATTTAAGTCCCATGATCGTATGTACCTGTCCCAACACATTTCTAGATACCGGGTGATTCGGCAGGCAGAGCAATCGCTGGTGGCCGCGGAACACAAATTTTCCAATAACCCCTCCCCTTCCACAGCAGACCAGTTGAAACTACAGGCCAGGGTGGTGGTGAATAATCTTCACTTTGAAAAGGCAGAGAGGAAGATATTTTACAACAAACAGAGGTCATATGAGTGCGGAGAGCGGGCGGGACGCCTTGGCCTACATAGCCCACTTAGACCACAAGCCCCTGACGGTGGTTTCCCTATGCACCTCTAGTGGGGATTTGCTTAGACCCTGATGAGGTGGCTGGGGAGTTCAGTTAGTTCTTGGCATCTCTGTACACCTCTGCCACTAATAACCCTAGGGAGGAGATTGCCGCACTTTTGAATGGTATTGACTTGCCCACACTCACACAATTCCAGATGGAGTTGCTAGAGGCCCCTATTACTAAATATGAGATAACGGGGGCGATGTCTCTGCTCAACACCTCTAAAACGCCTGGTTCTGACCGTCTGCCCCTTGAATTCTATAAGACTTATCCTGAAACCCTAGTCCCCAGATTCTAAGAGTTGTTTTCTCACATATTTAAATCAGGATCCCTGCCCCTTTCTATGAGTGAAGCCTACATTGTACTTATTCCCAAACCTGGCAAAGACCTAGAACTCCCTGAATCGTATCGCCCAATCTCGCTGCTCCAACTTGACATTAAAATATTGGCCAAGATCCTGGCGCTACGCCCGAATGAGGTGATTCTCACGTTGGGGTTCATGCCAGCTAAAAGCACGGCTTACAACTTATGTAGGCTCCATATGAACCTGCAGGCTAATCACGACCAGATGGGATGCAGAGCTGTGGTGTCTCTCGACGCCGCAAAGGCATTCGACTCAGTTGAGTGGGAATACCTCTGGGAATGCCTGACACGATTCGGATTCAGGTCCTGTTTTCTTAAGTGGATCCGCCTCCTATATCGGAAACCCATGGCACCAGGATCTTGGTTAATGGTTGGATATCTGACCCTTTTCCTCTCTCAAGGGGTACGTGCCAGGGCTGCCCTCTGCCCCCCTTACTGTTCACTCTTGCCGTGGAACCCCTTGCCTCTTCCCTTAGAATGTACCCAGGCATTCAAGGCCTAAAATGTGGAGCGTTGGAGGAGAAAATCAGTCTCTATGCAGATGACATGTTGTTGTACTTAGCCGATACGGGTCCATCCCTACAGATAGCCCTTGAGACCATTCAAACCTTTGGTAACTGTTCTGGTTTGAGAATTAACTGGGATAAATCCCAAATTCTCCCCATAGACATAGGTGTCCCTTCTTCGCTCCAGGCTTCCTCTCCGCTCCTGAGAATCAGCTCCATGAAATATCTTGGAATCACGATAACCCGTTCACCAGAGGACTTTGTTAAACTTACCATAGAACCCCTGATAGCAAACTTGAAAGCCTCAGACACCTCTAGGTGTGATGGGCAGTGTAAATTTAATCAAAATGGTTCTCCTTCCCCAGTTCCTTTATGTTCTTTGGCACGCTCCAGTTTATTTACCCATCAGACTCTTAAAATCTTTTGAAGCTATTCTTAACTAACTTTTTTGGGGTGCTGCTTGACATAAATTGTCCTGGCAAACGTTGAAGAACCCCACTGACTTGGAGGGCGCAGCTTTGCCCGACTTTAATCTCTACTATTTAGCGGCGCAGCTTTCCCATTTTTTCCAATTTAAACAAGCACGACAAATATCGTTATCTGCCACTGATTTGCTGTCCCTGCGTCCTGGGGCTTGCCCATCCATTCCAGATTCTCCTTAAAGATTTTACTGATACCTGGGCGCTGCGCAATCATAAGGGATTGCTATATAATCATTGTAAAATTTGGGATGTGGTGAATAGTAGACTGAAGGTGCCACCTACACATTTTCACACGCCTCTATGGAATAACCCTTGCCTACATGAACTGTTGACTATACCGGACCGTGTCCTCTGGCTCAACCAGGGGGTGAGGTACTTGTCTGATGCTTACCATGGCACTGTCCTGAAATCTTTTCAGCAATTTAAAGAAGAATTCACTCTCCCTAACTCCATGCATTTTCGTTACCTCCAGCTCCGCCATGCCCTCCAGAAGCAATTCCGAGATGCCCCCCCTAACTTAGAACAATTGGATATCCTATGCATTATAAAGGGACAAGACTCCCGTAAACTTATTTCTGTCTTTTATGACTCCCTTCTTCACCCATCTGCGAGGACTCTTGCTTATAAGGTGAAGGTCTGGGGATGTGGGCGGGCTGGAGGATGACGAGTGGGAATATGCACTTGACGCCTGTAAAAAGGCGCCAACTAAGTTGTCGGATCGCCTCACGTAACTTTACATCTTGCATAGATCATACCTGAACCCGATCCGGCTCCCCAAATACAAACCTAACTACAGTCCCATATGCCCCAGATGCAGCAACCCTTCCAGCACTTTCTTTAATCTTTTATGGTCGTGCCCAGCAATACAGGACTATTGGACTCATATTGTTAAGTTCATTCGTGACGAGATGGGATCTTCCCTGACACTATGCCCTAAATAATGTTTACTTGGAATATTCCCAGATCCAGATTCAGATAAATTCCATAAACTATTCCCCCAAGAATCCCTTTTTATTGCCAGGCTACTCATAGCGAGAAAGTGACTTCAGGCTATGCCCCCGTCAATTCAGGAATGGATTTCTGCAATTAATAAGGTCCTACCATATAAAAAATAAATCTATGTTCACGGGGGATGCCCAGCCAAATATGGTAAGATTTGGGATGACTGGTTAGGTAATGCTGCTACTTGCAATGAGATACTTGAATGATACCTTTTATGATATTTGCTTTTCTCTCTGCTTTTATTAATCTTCAATATTTCTTCCTCACGTTGTTCCAGGCCTGCGAGCCCTCCTGATAGTAGATCCTGCAACTAAATTGTTCATATCCATGTACTCACCTACTTAACTTCTGCGTTGTAGTAATGTGTGTGGAAAACTGATCATACCTATCTTATGTTTAACCACGTTCATGTACACCTGTCTTCCATGCTAATGTTATGCCAATGCATATATTGTACATTGCCTTTACTCCTCTCAATAAAACACCATGTTGTTTGTAAAAAAAAAAATACTATCAAAGGGAACTTTGGTTTCTTGCAAGAAACGAGGAGTTAATAGGAGACCTTTAGTCTAATTTACAAATAATAGAGAACACTGAAAAACATAAAAATAGGTTTGCCAGATGGCAAGGAGACATAGAGGATCTAGATGAGGAGGACTGGACATATGCCATTGAAAAACTTCCCAGGACATCCCTCTCACCGTCCAAAAGGTTATCTCAGCATTATATCATACACAGGGCTCATTATACCCCACAAAAACTATATGCATGGGGAAAATATATAACACCATTATGCCCGCGATGCTCTTTATTTAATGGTTCTCTTATCCACATGCTCTGGCGATGCCCAAAGCTTCATCGTTATTCTGAAAAAATATTTGTAACTTTAAATTTATTATGCTCCACTGAGATAATAGGAACGCCTAAACTTGCACTACTGGGAATAATTCCTGATGGAACATTACCAGTAGAGATGCATACTATGTGGATAGGATCCCTAGCACGTAAAGTTATTTTACAAAAATGGTCATCTGTTGATCTTCCAACCCATAATCAATGGGTTGAGAAACTTAATTATACACTTAAAAGAGAAAAATTAACATATAAGTATAAAGGTACACCCCAAAGGTTTGGTAAAATATGGTCATGTTGGATAGATCCTAGTAATAAATTATATGATGGTTTACTGAGTGGAGAGGAGTGAGGTAAATGAGATAGATGGAAGCAAAGAGTATAAGTAGAGAAGCAAGGAGTAGAAGAGAAGAAATGAGTGCATGATAGAAAGATATCTTGATGCAGTATAGAGGAAGCTGCCACAGTTTAATGATTGATATTAGTGGTGATCAACTTAATGTGTAAAATGTATCTATGTCTCTATAAACTTTTGTTTATTATATGCTAAGCTACTTTAGTCGGAGAGGTGCAAGGTTTTGTTTGTTTTGTGTGTTTTCCTATTTTTGATACTTCATGGATTAATTAGGGGGAAACTGAAGCGCTAGCCAATACTCCAAAGTGAGGGGTGGAAAATTAAACAATCAATAAGTGAAATAATAATGCTGCTCAAATCTAAATTGCAATAACAACAAATAAATTATAAGAATAAAGTGGATGATGAGCGCAAAAAATTAATGAATGATGCACATAGAAAAATACAATATGAATGTGAAACATCCACTGTGAAAAAAGCTCTCTTATAAAAAGAGAAAAATACACCAAGGTGATACATACATCGATACCACTGTGGTGAGAATACAGTGGATAATGAGCGCAATTAATAAATAGTGCACAAAGTGCAATAAAATTATTAAAGCGTGTTATATATAAAGAATATATAAAATAAATCCAATATGAAACAAGCAATAATCTATATTGAAAGAAAATAAATACACCAATGTGATGAATTTATATAGAAAAAACGCTAAACTTTAAGTATAAAACAATATAGCAGTCCAGTGTATGAGCAAGATCTGAAAATAAAATAATGAACACAAAACAGTTGTGGCAAAAGTTCATAAGTGACAATTCCTATGTCAATGGAAAAGGAGTGATGGAATATCCCAAATGGTGACTAAGTGTCCGTGTATAAGTGATGGAGCAATCCTCATATGCAGCTGAGCTCACAGAGCGCTTACCTCACCAACATGTAAATACAGCATGGTATCTCCTTAGATGGGGTACGTCCCGGGCAATGATTCCTCCTCAACTTTCTCCCTGCAATGTCAACAGCTGCGGTCCTGTAGATTTCAGAAACAGCGTCCTTCTCACTGTATAAGCGGCTACGGTCTTCACAAACATGGAGGCTCCGTGTGCAAAAAGCACTCGAGATGACCCAAAATAAAATGGAAAAGGCTCCAATGGTGAAGTATTTCTAAAAGGTTTTATTAAGTCCAAAGAGTAAAACAAAACAATGTTCAGCTTATACAAAGCTAGAACAGTAAACATACAGCGAAAAACCGGCTGTGTGGACGGGCTGATGCGTCACTCTGATGAAGTCACGTGTCGTGACGTAACGAGTAAGGCTTTCAAGACGTGACCGGAAGTGACGCATCAGCCCGTCCACACAGCCGGTTTTTCGCTGTACGTTTACTGTTCTAGCTTTGTATAAGCTGAACATTGTTTTGTTTTACTCTTTGGACTTAATAAAACCTTTTAGAAATACTTCACCATTGGAGCCTTTTCCATTTTATTTTGGGTCATCTCGAGTGCTTTTTGCACACGGAGCCTCCATTTTTGTGAAGACCGTAGCCGCTTATACAGTGAGAAGGACGCTGTTTCTGAAATCTACAGGACCGCAGCTGTTGACATAGCAGGGAGAAAGTTGAGGAGGAATCATTGCCCGGGACGTACCCCATCTAAGGAGATACCATGCTGTATTTACATGTTGGTGACTGACAATCCAACATCATTTCAAGTAGAGAATTCAAGGACTCTGCTCACCAATGGGATTTTCAGCATGTCACTAGCAGTCCCAATTACCCCAGATCCAATGGTCTTGCAGAGTGTAGTGTAAGATTGGCCAAGTATCTCCTAGAGACATGTGCATGCAATGGTGTTGTGCTTGAAGAGGTATACTTTTCTATTTGCAGAGAAACCTTTTTTTGGAATTTTTATTTTAGTAACAGCCAATTCAAGCTAATCACATCAAGTATATTTAAAAAAATAATAATAATACCCTATATGGAGACAGGCAAGATTCAGTGTATTCACTGGCGTCCTCCATGGACAGAAACATGGCAGATATAACTGAAGCCCTGTTCAGCCAGCCTAGCCAGGGGGTGCAGGCTCCCCCCCTGTCCCAGCTCCCTCATTATTCACCTGATGCAGTGCTGCTAGCACGATTTTCTACCATGCTTCAGCAAGAACTTTTCTAAGGCCTGTACTCTAATAACAACTGACCTTAAAAAAGATATTCACTACCTGGGCAGTGATGATAGAGATGATAGAGACAAAGGTGGACAGTACTATTAAGAAGGTCAATCAGAATGCTACCATGATCACGGATCTTCAAGACAGGTTAGAGGCCTACACAAAAATTGAGGACTACGTGAATGGAGAACCATTCACGCAGGTACAATATACGCATTCGCAGCCTTCCAGAAACGCATATTGACCTAGAGGGGGCCATGAAGGACATTATGCGTGAACTGATTCCGGATATTGCTGCCCACCAAATGGAAATCGATCGCATTCATCGAGCTCTGGCAGCTCCGAGGTCTGATATACTCCCACATGATGTAATTGTCAAGCCGCATTACTATCGCATAAAAGAGAAGCTGATGTTTGCGGCCCAGAAAAGACAGAACCTGTCACTGCATAGCACGCCTATCCAACTCTTTACTGATCTGGCAACCTCAACAGTTCAAAAACACAGAAATCTGCGTCCACTTTTGCAGCAGCTGATGGATAAACAGATTAAGTATCGATGGGCCTTCCCATTCAAGCTTTCATTCACCTATAAAGGAAGATCCCATTCATTCTCCACGTTCCAAACAGGCAAAGATCTTCTGCTGAATCTCGGCATTATTACCTGGGACCCCCCGGCACCGTCCTCACCGCACTCTGATCATCGTCCTCTCTCTCCAGACCTGGAGTAAGCTATGAATAAGCACTAAAGTTTGGTGTGAAACGCGTCTGCTTTTTACCCCGTCTGCTGTGGCATGCCATTTGTGTGTTTATTGATTTTAAAATAAAAGCAATTTATTTTTGGAGTGCGGCTGTCCAGAAAGTTTTTCCTTCATTTTGCAACTGACCTGAAGAACTGTCCTTCAACCCTTTTGTTTTTTTTTGTAGTTCAGCTAAGGATGGCTGTCCTGGGCTCATTCAACTTGATCGGCTTGTATAGGCTGTATGAACAGTTCCTTATTTTTGTTACTTACAAAGTTTTTCCTTTTTATTATTTTTTTTTTCTTCTGAAAACCACTTTTTATAGCCGATAATGTGCCCCACCGGGACCCTAGTAGAGTAGATCTTTTTGGCCTACCCATATGGGGATTGGAGGCCCTTGGACTGGAGGTTGAAGGGGCTTCCCTTTGATGGGTGGACCCCAGGGCAGGAACAACTGAAGGGGAACCTTCCTGCCCCAGGGTCGCCACTCGGAGGGACTGGTTGATATTCGCTACTCGCAGGCGTGTTATATATTTACCTGTTTATGATGTTTATAGTTAGACTCTGTCTAGCCTGCTTATAGGAGCAACTCAGGTTGTTTGGGTTGGGGTGGTTATGCATGCCACCTGACAGCGAGACTACTCACCCTCCCTGGAGGATAGTACCCTTGCGCATAATTTACCGGACTTTGTTTCCGGTAGGGGTTGTCCCCCGTGCCTTTTCTCCTTTTTTGCTTAGAGAGCTTAAGTTTGGATTTCTAGGCCTTAGGCTGAACAATGTCTTCTCTATGTCTGTCACTTTGTTCCTAATGCTTTATTTTCTTGTCTTTTCCCCACCCTTCCCACGAGCCTCGGGCCTGCACCCAATTCGCTGTGACTGGTCCGGACAGTCTAAGAGGAGGTTGGTCCTCGCCCTGACAATCATTACCACTTTGTGGATCATACAAGGTAAGAGTGCTCTGCCCTACCACGATGGCTAAATCATATTCCACTGATTATTCGATTGTGAGCCACAATGTTCACGGGTTTAACTCTCCTGTCAAACGGACCAAAGCTTTTCAGTTTTATTTTAAACAAAAAGCTGATGTCCCTCTGCTACAAGAGACTCATTTCTCAAAGACTTCCGCGCCCCAATACTTTAACATAAACTATCCAAAAAATTTCCTTGCGGGGGGCGCTGAAAAAAAGGGAGATGTGGCTATCTGCTTTTCCAAGCGGACTCCTTTTACCCCAATCACAATTGTCAAAGACAAGGGAGGTAGATATCTTATGGCAGTTTTCATAAACAAGAGGTCTCTTTTATATCATACTATGCTCCTAATACTGGACAGACGGAATTCTTTAGCAAAATGTTTCAGACGCTGTTGCCTAAGGCCCAGGGACAGATAATAATAGGGGGTGACAGTAATACTCCCCTAGATAGAATCATGGACAAATCAGAACCTACTAGACCGACTCTAAAGCGACCGCCGATTGGTAGTAGCAGGGTAGCGCGTCTATTTCACTTCCATGGACTGATCGACGCCTGGCGGGAATACAACCACACGGTTAGAGATTACACCTACTATTCACAAGTCCATCACACATATTTTAGGATTGACCACCTATTGGTGCGCACTCCCTTACTCCCATACATAACCTCAGTTAAGATATTGAATACTCCTTGGTCCGACCACTCCCCGAGTAAACTTTCCATTACGGGTCTCTGGACTAAATCTAAACCCTCCCCTTGGAGACTTAATGTCAGTTTATTGAACGACCCTATACTTTATGCAGAAATAGAGCAGGAAATACGGGAATTTTTTACAGTTAATGAGTCTTCGGCCACATCTCCCGCGATTAATTGGGCAGCACATAAGGCCACAATTCGGGGGGAAATTGATACAGGTTGCAGCCAGGGCGAAGCGGGCTTAGGAACAGGAAATTTACTTTTAGAGTCCAAGTTAGAAGACTTGATGAGAGATCAAGCTAGGAACCCCCAGACGGACCTGAGACTCAAAATAAATGAAGTAAAACTCGCACTAAATCTTAGTTTGACCACTCGAGCTGAGAAACATATTAGTTGTTCTAAGCATAGATTTTATACCATGAGGGAAAAACCAACCACAAAAGCTAGTGCCTCAACCCTATAAACCGGCTTTACCTAAATTGCAACTGCCCACTGGCATTTCCACTCAGAACCCAGAGAGGATAGTTAGGGAATTTTATCAATTCTATGCTAAACTATATAGTTCGCCGAATAACTTTGACATGTGTAAGGCTGAGACATTTTTTAGCAATATTCAATTGCCTAGATTGACACAGGCCCACGCTGTTCTGATGGATGGAGCATTCACCGAAACTGAGATAAAATCCGCGATCAAATCCTTGCATCCTTTCCTGGATATTATAACAGAAAATATCAAGACGTACTTGTTCCCCACCTAGGCACATATTTTAATGCCCTGAGACAAGATTGTAAGTTTCCTAGCTACTAAAATGCGGCTTATTTAAATGTAATCCACAAACCCGATCAGGCTGGTTTCATTCCAAATAAGCAGGCATCAGGCCAAACCCGTAGACTAATAAATATCATCTTGGCGATACAATCCGACTGGGATGGTGGAGGGGTCAGAAAGGGCATGTTGCTTTCACTGGACATCCAGAAGGCGTTTGACTCTACAGTATCTCCTGGGACATCCTGTTCGACGTCCTGGGTCATTATGGTTTTGGGCAGCGCTTTCTGGATCTCCTCCTATATGACGCACCGAGTGCTACTTTAATGCTCCGGGGATATTCCTCCCAATCTTTCGCTATGAGGAGAGGAACTAGACAGGACTGTCCGTTATCCCCGTTATTGTTTGCCTTGGCAATGGAGCCGCTAGAGATTAAAATTCGCTCCTGTCCAGACATTCAGGGAATCACTTGTGGGGAGTATGAGCACAAATGCTTGCTTTTCGCCAATGATTTGTTGCTGACCCTGACGTCGCCGACCACCTCCCTTCCTAACCTATATGCAGTGCTTTAAGTGGGCCAAAAGAGGTGCCGGTACTCTATTAGGCGCCGGTGCTCCCCCCCCCCCAATACTGAACATGAAAATACCCTTGGCTGCGTGTGATGGGCACAGTGGCTGCATTTGATGGGCACAGTGGCTGCATTAGATGGGCACAGTGGCGACAATTGATGGTGGCACAGTGGCTGCGTGTGGTGGCACAGTGGCTGCGTGTGATGGCACAGTGGCTGCGTGTGATGGCACAGTGGCTGCGTTTGATGGGCACAGTGGCGACAATTGATGGCACAGTGGCAGTGTGAGTTGGCACAGTGGCTGCATGTGATGGCACAGTGGCGACAATTGATGGCACTGTGGCTGCGTGTGTTCGCACAGTGGCTGCATGTGATGGCACAGTGGCTGCGTTTGGTGGCACAGTGGCTGCGTGTGATGGGCAGAGTGGCGACAATTGATGGCACAGTGGCTGCGTTTGATGGGCACAGTGGCTGCGTTTGGTGGCACAGTGAGGCTGCAACTAATGGGGGTTTTTTTTAGTTAGAGAAGGCAAGCTCAAAATAACTAAAAAAAAATTTTTTTCTGCCATTTTTTTTATTAAAAAACTGATGGTCACCTCAGTCCAACCCCCCCCTCCCTCCAATACAGTCAATTATTTTCTTACTTTCTTCTGTTGCAGTCCTGAGTCCAGGATCCAGACAGTAGCAGCACTAGGAACTGTAGACGCAGGCTGAGCTGAGGCTCCTCGTGACTTGGGCTTCTTTCCTTGCCGCCGACACAGCTCCCTGCGCGAGTCCTCCTCTCACCTCTCACCTCGCCTCCGGCGTGACGTCACGCGGCGCACGCCGGGGAATGAACCAACTTCTCCTCCATGGGGGGGGGTCGAGGAAACGCACAGGACAGGAGTGACAGGACAGAGGAAAGGGAGCCAGGAGCGCACTCGGCAGCAGTGAGTCGGCTCCGGCGGGGCGGCATACAGTTTCTATTGTGACTGCGCTGCCTGTCTGACACACATTACCGGCCCGCAACTCGACAAGCCCACCGGCTGCGTTCCGGTACTGTAAACCCACGTACTGGGTGCACGGAGAGGTGCTGGTACTCTCCAGGGCCATTTTTGGAAGTGGCGGTACTGAGTACCGCCGCGTTCCGGCCCAGTTAAAGCACTGCCTATATGCTATATTACAACCATTCTCTGATCTCTCGGGGCTAAAAATCAATCACAGTAAATCTAAGGCACTGAATCTATCACTGTCAAGCCCTACCCAGACAGCGCTTGAACAGGCGTTTAGCTTCAGATGGGAACCTGATGCACTTTCTTATCTAGGTGTCCGTTTGACCACTTCTTTTTAAACGACTAACTGAAGATTTAGCGAAGTGGCAGATTCCCCCTCCATCGTGGTTCGGCAGACTTCACTCTATAAAAATGAATGTTTTACCTAGATTATTGTATTCCTTTCGCACCTTACCAGTACCATTGGCCCGAAATGATCTTAAAATATTTCAAAGAAAACTTCTCCAGTACATTTGTGGAAACCAGAGGCCCAGGGTGAATAAGAGCACTCTATATACGCCAAAACGAAAAGCCGCACTTGGTCTGCCGGACTTACAGAAATATTTCTACGCAGCTCAGCTAGCGCAACTTGCCAGATTCCTATCTCTTACATTATGTATCTCTTACATTATGTATCTCTTACATTGATATTATGCCCTTCATTATCCTTCTCACTAGAATTATGGGATAGAGTCTCGAGATCTCAGAGTTTGAAATCTCCCCATTCTCCTCTGGCACCATTATTGAAAAATAGAGCATTCACCCCAGGCCTCACTCCCCTTGCGTTTGACTGGTGGACTAATAAGGGTCTACTGCGTATAGCTGACTTCTATGACCATAAGGGTATGTTGTCCGAACAGACTATGATTGAGAAGTATATGCCTTTAACGACTTCCATACCAGGCACTTACGCACCTTCCTGCCTTAGCCAATTTTCAACTTTCAGCGCTGTCGCACTTTGAATGACAATTGCGCGGTCATGCTACACTGTACCTAAACATTTATTTTATTAATTTTGTTCCCACAAATAGAGCTTTCTTTTGGTGGTATTTGATCACCTCTGCAGTTTTTATTTTTTGCGCAACAACTAAAAAAAGACCGAAAATTTAGAAAAAAATAAAGTTTTTTTTTTCTTACATTTTTTGTAAATAAGTAAGTTTTCTTCTTCAATTACGGGCACTGATATGGCAGGACTGACGGGCACCGATGAGGTGGCACTGATGGTCATCGATGAGGTGGCAATGATGGGCACCGATGAGGCAGCACTGATAGGCGGCACTGATGGGCATTGATAGGCGGCGCTGGTATGCAGCACTGATGGGCACTCATAGGCAGCACTGGGCACTCATAGGCGGCACTGATGGGTACTTATGGGTGGCACAGATGGGCACTGATAGGTGGCACTGATGGACACTGAGGGGTGGCACTGATGGCATTGCTGGGCATCACTTATTTATTTACAAATTTTTCACAGTGCCCATGTTGCCAGTCAGTGCCCATTTATGGGCACTGATTGGCATCTATTGTAATTTTTTAATGTGGATGGCAATGGGGGATGTACCTGGCCATCCACATGTTACCCCCTTCCCTGGTGGTCCTGGTGACCTTCCTGCTGGTCCAGTGTTGGCATCCAAGGGGGGGCTGCGCTGATAAACAATCAGTGTGAACCCCCCCCCGTCAGGAGAGCCACCGATCGGCTCTCCTCTACTTGCGTCTGTCAGACATGAGTGAGGAAGAGCCGATCAACGGCTCTTCCTGTTTTTATCGTGATCAGCCATGATTGGGCACGGCTGATCACGTGGTAAAGAGCCTTCGCCGGAGGCTCTTTACTGACACCCCGCATCACCGATCGCCGCGCTATGTGCCCCCACTGGCGCGTGCTGGAATGTTATCCCGCAGGACGTCAATAGACGTCCAGTCAGGATTTCAGAACCACTTCCCGGACATCAATTTACTATTGACCGGGCGGGAAGTGGTTAATAGAGAGCTACAGATATACTCAGATTTCTCATTATATACAAACCCTGGCCCATAAGACTGACCTAGCGACACTGACACCTATGGAACGTTTGCGCACCCAATACGATAAGATGAAGGGTCATATATCTTCTATTTATATGATATTGATGGGGGAGTCGACAAAGCTGAACTATATGATTCAATGGGAGAAAGATCTCCAGGAAACTTTAGATTTGGATGAATGGCACACGTTAGTGGAGACGGCTTCTCGATCACTCATTAATACCTCGATAATAGAGGCAAATTATAAGGTTCTATTTCGATGGTATATGGTGCTCACCTTTGTATCCCCCAGGTATTTCAGAGGTTGTGGCCAAATTGGTATGGCCTACCACATATGGTGGACATGCCCCAAGGTTCGAAGGTTTTGGATTAGAATTTATAATTTTCTTTACACACTCACTCAGATTAATTTACGGAAATCAGCAAAGCAAGCTTTACTGGGTGGTAGAGTGGATGGGGCCTCCAAGTCTTGTAGGCGGCTTCTCACTTTCATATTCATTTCTGCAAAGATGGCCAGAAATTGGAGGTCTGCTGCTCTGCCATTCGAACAGTTTAAAGGTAAACTCACCTGGTTGATGTTGAATGAAAGGTTAACGGCATTAGCGCAAGATAGAGAGTGTGGGACCCATGGCTTAAATTACTAACGAATGATCCCAAGATGATCACTATGTAGCTTCTTACTTCCGGCTGGTATGTTTGGGTGCGGAGACGGGGTTCTTTTGCCTCCCCCCCTCCCTCCCTTCCTTCCTTTTCTTTTCCTTCTCTCTGACCTTCATTTTTATCCCTCTGCTCTTTTCCTTATACTTCTCTTTCTTTGTTTTGTATAATTACGAACGATTGTTGTCAGTCCTTGCTGGACGATTGGGAGCCTGTGCGGCCTGGTGGCCTCGCTCCCCCCCCCTGGTGTTTTGGTGGGGGGGTGGCCCTTATGGACGGGTGGGCCTCCTACGGGGGCTGGGGCTCTACGTTAGACGTGGACCCTTGGTGTAATGGGCCAGAGTAAGCTTTATTGCCGCACCGATAAACCCTGGTCAGCTTCTGTACTAGTTTTGTTTTTTCTTTTGTTTATCGTTCTCTTAGTGTAATTAACTGGACTGCGATTCAGTGATCACAAAATGTTGAATTAATATTATACAAAGAAAAGTTAAGATTATTTTTCTACTTCCTTGTATCGAAAACCTTTAATAAAAATGATAGAAAAATAGAAAAAAATAATAATCAGGTAGGAGATTTGTACTTTTTTTTTGAAAATCCCCTTGAGGTATAATTGGGAATTATATATTTTGATTATGTTATAAAAAAACAGCCTAAACACAATTGATTTCTACTAGATGCTAAGATCCTTGTCCCAGAAATGCTTACATTGTTTATATTTCACATGCTCTTTTTTCTTAATGTCTTCCAATTGTGTTAAAAGGAAATACATTAGAGAGATAGTGTCCATTATTGATCATTTTGAAAGCACTGAAAATTTAATTTCAAAATTGTTTTTTGTACAGACCCTGGAATGCAAGAAATCTGAATAATGTATTGGGTCAATTAATTTCTCTACTGCTCTCATCACTGAGCATTGTACTGTATACGGGTCTGTTGCAATCTCCTAAAGAGAATGCTTAGTCTCTTAAAGGGGTTGTAAAGGAAACATTTTTTTTTCATAATAAGCATCCTTTACCTGCAGACATTCCTCTTTTCACTTCCTCATTGTTCGTTTTTGCTCAGAAGTTGCTCTATTTTTTTCTCTGTTCACTTCCTGCTTGTCTGATTTTTACTCACCACCGTGAAGGGAGGCTTTACTGCGGTGGTCATCAACGTGCTCGCCCCCTCCTGGGAACTACATCTGTGTGGCATGGACACTCTCTACGTGTTAGAGACTTCAAGGAAGTGTGAATTACTGGGTGTGTCGCAATTCATACTGGGAAATGTAGTTATTACATGAACAAACGATGCAAATCAGGAAGTGAATGAGAGAACAGAAACTAGAATGCCGGAGGTGATATAGATGAAGGAATTTATTAGGTATTTACTCGTTTTTTAACAGAATCATTACACTATTCTGTCTGTCTACCTTGCAGACATTAATTTTAGGCAAAAACATTTTTTCCTTTAATGACCCTTTAAGAGTTTTTCAATTATGTGTATATACAGTATAAATGTAAGATAATTGTATTTTTGGCTGTTGGCATTAGGTTCTATCCTTTTAATTGTAAATGGTGTTAGCAGTAAGTGTTAATGTGTTAAATAACAAGTTCCTGTGCATAGTTTCTAAATATAAACTATATGTACATGGGAGCAGCCTTGTTTGCTTATTAAATATGCAGGTTTGCTTCCTCTTAAAGTAGAACTATTGCCTCCCCTGAAAAAAAGTGTTGCAGCACTTAAGCCCTGTACACACGGCCCGGATTCTCGTCAGGAAAAAATGTTGTTTTTCCTGATGAGATTCCTGGCAAGAATCTCTTGCCGGACGAGTGTACAGACACACCATTCAAAAGAACCGCGCTCTTTTGAATGGCACGAACCCGGTGACATCATCAACTACGATGAGCATGCGCTCGTCACATTCGATGCCGTTGCCGCCAACTTGCTTCACCCTACCTATGCCTTGGAAGCTACCGTGCATGCGTCTGAGTCATTTCGAGCTTGCGCGGGTTTCCATGGAGAGGTAAGTATACACACGCTGGGGTTTCTCGGCAGGAAAACACTGCCGAGAATCTCACAACGAGAAAATAGAGAACAGGTTCTCTATATTTCTCATCTAGATTATGGGCAGTTTTCTTGACGAGAAACCTCAAAGCCTCTTACATACGCACGGTTTACTCGGCAAGAATGCTCTGCCAGAAGTTTTCTTGCTAGTTCTTGCTGCGAAAACTGTGCGCGTGTACGAGGCTTAACAGTCTAACTCCAGATTTCATTTCACTTTGGGCTTGGCCCAAACAAACAAACAATTTTAGTTACTAGGAAATGTGCCTGCTGCCAGCACTGTATAAATATACACAGCATCAGATATATACAGTAAACAGCACTGTGCTCCAGCAGCAGAACTTGATGAATGAATACAAGGCTTTCTCTTGAATATGCAGTTCAGTTTTGGGCCCCAGTTCTCAAAAAGGATATTGGAGAACTGGAGAAAGTGCAGAGAAGGGCAACCAAACTGATAAGAGGCATGGAGGAGCTCAGCTTTGAGGAAAGATTAGAGGAACTGAATTTATTCACTCTTGAGAAGAGGAGATTAAAGTGGAGTTCCACCCATAAATATAACATTACATCAGTAGTTTTAAAAAAATGTCATTAGTCCTTTACGAAAAAATTTTTTTTTTTTGGATGCCTTCAAAGTGTTGTTGCTAGGTAGAATAGTTAATCTTCCCACTTCCTGCACCTAGGTGCTTAAGCTTCACCGCACAGACTCCTGGGAATGTAGTGGGTGTAACTTTCCAGGAGTCTGTGCACTCCCCAGTCTCAAAGAATCATGTGACTTGGACAGCACAGGTGCTGAAACCTGATCTGACACTGCTTGTGCAGCACTGAGCATGTGCTAGATCTGCAAGGCTGAAATCCAGGAAGTCATACAGTCTGGCTTCATGATGCCCACACTTAAGATGGCCCCAGTCAATTTCTATTTTATAAAGTGTCTAAATGCTGTAACAACCTAACAAAACGGACCTTAGTTTACAGACTAACTTTACTTTAGAATACATTAAGCTTGTGTATTACAGGGGTCTTTATATTTAAAAAGTGAAATTGTGGCCGGAACTCCGCTTTAAGGGGAGATATAATCAACATGTACAAATATATAAGGGGTCCATATAGTGAACTTGGTGTTGAGTTATTCACTTTACGGTCAACACTGAGGACACAGGGGGCACTCTTTACATCTGGAGGAAAAGAGATTTCATCTCCAAATACGGAAAGGTTTCTTCACAGTAAGAGCTGTGAAAATGTGGAATAGACTCCCGGCAGAGGTGGTTCTGGCCAGCTCAGTAAAGTGCTTTAAGAAAGGCCTGGATACTTTCCTAAATGTACATAATATAACTGGGTACTAACATTTATAGGTAAAGTTGATCTGGGGAACATCCGATTGCCTCATGGGGGATCAGGAAGGAATTTTTACCCCTGCTGTAGCAAATTGGATCATGCTTTGCTGGGTTTTTTTTTTTGCCTTCCTCTGGATCAACTGTGGGTATAAAATTGGGTATATGTGATTGTATGATATTATCATTATTTTTTTTTTTTGGTTGAACTTGATGGACTTGTCTTTTTTCAACCTGACTAACTATGTAACTATGTAACTACGATTGGCTGAGGTGGAGATTGTGATGTCATCTCCCCAGATTTCCACCTGAGCCAATTATATAATTTTTAACGCCAACTTACTTCCTGGAATGGTACCAAATTGTTGGTATAGAGCAAACGTGGTACCAATTTACAGGGATTGAGATATATACCAGGAAACTACAGACCAGTCAGTCTAATATAAGTACAGTAAAACCATGGATTGCAAGCATAATTTGTTCCAGAAACATGCTTGTAATCCAAAGCACTTGTATATCAAAGCAAATTTTCCCATAAGAAATAATAAAATCTCAAATGATTCGTTCCACTACCATTTATTCATAAGTCATTCAGTTTATAGTCCATATAAAAAGATTATAGCAATGTGATAAGTTGTGTAACCATAAAATGTCCCTCCTCAAATGGAAGCCTCCACATGGGTATTAGAAGCAAAATCCCTCAAGCGCTACAATGTATAAAAGAGAAGAAAGGTGCCTCTAAGTGTAGCAATATGGTTACATTTAATGAAGGTACACCATTTAGCAACTCACATGGTTGATGATTAAAACAGACAAAATCTAAAAATGCAGGCATCTGGGGTAAAGCTGTCCACTTAGACTGTCCTCCTCACTGCTGGCTCTCATCTAAAATTGTCTGCAATGGTGACCGGGAAGACTTCCCTGCAGTAGAGCGATCTGAAAGCGAGGCTTGAATCACTCATGGAAGGGACAACATCAATGGGGTGAGGAGAATGGTCTATTTGGACAGCATTACCTTGAATGCCTGCATACTTAGATGTGACTGTTTTATTCTTCAACCATGTGAGTTGCTAAATGTTGTACCTTCATTAAATGTAACCATACCATTCTACACTTAGAGGCGTCTCTCTTCTTTTTTATACTCAGTTGTGACATGACGCTACTCCTATATCAAGACATCGCTTGTATATCAAGTCAAAATTTATTAAAGAATTTTGCTTGTTTTGCAAAACGCTCTCAAACCAAGTTATTCTCAAACCAAGAGTTTACTGTAGTTTGTCAGATATTTGAGGGAATGGTTATACATAGAGTTGAGCAAACCCAAAGTGTAAAGTTCGGGTTCAGGAAGGACTTTGGGTTTTTCCCGAACCCGAATAATTGGAAAAAGTTTGGGTCCGGGATCGGAGTTCGGGAAAAAAAAAATGCGTGGAGGTCCCCGCAAATTCAATAACCAGACCCTTTAGGTCTGGTATGGATATTAAGGGGAACCCCGCCGTCAATTATGTTGATGGGGACAAGGGTCTCATCCCCACAACCCTTGCCCGGTGGTTGTGGGGGTATGCGGGCGGGAGGCTTATCAGAATCTGGAAGACCCCTTTAACAAAGGGGACCCCCAGATCCTGACCCCCCCCCCCGTGTGAAATGGTAATGGGGTACACTGTACCCCTACCATTTCACGAAGGAAGTGTAAATTCTTGTAAAAAAAACACACACACACCGTAGAATAAAGTCCTTTATTAATAAAAAAAGAAAAAAAGAAAAAAACTCCAGCGGTGATAATCCACTCGTTCCCGGCTTCCTGCTCCAACGATGTCCTGATCCAGCGACGAATGCGGGTGATCTCCAGCGATGAGAAGATCCAGCGACGGGTGATCTCCGCTCCAGCGATGAGAAGATCCATCCATCCGGAGCGCAGCATCGCCGACCTCCTCTCATCGCTGGACACAGCCCAGCGAATGGCGCGCTGAAGCTGTGACATTACTTATATAGAGGAGGCAGGGCCACCCGTCACGTGACCCCGCACCCTCTGACGTACCCTCTGCTACGTCACTGGGGAAGCCCAGAGTCTTCCCTCTTCCTGGGCTTCCCCAGTGACGTAGCAGAGGGTACGTCAGAGGGTGCGGGGTCACGTGACGGGTGGCCCTGCCTCCCCTATATAAGTAATGTCACAGCTCCAGCGCGTCATTCGCTGGGCTGTGTCCAGCGATGAGAGGAGGTCGGCGATGCTGCGCTCCGGATGGATGGATCTTCTCATCGCTGGAGCGGAGATCACCCGTCGCTGGATCTTCTCATCGCTGGAGATCACCCGCATTCGTCGCTGGATCAGGACATCGTTGGAGCAGGAAGCCGGGAACGAGTGGATTATCACCGCTGGAGTTTTTTTCTTTTTTTATTAATTAAGGACTTTATTCTACGGTGTGTGTGTGTTTTTTTTTTTTACAAGAATTTACACTTGCTTCGTGAAATGGTAGGGGTACAGTGTACAGGGGGGGGGTCAGGATCTGGGGGTCCCCTTTGTTAAAGGGGTCTTCCAGATTCTGAGGCGTACTCAATGTTAAAGCGGTGGTTCACCCATAAAAACGACTTCCCCCTATTACACTGCCCCCCCGCATTACAATACGAATATGCCATTAATTTTTTTTTGCCTGCTGTACATACCTGGGTACAGCTATTCACCCGTGTCCTCCGGGTTGCGAGTCCCGCGGGAGTGGGCGTTCCTACCATGGCGGTGATTGACGTTTTGACTAAAAACCGAGCTCCCCCGTCGCGTAAGCAGCGTCACGATTGGCGGAAGGAGCCGAACGGCGAGTCGGCGCTATACTGCGCCTGCGCATCGCAGTTCGGCTCCTTTCGCAAGTCGTGACGCGGCTTACGTGACGGGGGGGAGCTCATTTTTTAGTCAAAACGTCAATCACCGCCATGGTAGGAACGCCCACTCCCGCGGGACTCGCAACCCGGAGGACACGGGTGAATAGCTGTACCCAGGTATGTACAGCAGCCAAAAAAAAATTAATGGCATATTCGTATTGTAATGCGGGGGGGCAGTGTAATAGGGGGAAGTCGTTTTTATGGGTGAACCACCGCTTTAAGTATGGCCATCCTTCCCGCGTATCACGTCGTTTGCGTAAGTCGTTTGTGAATAGGAATTTGTGTAGAATGAGGTCATCGTCGTAAGCATTGGCTGGTTCCGGTTTAATTTCGAGCATGCGCACTGGGATACCCCCAGGGACGGCGCATGCGCTGCTAAAAAAAAAAGTTGTTTACGTCGGGTCACAACGTATTCACATAAAACACGCCCCTATCACTTCCATTTGAATTCCGCGCCCTTACGCCGCAACAGATACACTACGCCGCCGTAACTTACGGCGCAAATTCGTTGAGGATTCAAACCAAACAAAAAAAGGTTACAGCGCCGTAGCGTATCTTAGATACGCTGCGCCCGGCGCAGATGTATGTGGATCTGCCCCTTAATCTATAAAATAAGGTCTGTTAAAGTTGATGACATTTTATGAATAGGAAACTATCAAACATCAATGGGTCCAGACAGTAGTGATAAATGACTCATTCTTGCTTGTAGATCACAGACTTGTCAATAGCAAGCAATGCCAAGCTGCAGCTGACAAAGCTAGCAAAATATTCTCATGCATTAAAAAGTAAATACATTTGAGAGATAAATCAATAATTGCACCCCTTTACAAAACACTGGTTTGGCCTCATCTTGAATATACAGTTCAGTTTTGGTTACTAAAGCCCTGTACACATGGGTCAAATATCGGCGGGGTATCGCCTGGTTCAAATGTCCTGGTTCATGACCAAAAAAGGTCTGCCAATTGGGATTGGATCAGTGCTCTCAGCCAATGGCTGAGAGCACTGACTGATATGTCCTGGCAGGGGGACCGTCCCCCTGTCAGAACACAATAGCTCAGTGGGGAGATCGCTGCACTAACATCAGATTTTTAGTACCGGATTCGTCCTGAGGGGTTACAGTGTTGTGGCACCACCACCACCCAAGGCTCAAATTTTTCCGCTCCTGTTTAACATGGGCATGCAATTAAATTTTTTTATATTATATTGAACAGCAGGACCCCTTCCTGCACCCTACAAGAATAACTGTGAGGGATTACAGTGTTATGGCAACATCAAACCCAAAGGCCTAATTTTTCTGCCCCTGTTTAACAGGGACTTGTAATTACAATTTTTGAAATAATATTTAACTGCAGGACCCGTTCCTGTGCTCAACAAGAGTAACTGTGTCAGTGTTCTGGCACCACCAACACCTAAGGCCCTTTTTTTCTGCAGAGTATATAGTGCAGTCCATATAGTATATACTGTATACTGCAGTTCAGACTATGTAGTGCCTGGGGGAACCCCACGCCATTTTTTCTTTTTTAGCCTGTTAATGGACTGGGGGGAATCCACGCTGTTTTTTTTTTACAATGATTTTTTATGTATATTGTCGAGATCCGGCAGTACATTACAGCCGCCAGCAATTTTGAATAAAAATGTTTCCTTTAGAAATTAAATTTTGCTGCGGGACTGTTATGAAAGATGTGCTACTTTACAGGCAGACTAAGGGGACCCCTCAGGCAATATATTTAAAGAGGAAGTAAACCCTCCGCATAGCATACTAGCTCATTATGTATTACTTACCTCCGAACGAAGCCCCCGAATCGGTCCACGTCTCCCCATGTCGTCCCGGAGTTACTTCCGGGTATTGTGGCTCCGGTGTTGTGATTGGCCAGAGCCGCGATGAAGTCACTCCCGTGGCATACGCGCGGTAGCTGCCGGTAACGGCATGAACACTAAAGCAACAGCACATGTGTCATTGATTTAGTTTGCCCCAGTGCGCATGTGCCGATGAGTTTGGCACATGCAGACACAGGGGGATATCTCCTAAACCATGCAGGTTTAGGAGATATCCTGGGTAGCTACATGTAAGCCTTACTATACTGTAGCATAAAGTTATAAAAAAGGGTTTACAACCACTTTAAAGTCAAATTTCATTTTTATTGTTTCACTTTAAGCATTATTAAAATCACTGCTCCTGAAAAAACGTTGATGTCCCCTTGGGTAGTACCCGGATCCCCATTTACTTTTTGTGACAAAAACTTGCATATAGGCCTTTAAAATTACTTTTGATTTTTCATGTTCGTGTCCCATAGACTTTAACAGTGTTCGCACACATTTTTTGCCTGTTCGCATTTTCTGCTGCAAACCAAAACTGGGGGGGGGGGGGGGTTTGGCTCATACCTAGTAGACTTGATGGCCCGGATTCACGTAGAGCGGCGTATATTTGTGCGGGCGTAGCGCATCTCATATGCGCTACGCCGACGTAACACAGAGAGGCAAGAACAGTATTCACAAAGCACTTGCTCCCTACGTTGCGCCGGCGTAGCGTAAATTGGTCGGCGTAAGCCCGCCTAATTCAAAGTAGGAAGGAAGTGGGCGTGATACATTAAAATGAAGCGTGACCCCATGCAAATAAGGGGCCGAACGAATGGCGCATGCGCCGTCCCGTGGACACTTCCCAGTGCGCATGTTCAGAATCACATCGGAACGAACGCCTAAGATACGTTGAATCACTGAACGTAACCTACGCCGAGCCCTATTCACGTAGTACTACGTAAACAACGTAAAATACAACGGCTGTTCCGACGTCCATACCTTTGCATGGGTTGCGCCACCTATATGTGGAATAACTTTACGCCGGACGTACACCTTACGTAAACGGCGTAGATTACAGCGAGAGGCGCAAGTACGTTCGTGAATCTGCGTATCTATGTCATTTACATATTCGACGCGTAAATCAATGGAAGCGCCCCTTGCGGCCAGCGTAAATATGTGCCCAAGATACGACGGCGTAGGAAACTTATGTTGGTCGTATGAAGCCAAATTTCAGGCGTATCTTACTTGCAGAATCAGGCGCAGAGATACAACGGCGCATCTGTGCACTTACGCGGCGTATCAGTAGATACGTTGGCGTAAGTGCTTTCAGAATCCGGGCCGATGTCTGTGATTGTTTGACAGTTGTGGAAGTTAAATAGTGAGATAGATGACACTGAATTAGCGGGAGTTGAAGACAGACATTCACAGAAATACTGTTGTTAATAATTATGTATGAGAAACGTCAACTGAACAATAGGCAGCATTTCATATTGTGCTTTGTCAGAATAAGTAAGAGACTGTGATGTTCACAATGACAAAGAGCAACGGAGAATATTGTTTCAGAACTCTACACAACTCAGAAATGGTTATAACATGCAAGTGTTTTATAATTGCATGCCAAATGTAATAAAGGAAGCTTGTCATAATAGAAATACTGGCCCGGATTCAGATAGCTTTGCCTATCTTTAGGCGGGCGTAGCGTATCTCAGATACACTACGCCGCCGTAAGTTTGAGCAGCAAGTTGTGTATTCACATACAACTTGCGCTTAAACTTACGGCGGCGCAGTGTAACTGGACCGGCGTAAGCCCGCTTAATTCAAAATAGGCGGGTTGGGGGCGTGTATCATGTAAAATAGTACTGACCCCACGTTTTTGACGTTTTCAAAGAACGGCGCATGCGCCGTCCGTGGACATATCCCAGTGCGCATGCTCTAAATGACGTCGGCAAATCGTCATGCTTTCGATGTGAACGTAAATTACATCCAGCCGTATTCGCGAACGACTTACGCAAACAACGTAAAAAATTCAAAATTCGGCGCGGGAACGAGCGCCATACTTAACATTGGCTACGCCTCATATAGCAGGGGTAACTATACGCCGGAAAAAGCCGAACGCAAAAAAAACGACGGGCGGTCGTTCGTTTCTGAATCGGCGTAAATACTAATTTGCATATTCCTCGCGTAAAAATACGGAAGCGCCACCTAGCGGCCAGCCTGAAATTGCAGCCTAAGATCCGACGGTGTAAGACACTTACACCTGTCGGATCTTAGGAATATCTATGCGTAGCTGATTCTCTGAATCAGGCGCATAGATATGACCGACCCCACTCAGAGATACGCCGTCGTATCTCTTTTCTGAATCCGGGGCACTGTATGTAGGCTATGGTTGTGAAGCTGCTTTTGAAAATGCCCAGTTGTCATGCTGATCCCCTGGCTTTATTGCTTCTGAGATACTATTAGGGCTGCAACTAACGATTATTTTCATAATCGATTAGTTGGCCGATTATTGTTTTGATTATTGGTTAATTGGATAATAACCTTAAAAAAAAGTGTGGTGTATAATTTATATAATATGAAAAGTAAAAGAAAAAGGCAATTTATTCTTAAAGCGGAGGTTCCGCGGGTATTCTTTTTTTTTTTTTTTTTTTTACATGCTTCTGGCGGTCTTACCTTGATTGATCCGGTACTCGCGTGTCCTAATACTAGAGCCGCCAGCATAGTCATTCTGCACGAAAAGATATTTTATAAAAATTTGTGATGGACGTTTCCATCTTGCTTGTGGGCAGTCTGAAGCCCACAAGCGTATCCTTCCGGGATACGGTGAATGCTGATGTCCCAGCATTCACCGCTCTATCCCGCGCATGTGCAGTGTTGACGGCGAGCGGGGCCGTCAACACTACACCGTTGCCATCACAACAGCCGGCGTCCTATACTTAAAATGGCGAATTCGTAGCCGCCCTCGTCACATGACCCGCTTACCGAGTCACATGACCCGCTTGCCGAGTCACGTGACCCGCAAGATAACGCGGGATCACAGTCCTGGGAGTCTCATCGCTCACTCCCAGGAGACATCGCGCTCGGCCGGGGAAAAGTAAATACACGCCCACTCCCGCGGGGAAAGGATCCCAGAAACAAGACTAAATGCGGCATTATCAAGGTAAACAATCGGATTAAAGATAAATAAAAAATGGATTATGCATACACGATGGCTGGTGGTTTGATTTAGACAAACTTGACATTTAGGGTGAACCTCCGCTTTAAATATGTATATGCAGTGGTAAATATAAATAAACAACTATATGATTAAGGAGAAGAATCTCTAATCAGTTCTGAGAATAACAGACAGAAGAGATATAGGGCCAGATTCACAAAGAGATACGACGGTGTATCTACAGATACACCATCGTATCTCTGACTTAGACAGGTCCTATCTATGCGCCTGATTCATAGAAGCAGTTACGCATAGATAGGGCGAAGATCTGACAGTGTTACACTGTGTTACACTGTCAGATCTTTTTTTTTTATTAAAAATGGCGCCGGGGGCGTTCCCGCTGATTTACACTGAATAATATGTAAATCAGCGAGATACGCAAATTCACGAACGTACACGGACCCGACGCTGTGTTCTTGCGTCGTTTCCGTAGCGCGGTACCCGTCGTATACTTACCCTTTCTAAAAGCAGGCGCAGCCAATGTTAAGTATGGCCGTCGTTCCCGCGTCGAATTTGAATTTTTTTACGTAGTTTCCGTAAGTCGTTCTCGAATACGGAACTACGTAGTTTACGTACGCGTCGCAACCACTGACGTCCTAGCGACGTCAGTGGGAGCAATGCACGCCGGGAAATTTCGCAGACGGCGCCTGCGCATTTAAATCGGCGCGGGAACGCGCCTGATTTAAATATGACACTCCCCTAGCCGCGGAATTTGAATTCCGCTGGGGGATTTAGGATCCGCCGTCGCAAGTTTGGAGGTAAGTGGTTTGTGAATTAGCAACTTGCCTCCTAAACTTGCGGGAGCGGATCTTAATTTACGTAGATCGAGCGGATCTATAGATCCGCTGAGCTACGTGAATCTGGCCCTCACTGTATATATTATTAGAGGTTCAATCTAGTAAATATCATAATTTTTTTTATTTAGAGCCCATTCACACCTAGGCGTTTTGTCGCCTCTAGTGTGACGCCGCTGCCGCCCTGGCACGCCAGAGGGATGATTTAACAATGCCCTCTATGGAGATGGTTCACATCTCCACGCCGAACGCCTGCCGCCTGAAAAAAAGTCCCGGACCTTTTTTTCAGGCGGCTTTCGGCGTTCGGCATAGGAGATGGGAACCATCTCCATAGGGGGACAGTAATTAGTGCACATCTAGGCGGACAATCGCGGCGACAAAACGCAAATCGCGGTACAAAACGCTGCTATTTGTCGCCGCAATTCGTGGGACAGCCTTAAAAAAAAAAAGAAAATGAAAGATAATTTTGCCGATTTCCAGACAGAACTGTAATATATTATGCATGACAGTTTGCCTTGTCATAGGCAGGTGGCTTGATAATAGCTCCCTGCACCTGCTGTCACCTATGCTGGCCATACAAAAACAATGTCTTCTTACAAAAAGAAAATCGTTTTAACCACTTCCCGGCCCGGGCCATTTTTTGCGATACAGTACTGCATCGCTTTAACTGACAATTGCGCAGTCGTGTGACGCTGTACCCAAACAAAGTTTATGTCCTTTTTTCCCCACAGATAGAGCTTTCATTTGACCACCTCTGCGTTTTCTATTTTTTGCGCTATATACAAAAAAAGAGTGACAATTTTGAAAAATATATAATTTTTTTTGCTTTAATAAATATCCCCAAAATGTTTTAAAAAAATAATTTCTTCCTCAGTTTAGGCCAATATATATTCTTTTACAATTTTTTTCATCCAAAAAATCGCAATAAGCGTATATTGATTGGTTTGCGCAAAAGTTATAGCGTCTACAAACTAGGGGAAAGATGTATGGCATTTTTAGGGCATTTTTATTATTATAATTTTTTTTTACTAGTAATGGCGGTGATCTGCAACTTTTAGCGGTACTGCGACATTGCGGCAGACAGATTGGACACTTTTAAAATAAATGGGGCCAATGACAATTATACAGCGATCAGAGTTTAAAAGAGCCACTGATTTCTGTATAAATGTCACTGGCAGGGAAGGAGTTAACACTAGGGGGTGATCAAGGGGTTAAATATGTTCCCTTGTTAGTGTTTCTAGGACTGACTGGGGGAGGAGACAGATCATTGTTCCTAATTAGTCTTCTCTCCCCTGACAGAACTCGCACAAATCCCTGTTCCTGCTCTTGTGCACGCGATCATAGGTGGCCAGTGGCGATCGCGCCCGCCGGGCCACACGCATCGGGTTCCCTGCCGTGCAGCAGGTGCGCGCGATGCATACTAGCTCATTATGCGTTTAGTTTGCAGGGGAAAAAGTAAAACCCATCAGAGTTTACTTCCTCTTTATAGTAGTACTAAAAGCTGAGACTTTTTTTTTCATGGATATGATCATTTTAGATATAATGCACAATACTGGTAAAAGTTTACTTTAAATGCAATTATAATGCCTTATATCACCTTCTCCGGGTTTAGAGTTTTTAAAGCGATTTTTTTTTTTAAACAACAAACATGTTATACTTACCTGCTCTGTAATGGTTTTGCCAGGGCTGGCCCAGGACATTATTTTGCCTGGATCCAATAATGAAATTGTGCCCCCCCCCCCCAAAAAAAGCAGGCTCACCAAAAGGTCCCCACATGCATTATTTTATATCATGATAATGATATACTCATCAGTGCCCACCAGTGCAGCCTATCAGTGTCCATCAGAGCCACCTCATCAGTGCCTATCAGTACCTATTAGTGCAGCATATCAGTGCTCATCAGTGCCACCTCATCAGTGCCCACCAGTGCAGCCTATCAGTGTCCATCAGAGCCACCTCATCAGTGCCTATCAGTACCTATTAGTGCAGCATATCAGTGTTCATCAGTGCCACCTCATCAGTGCCCACCAGTGCAGCTTATCAGTGTCTATCAGAGCCACCTCATCAGTGCCTATCAGTACCTATTAGTGCAGCCTATCAGTGCCACCTCATCAGTGCCCATCAGTGCAGCTTTTCAGTGCCCACCAGTGCAGCCTATTAGTGCCATCTCATCAGTGCAGCCTATCGGTGCCCATCAGTGCAGCCTATCTGTGCCCATCAGTTTCCATCAGTGCCACATCATTAGTGCCCACCAGTTCAATCTAACAGTGTCCATCAGTGCAGCCTATCAGTTCCCATCAGTACCACCTTATCAGTGTCCACCAGAGCAGCCTATCAGTGCCTATCAGTGCAGCTTTTCATTGAAGCCTATCAGTGCCCATCAGTGCCCACCAGTGCAGCCTGTCAGTGTCCATTAGTGCCACCTCATCAATGCAGCTTATTAGCGCAGCCTATCAGTGCCCATCAGTGTCCATCAGTGCAGCCTCATCAGTGCCCACCAGTGCAGCCTATCAGTGTCCATCAGGGCAGCCTATCAGGGCCCATACGTTTCCACCAGTGCCAACCAGTGCAGCCTATCAGTGTCCATCAGTGCAGCCTATCAGTGCCCACACGTGCCATCTCATCAACGCCCACCAGTGCAGCCTATCAGTGTCCATCAATGCCACCTCATCAGTGCCCACCAGTGCAGCTTATCAGTGTCAGTGCCACCTCATCAGTTATCCCCAGTGCAGCCTATCAGTGTCAATCAGTGCCACCTCATCAGTGCCCATCAGGGCAGCTTATCAGTGCAGCCTATCAGTGCCCATCAGTGTCTACCAGTGCAGCCTACTAGTGTCAATCAGTGCAGCCTATCAGTGCCACCTCATCAGTGCCCACCAGTGCAGCCTATTAGTGTCCATAGGTTTCTATCAGTGCCTACCAGTGCAGCCTATCAGTGTCCATCAGTGCAGCCTATTAGTGCTAATCAGTGCCACCTCATCAGTGCCCACCAGTGCAGCCTATCAGTGTCCATTAGTGCCACCTCATCAGTGGCCACAAGTGCAGCCTATCAGTGTCCATTAATGCAGCCTATCAGTGCCCATCAGTAGTGTTGCTCACGAATATTCGTATTGCGAATATTCGTTACGAATATTGCATATTCGAGTATTACGTTTCCACCAGTGCCAACCAGTGCAGCCTATCAGTGTCCATCAGTGCAGCCTATCAGTGCCCACACGTGCCATCTCATCAACGCCCACCAGTGCAGCCTATCAGTGTCCATCAATGCCACCTCATCAGTGCCCACCAGTGCAGCTTATCAGTGTCAGTGCCACCTCATCAGTTATCCCCAGTGCAGCCTATCAGTGTCAATCAGTGCCACCTCATCAGTGCCCATCAGGGCAGCTTATCAGTGCAGCCTATCAGTGCCCATCAGTGTCTACCAGTGCAGCCTACTAGTGTCAATCAGTGCAGCCTATCAGTGCCACCTCATCAGTGCCCACCAGTGCAGCCTATTAGTGTCCATAGGTTTCTATCAGTGCCTACCAGTGCAGCCTATCAGTGTCCATCAGTGCAGCCTATTAGTGCTAATCAGTGCCACCTCATCAGTGCCCACCAGTGCAGCCTATCAGTGTCCATTAGTGCCACCTCATCAGTGGCCACAAGTGCAGCCTATCAGTGTCCATTAATGCAGCCTATCAGTGCCCATCAGTAGTGTTGCTCACGAATATTCGTATTGCGAATATTCGTTACGAATATTGCATATTCGAGTATTCGCGAATAACTCGAATATCGCGGTCAAAATTCGCTATTCCGAATATTCGTATTTTTTCAAATTTATTTTTAAAACAGATCACATCCTAGTGATCTCCATCGACGTCTAAAAGCATTGCTGGTATAATTAGAGACCCTGGGCCGAGTAGCTGAGGCGATCCTTTTATGTTGACGAATATTCGCCAATACTTTCTCCGCCCTTCTTTTGCATAAGAGCCAATCAGAGTTCTCCTACCACAGTTGTCAGAGGTTAGCAACCTCCATAGCAACCAATAGGAACCTGCCTGCACGACCAGTTTATAAGATCACTCCCAGCAGTATTTCAGTGCAGATTCACAAGGTGGCTAGAGAGAGTGGAGTGTTTCTGTGCGTTTTTCCAGTGTATTGCGATCTTAGAGCTTAGAGCATTGTGCTTCCTATAGTGCTTTCAGTTCTGAGTTTCCTGCTTCTATAACCAACTGCTTTTTTCAAAGCAAAAGACCCAACAGCTTTTCTAAAAGCTCAGATTTGTGTTGTTTTGTCCAGGTTAGTGTAGCTTAGTGTTAGATAGATTTCTGTGTAGTTAGTGTAAGTGTACATTTCTTTAAGGTAGCTTAGTTTAGTGTGTGTTTAGTCTCTGTGTTTTGTGTATAAAAAAATAAAATAAAATTAGCTTTAGTTTAGTCATATAAGTTTGTGTAAGTAGAGTTAGTGTTTAGTGCATATTAGTTTAGTATTTGTAGTCCTCGTCCTTGTCTGCGTCCTTCAGTCAAAAAAAAAAAAAAGTTTTAGGTGTAGTATTTTAGTTCCTGTTTAGTAGCTGTCCGTGTCGTAGTCTACGTCTTTGTCCGTGTAAAAAAAAAAAAAAAAAAGTTTTAGGTGTAGTATTTTAGTTCCTGTTTAGTAGCTGTCCGTGTCGTAGTCTACGTCTTTGTCCGTGTAAAAAAAAAAAAAAAAAAGTTTTAGGTGTAGTATTTTAGTTCCTGTCTAGTAGCTGTCCGTGTCGTAGTCTACGTCTTTGTCCGTGTAAAAAAAAAAAAAAAAAGTTTTAGGTGTAGTAGTTTTATTCTAGTTTAGTAGCTGTCTACGTCTTTGTCTGCGTCTTTGTCTGCGTGCCTGTCTTGCTAAAAAAACAAAAAACACTCCTTTCTCACATTTCCCCCCCCCAATAAAGTTTACCCCCCCCCCCCCCCACACATCAGCAAGCTGTCCAGGCATGCTGGGAGTTGTAGTTCTCGCGTGTTCTTAGCGCGCATGCGCGGACGAGAATTTCGCAATCAATTTCGCATTCGCAATAGCGAAATTTTGCAAAAAAATTTTTTGATAAAATATCACGAATATTCTATTTTAACGAATATTTCGCGAATATTCGTCTATATATTCGTGATATATCGCGAAATCGAATATGGCGTATTCGGCTCAACACTACCCATCAGTGCAGCCTATCAGTGTCCATCAAAGAAGCCTCGTCAGATGATCTAAATAGGCTGCACATTGGGGAGAAGCCGAAGGACCTACCTGCCAGTCAGCTCGCTGCACATACGATCAGTGCTCCGGGAAATTCAGCAATGCCGCTCCCACTCCGAGCCCCTGCACCTGCAGCCTTGTCTTTCTCTCAACCCTACATCAGGGCGGGGTCTGAGTCAGGGGTGCTCCTGGCTTTGTCACCTCCCCTGCTCCCTGTGGACTACTACAGCTGGATGCCTCAATACTAGTGGCATCATGTGGCGTGGGGTGGACCCCAATGTGCAGGCAGCGCAAGCAGCATGACACTGCACACTGCAGAGAGGGAGCCTCGGGTCCTCGAGCAGTCCGCCCATGTTGCCGCCCCTCTTAAATGGTCGCCTGGGTCCCAAGATAGAAGGTTTCGGCCCAAGATACTATTAAAGTGGATGTACACCCGAAACATTTTTTTTATTAAAGCAGAGTTCCGGCCACAATTTCACTTTTTATATATAAATACCCCTGTAATACACAAGCTTAATGTATTTTAGTGAAGTTAGTCGGTAAACTAAGGTCCGTTTTGTTAGGTTGTTACAGCATTTAGACACTTTATAAAATAGAAATTGACTGGGGCCATCTTAAGTGTGGGCATCATGAAGCCAGACTGTATGACTTCCTGGATTTCAGCCTTGCAGATCTCGCACATGCTCAGTGCTGCACAAGCAATGTAATAGTTTTCAGATCAGGTTTCAGCACCTGTACTGTCCAAGTCACATGATTCTTCGAGACTGGGGAGTGCACAGACTCCTGGAAAGTTACACCCACTACATTCCCAGGAGTCTGTGCGGTGAAGCTTAAGCACCTAGGTGTAGGAAGAGGGAAGATTAACTATTCTGCCTAGCAAAAACACTTTGAAGGCATCAAAAAAAAAAAAAAATTTCTTAAAGGACTAATGACATTTTTTTAAAACTACTGATGTAATGTTATATTTATGGGTGGAACTCCACTTTAACCACTTCCTTACTGGGCACTTAAACCCCTTCCTGACCAGAGGACTTTTTGCGATTCGGCACTGCGTCGCTTTAACTGACAATTGCGCGGTCGTGCAACGTGGCTCCCAAACAAAATTAACGTCCTTTTTTCCCCACAAATAGAGCTTTCTTTTGGTGGTATTTGATCACCTCTGCGGTTTTTATTTTTTGCGCTATAAACAAAAATAGAGCGACAATTTTGAAAAAAATAAAATAAATAGCTCAATTTTTTTTTTACGTTTTTTTTTTTATCCTCAGTCTAGGCCGATACATATTCTACATATTTTTAGTAAAAAAAAAAAAAAAACGCAATAAGCGACTGGTTTGTGCAAAAGTTATAGCGCCTACAAAATAAGGGACAGAATTTTTTTTTTTTTTACTAGAAATGGCGGCGATCTGCGATTTTTATTGGGACTGCGACGTTATGGCGGACACATCGGACACTTTTGACACATTTTTCGCGCCATTCACATTTATACTGCAATCAGTGCTATAAATATGCACTAATTACTGTATACATTTTTTTTTTTTACTAGAAATGGCGGCGATCTGCGATTTTTATTGGGACTGCGACGTTATGGCGGACACATCGGACACTTTTGACACATTTTTGGCGCCATTCACATTTATACTGCAATCAGTGCTATAAATATGCACTAATTACTGTATACATTTTTTTTTTTACTAGAAATGGCGGCGATCTGCGATTTTTATTGGGACTGCGACGTTATGGCGGACACATCGGACACTTTTGACACATTTTTCGCGCCATTCACATTTATACTGCAATCAGTGCTATAAATATGCACTAATGACTGTATAAATGTGACTGGCAGGGAAGGGGTTAACACTAGGGGGTGAGGAAGGGGTTAAATGTGTACCCTTATTAGTGTTCTAACTGTGGGGGAAGGGGGGTGACTGGGGGGGTGACCGATCTGTGTCTCTATGTACAAGAGACACAGATCCGTCTCCTCTCTCCCCTGACAGCACCGCTGTCTGCGAGAGCCGGGAATGAGAGATGATCTCATATGTAAACATATGAGATCATCTCTCATTGGCCGCACAGATCGCCTAGGAAACGGCCGCTCCAATTGGCCGTTCACGGCGATCTGTGACTGGCTGTGTCCAAGGGACACGGCCAGCACAGCAGTTCCCCGCTGCGCGCTAAGGGAGCGCGCGCGGGGAACGTGCAAAGGGGCGGCCGTAAAAAGACGGCCTGTTAGAGATTGGGAGCCGCGCTGCGGCCGTACAAAGTCGTACGGCCGTCAGCAAGTGGTTAAGACTTGTACCTTTTAGAGTATAGGACTTCATGTCATCTGTGACCAGTCATGCCACAAAGAGTTAATCCAGCTCTGAGCAATCCTCTTATCTTTTTTCAGTAAGATAAAATGGATGCACAGAGAAATAGGTGTCTGTTTCTTCCCCCTTGCTAAGGCTGACAGGTGATTTCCTTCTCTCATGCACGAGTGTGAGAAAGGCATTCTGTGTACTTCACATCCCCCGCCTTTCTTCTCCAGCTCTCCCAGGATTGGCTGCTCCACATCTCAGCATGATTGGGCATGCTGAAGTCATGTGGTGACTTTCCTGGGTTTTGACTGGATGTTAGTGATCATAGGGCATGAGACCAGCAGAAGTTCAGTGTAAGAAATACACAGGAGAAAATATATGTTGCCAAGGGGAGTGTAGAGGTGGGCAGGGAGTCAAAAAATTAATAATAATCCCACCTAATCTCAAAATTAAACACGGCCAATGATATTTAAAAGTAGGTTTGCAAAAAATACATTTGATATGTCTAAAGACTCTGTCGCAAATTAATTTTTCATTTTACCATTATTCTCTATGGGCATTCCACTATTCTCTATGGGCATTCCATCTCCCTGTTAAAGCCTATGGGAATTCCATTCTGACCTTCCTTTTAGTATGTCCCTAAGAATATATGACTTTTGACTGACAGCAACAAGTTATGCTGATTGGATATGACAAAAGCAAATGCAGCAGCACTGTGACAGTTAAACAGTCACTTATCCCAAAAATGTCTCAATGTGTTTAAGCAGTCTCTGATATGGTTGAGTGGTTAACTGCCTGCGCTGCCATGTAGCAGCTTGTGGGTTCAATCCTCCCTAGGGGTCTGTGTGTTTTTTTTTGTTTTTTTCTGTAAAAAGAAGTTGAAGGTACTCTATATTAGAATGTTTTAAAAATACCCCTTATTGGGAATATGGGAATATTTTTCTTCCCTTTATACTCTATGGAGATTCCCTTCTGTCATTCACCTTTTTATGGCCTAAAAAAATTAATAATAATCCCACCTAATCTCAAAATTAAACACGGCCAATGATATTTAAAAGTAGGTTTGCAAAAAATACATTTGATATGTCTAAAGACTCTGTCGCAAATTAATTTTTCATTTTACCATTATTCTCTATGGGCATTCCACTATTCTCTATGGGCATTCCATCTCCCTGTTAAAGCCTATGGGAATTCCATTCTGACCTTCCTTTTAGTATGTCCCTAAGAATATATGACTTTTGACTGACAGCAACAAGTTATGCTGATTGGATATGACAGAAGCAAATGCAGCAGCCCCAGCAGCAGCACTGTGACAGTTAAACAATTACTTATCCCAAAAATGTCTCAATGTGTTTAAGCAGTCTCTGATATGGTTGAGTGGTTAACTGCCTGCGCTGCCATGTAGCAGCTTGTGGGTTCAATCCTCCCTAGGGGTCTGTGTGTTTTTTTTTTTGTTTTTTTCTGTAAAAAGAAGTTGAAGGTACTCTATATTAGAATGTTTTAAAAATACCCCTTATTGGGAATATGGGAATATTTTTCTTCCCTTTATACTCTATGGAGATTATAGTAACAATGGGTGATCTATAGAATGCGCCCTAAAAAGTCGCCCACCGTTGCGCCTATGGAGGAGTGGATGATGCCTAGCTGCTGTTTAGAAGATAATAAGTGAACAAAAAGAATGTAAGATGATGAAACTCTCTAAGGAGTGTCAACAAATTAAAACAGCGCTATCAAATAACTGTGCATATTTGACTATATAAAATAAATTACTACAACCCATATGTAATGATATACAGTGATAATAAACAAAATATATCCAGTTTAAGAAATAAACACTAAACTGTGACTATAATAATAAACACCCGTGATTGACTTAAACGTGAAGTGAACGCACTGAAAGTGCAAGAGACAGTCTTTAAAAATAATTTAGAACGTGGCCAAACAAAGCAAAGTTCATGTGTATAAGGATCCTGCGATCTTCAAAATGTTTTCAAAAACTTACACCACACCCGACAGTGCTCAGTGACTCCTCCCCCATCAAATGGACACTCACCGGATAGGTATGCCTCACACTCTCGTGTTTTGGCACAAAAAACCTTATCAGATGTAGTTGTTCCCGTCAATAAAGATGTAATCCAAATATGACATCCAATCAGTTCCACATATATGTCAGAGAGAGACAAAAGAAGTGCAAATAGTGTGATACCATCAAAGGTTTAATAGCACACCAAAATAAAACTTCAAACAGTGCACTCACAAACAAAATCTTGTAAAACAGCAGAATATCACATCAAGAAACTCCTTCAAACGTCAAAATGGTGAGAAGCGGTCACGGCGGACCCCCGATCAGCGAGAAAAAGTGAAACCAATTCTCCTACTCACGGTGCCATGGACTTCTGTCAGATGCAGCTGCACATCCACTTAAATAAAAAACTTCAAACGCACTCTGCATCCAAAAACGCAGCACTCACTAGTAAAATTAGACTGTATGGCAATACCCCGACATGTTTCGTTATAAAAACTTATTCATGGGACTAACCACACAGTCATAAATGGTTACCTTATATCTGATGTAGTCAGATCAATCAGCCTATCAGTCCTGGGCGTTTTCCCACTTCCTCCAAAACTGTGGGCGGAAGTAAACGATAATCCCAAACTACTGTGGGCTGACAGCATCATCCACCACCACTGGCTGGTGTATGAATCAATCAGCCAGTGCAATAGGCGTGGCGCCAGTCCCCAGATTCCAATAGGTGAGAGAGTATGTTAATCACATCCCCCAACAGCAGCAGTCTGAGCCAATCACGTGCTGCACAGCGCATCCCGCTCCGCCTACAACGATGGGCGGGCCTAGAGCGCTTATGCAGCCAAAGCTAGGAGGAAGTCAGCGCCTCCTCCATTGGCTGGCTGTCTTACCCAGCAGCCACAGCGGTAAGCCGACCTGATAAGTCCGACCTGCACAGTTATTTGATAGCGCTGTTTTATTTGTTGACACTCCTTAGAGAGTTTCATCATCTTACATTCTTTTTGTTCACTTATTATCTTCTAAACAGCAGCTAGGCATCATCCACTCCTCCATAGGCGCAACGGTGGGCGACTTTTTAGGGCGCATTCTATAGATCACCCATTGTTACTATCATCTTTATTTTTTAACCGTGTGCAGCCATGGACGCTATCGACTTTTTGTCCAACAGACAAATAAGTGCTGACTCTATTTTTTCCTCCAGTCAAGAAATGACAGACTGTGAGGAAGATTATCCCAGCATCCTGAAGGCATTAGATAACCTGTTAGAGAAACAGGTAAAGGCCTGGTGGGATGTCTTCACATTCGAACACTACAACAAAGAGGGTCTAATTTTTAGGAGTCTGAGGTGGGAAGTCACCCCTCAAGACGGTCTTACTGATGTAAAGTATATGGATGAATGGCTTAATTTTTTTAATAAAGTCGGGAAAGAACTACAGGTTCTGGTTCTGAAGAGGAAACAAATTAAACTAAGTCTAATTAATGAAAAAATTAAAATCATACAAAAACAATTAGAGCCAATCAAGGAATCAGAAATGATCAAAGAGTTCAACAATAGTATGAAAAAGAAACTGGAGAAGGTAGATAGGGACACTCAGAAAAGGAAAGTAAAAAAGTACAACCGAGATTCTGAGGATTTTAAAAACAGCAAAATCTACGCATGGCAGAGTAATACAGGCTCTGAAGGAGATCCAGTGAATGACACAACAGAACAACAGCAGTCTAAAACGAGTGTTGCTGCTCTAAAGAAGGATTCAGGAAAACCTAAGGGTCCTTTGAAAAAAGCTGACCATACGGGAGGAAACCACCCACGTAATAACTTACCGCAAGGTGCTAAGGGTGGGCATCCCGAATCATATTATGAATCACCCGGACCACCACGCCATAATAGGGAGAATGGTCAGTATAGTGGCTATTACCAGTCCCCTCGGCCACAACAACATTATGGTGTTCCAGATCAATCCCACTACTATCCCCAGCAGGATTACCATCAATGGTATCAATACCCTCCATCTGATCAATATCATCACCAACCCCAGTCTGCTTCTTTTTTAGGACAGAGAGGGAGGGGGGGAAGAGGGGGGACTCCGAAGAGGAATTTACAACCAATGAACAGAGGGGGGGAGAAGACTGGTCCACCTTATCTGATGAACAGAGCTGGGGAATACCTGCAAAGAGAAGAAGGGGGTGCAGGGCTGGAAGACGCAAGCAATCCGAAAAAAAGAGCAAGGAGAACATAGGAGCTGGTATCTACAATTTAAGTCGGGTTACTTTGAGTGCAAAAGAACTCAACGTATTAGATACAGGCCTAAAATGTGCCCCTAGAAAGGCCATGAATAAGTTTAACATCTATATTGATACCCACAAATTTATCAGAACATTAAATTTGAAAAAATATTTTCTGAGCCACCCAGTCGAAGCATCAATGAGGAGCACTACAGCCAATAGGAACATAGACAGTGGGTTGAAGAATAAATCGCTCTTCAACCCCCAAAATTCCAACAATCACTACATTGAAGTCTTTAAACAGCTTGTGCTAAAAGATATAGAAGATCTGCCACAGAAAAAAGATATCAATCCTGAGTATATCAGGGAAGGTATCAAGCTACTGGAAGACAAAAAGAACATCATTATCCGCCCTGCTGATAAGGGGGGCGGAGTAGTAGTGATGGACAAAGACTATTATCATCAGCAATTGTCCACACTGTTGGAAGATCGAACCACCTATAAGAGGTTGAATTCTGACCCTACAGAAGCATACAAAACACAACTGGATTCCTTAATACAATGGGGTTTCCAGATCAATGCCCTGAATATTAAAGAGAAAGCATATTTGGCTCCTTCTGTGTGTAGAGTTCCGGTTATCTACACCTTACCGAAGATACACAAACATGCAACCATGCCACCGGCCCGTCCAATAGTGAACGGCATTGGGTCCGTCACGGCAAGGTTAGGTGAATACTTGGACAAATTCCTCCAGCCAAGTGTGCGGGAAACCAAAGCATACTTAAAGGATACAGCTGATCTGCTCATATCCCTGGAGGATATAAGAATAAATCCAGGTACTGAAACCTTCCTTGTGACGGCGGATGTCGCCTCACTATATACTATAATACAGCATGAGGACGCTGCTCTGGCACTCAATTGGGCATTGAGTAAGAGGGAGGAGATCCCGTTTACACAAAAAAGATTTTTGGGTCAAGCCCTCGATTTCTGTATGTCGCATAATTATTTTTGGTTCGATGGTTTCTTTTTTTCACAACAGGTTGGCGTGGCTATGGGAGCTAAATATGCCCCTAGCCTCGCCAACCTGTTTATGGCGGAGTGGGAGGACAAAAGTATCTTCAGAGATCAAAGATCTCAACTTATCTTCTATCGGAGATACATTGACGACATCTTTTTGATCTGGCAGGGATCGGAAACAGATCTCAAAGTTTTCCTTGAAGTATTGAACAACAATGTGAACAACATTAAACTGGAATATGTGATCAGTGCGTGTTCAGTTAACTTCTTGGATGTAACTATAGAAAGATGTAATGACAGGTTGAAAACAAAGGTGTACTTTAAAAGCACTGATCGAAACAGTTATCTATCGATCAGAAGTGGACACCACCCTGCTTGGATAAAGAATATCCCTAAAGGGCAATTTCTCAGAGTGCGCCGAAACTGCACTGATGACTCAGATTATTTTGAGCAGGCGAATGTACTGAAGAAGAGATTTGCCCAAAAGGGATATGATGAGATCAACCTGGTGTCAATGATTCAAGAGATCGCAGAGAAGCCGAGAGAAGACTGTTTTAAGAAGAAAATAGAAGAACTATCCACAAATGAACACCAGTGGAGCTTCCTGACGGGCTTCCACATCCAATATAAGGAAATTGAAACCATATATAAGAAACACTGGCACATCCTCAGCAGAGATAGACATCTGGGTGGAGTGATTCCTCAGCAGCCACGTTTTATATATAGACGTGCGCCCAATTTTGGCGATAGAGTGGTCCGCAAAATATTGGATCCACCTGATCGCCAATTGAAAATAGATCTGAGAGGCGCATGCGCGGAGCCCAGCGGGACGGACATGTCAGGCTGAAGCTCCGCTCCGTGTAGGAGAAAAAACCCGCTGATAACCCCGGTAACCGGAGATATAAACGAGCGGTACCACGGATATATATCCCGGAGAGGTGAGGGATACCCCCCGAAGGCATAATGGTGTTAGGAGGAGCCAGGAGCAGGAATAAAACCACCTCCATTAGCGGAGCACAGCAGACCGCAAGTACAGCTAAAAAGGCGCCAGGCTCCACAGACAAAATCACCTCAGGAAAGGGGATGAAACGAGCGACACTTTCAGCTAAACTGATGGCAGCACAGTGTAATTTGGGCACAGATAGTGAGGAGGAAGAGGTTGAAGACATATTGTCAGCTAATAAACAGGATTCTACAATCCCCTCAGCCTTATTGAAGCAGTTTGAAAGAATGCTTCACAAAGCCCTAAAAATTACCTCAGACCAAATAACTGCTAGCCTCACAAAAGAGATTAGAGAAATTGGAAATCGAACAGAAGTTTTAGAGTCCAAATTGGATGACATAGAGACATACACACAAGAATGCATGACTGAAATAGACATGCTTAAAGAGGAAAACGAAATTTTGCAGAATAGACAGGAAGATTTTGAGAACCGCGACAGGAGGTCCAACATTAGGTTCAGGGGAATCCCTGAGGCAGTCATAGACTTACAAGCCACCGCATTGGCGTTGTGTCAAGAACTAGTGCCAGGAATAGCGGTAGAAAGATTGGAAATGGACAGGATCCACAGAGCACTGACACCAAAAAGAGCAGACGGCCCTCCTAGGGACATTATAGCAAAGTTCCACTTTTATAAGACCAAGGAACAAATAATGGAGGCGGCTAGAGAGAAAAAAAACCTGTCATTTCAAGGATATGAATATCAGATCTTTGCAGACATATCTCAGTTAACTATAGCCAAAAGGAGAGCCATGAAACCTCTCCTGCTGGAGCTGCAGCGTCATAATATAAAATACCAGTGGGGATTCCCCTTCTCCCTACGCTTTACAATACAAGGAACTAAAATTGTCTGTAGAAACCCAGAGCAGCTACGCCAAGCCCTGATGGATTTCAAGGTGATGGAGAGCCCTACGTCAACTAATTCGGCTCGCAGAAGACCAGCATCTGCATCCTCCCACAGCAGCCCACCTCGGCAGGATCACAACAACGGCCTACAGCAGACGCACAAAAGGGGCAGATTTGTCACGCAGACCCAGGACCAAGAGGACACAATGGACTGAATTAACTCTGCATAAAGTTACTAACCACTCTTTTTTTTCTCTCCCATTTCAGCATCATAATACCCCAGAATGGAGTGAATGTTACAACTTAAATGTTTTTCTGTTTAGACTTTAATATTTATTTTGGATTTACATAGTTTAAACAATCAATTCATCCACTCCCTACACCCTCAAAGGGAAAAAGGGATCATTTAGGCAACCCCTCATAAATCACAAGGCACGCCACCCGTGCCCACAGCAAATTTTAGCCACCTCCCCACCCTGGGTACTCCCAGAGCAAGTTACCCTTAAAAAGCCTGGTCATAACTGCCTACAGGCGATAATAATGAAACGACAAAATCACTTTCTCCTGTACAAAAACAAGGTTTTAGTTTAACACATTCGGTCATACACCACGCACATTCTCCAAGAACACTCCCACTTTACTTATTTAGTATTAAAAAGTTAAGACACAGTCAGCACAACTGGCTGCTGTTAGCAAGATTGTCTCCCCTGACACCCACACGTTAAAAGGTATGCTCAAACGTTAATCTAGCTAGTTCAGCTTATAATATGTTTATTTATAGCATTATATTAGAGTTACCCATATGGATACAATAAAATATTTCAGTACGCGGGCCTCCATGACACGGATGCTACATGCGCTTCACTGAGCTCCCCTCTGGTCCTCGCACTAATATGCGGGGACTAGACGAGGGCACCTTCTCCCCTGTTGGGGATATTTTCTCCCCATCACGGGACTCACTTGACTGCATTGGTAGAATGCTATTGCTTATCAAAGTAACATGTACTAACGCACCTTATTTTCTTTCTTTTGTTACACTTTCTTTCTTGCATCCCCCCCCTATCCCTCTTCCCTATATGTCTGCACGGATTGGGTCGGGAGACCGCAGCTCATGGAATCACGGTAAGATAGGCATATTGGTTTGGCTACCATGTGTTATGACCCTGAAAATGATAAGACTCTACTTAATGTTTAGACCGCAGGTGTAGAGGCTTATCAGAAATCAACCACCACTTCACTCTCACAGAACAATAAGAGTTTGGGGTATTATCATCATATCCTCTAATGAAGGTAACACATAAAAGTAGTAGCTTAATTCCTCTTAAGCTTAATTGATAGACACAACCCAGATACTATAATCGTAAATCTAATTTAGGTATTTGCATCAAAATAAAGGTAGTAGAAATTACTGGTATTGTAGTATCTCACCACACACATATGAATAGTATGAAGTACTCTGCTGTATCTGGTGCTAGTATATAGTAATAAGTATAGAGTCTAGGATATAGTTCAGGCATATACTAGCAATCACTATTAGCAACAAGCTGGTATTACATATACTTGCGGTTTAGGAGGTGGTCTGTACCAGGAAAGTCCGCACAGGTGTTGATGGTACCTTATACAGCAGTAATGTGGTTTAGATATACTTGCGGTTTAGGAGGTGGTTTGTACCAGGAAAGTCCGCACAGGTGGTGGTATCTAGCCTGTAGTGAGCAATGGTGGTGAATCTCCAGCAGAAGCTAGTGATGTCTTGGGTCTCTGAACAGGTGCGCTGTGAAGACAGGTGCTACAGGGACTCTGTAGCTCGTTCTGGGTTCCCAGGTGGCGGCAGGGTCCAACAGGAATATCCGAACACCCTGCCGCCATTCCCGGGAGTTTAAATAGCCCGGGCAGTGGCTGAGCTGAGCGCCGCACGTTGGAACGCACTTCCGCGTTCCAACGTGGAGCGCAGACGTCCGCGCACCGGAAGTGACGCGGACGTGTATCTGAATGGAGCGCAACTGTCATAAGTGACAAGTCTGCGCTCCATGTGGAAGGAGTAACGCTGACGGCGTTACATACCCCCCTCCTCAAGGGGGCACCTCCGGAGCGCCCAGTGAGACATGGTTTATCAGGATATTTATGATGAAACTGCTTAATGAGCCGAGGAGCATGAATATTTGAAGAACATTCCCAGGAATCATCTGTGGGAGAATAGCCTTTCCAACGAATCAAATATTGAATAGAGGATCCTCTTTTCCTAGAATCAAGAATCTTCTCTACCTGATATTCAGTTTCACCAAAAACTTGAATTGGAGGAGGAGGTTGTGGATCTCTATTTGGAAAGGGGTTAGATTTATAAGGCTTGATTAGTGAAACATGAAAAGATGGATGAATCTTCCAATCTGGAGGTAGAAGTAATCTAACAGCATTTTTATTTATTACATGAGAAATTGAGAAAGGTCCTGTATATTGACGACCAAGTTTCTTTGAAGGAATATTAAGTCGTAAATTCCGAGTGGATAACCATACCAAATCTCCAATCTTGTATGGAGGTGATATTGTTCTATGAGAGTCGTAATATTTCTTTTGTCTAATTTGAGCAGTCTTTAGATTAGAACGAAGAGTGTTTAGAGTGTTTTTTATGGTTGATAAGAAATTCTCAACAGCCGGAACATTACTTGGAGAAAAAGTAGAAGGTAAACTATTAGGATGAAACCCATAATTTGCGTAAAAGGGTGAAAACTGAGAAGATGAATTGGAAGCATTGTTATATGCAAACTCTGCATGTGGAAGTAAGTCAACCCAGTCATCTTGAAGATGGGTGCAATAACAGCGCAAATATTGCTCAAGAGTTTGGTTAACACGTTCCGTTTGCCCATTTGTTTGGGGATGATAAGCAGTAGATCTACGATGATCTATTTGTAAGGTTTGGCAAAGGGCTCTCCAAAACTTGGAAATAAACTGTGACCCACGATCCGAAATGATTTGGGATGGAAGGCCATGCAATTTAAGAATATTAGATACAAAAGCCCTTGCTGTTTCTTGAGAAGTAGGTAACTTTTTCAAAGGTACAAAATGGGCCATCTTGGTTAATATGTCAACAGTGACCATGATGGTGTTAAATCCATTTGATCTAGGAAGGTCTACTATGAAATCCATGGATATAACATCCCAAGGTCTGTCAGGTATTGGGATGGAGGTTAATAACCCATAGGGTGGTTTCCTCGAATGTTTGTTGATTGCACAAGTGTGGCAAGAACTCACATAGTCATGAACAGTCTTTGTCATATGGGGCCACCAATAACTTCTCTTCAGTAAAAGAATGGTTTTACTAATACCAGGATGACCTGCAAGTGGGGCATTGTGGAGTTGTTTTAATAGTGTGAGTTGTAAACTTGGTGGAACGTAGATCTTGTCGTTGAAAGTAAATAGTCCATTAGACTGCTGTTGTAGACCTTTAGGGAGTTGAGATTTATCTTTAGAAAGAGTTTGAATGAGCAATTTATCGAATGTCAAAGTTGTTCCAATAATTCGGTTGGAAGGAATAATGGAAAGTGGTGGAATGTCCATGGATTGATCTTCATTCATACGAGATAGAGAATCTGCTTTGATATTTTGAGTACCAGGGAGGTATGAGATGACAAAATCAAAACGATCAAAAAATAAACTCCATCTGACTTGACGGGCAGAAAGAGTTTTACAAGTTTTGAGATGCTGTAAATTACGATGGTCAGTGAGGATAGTGATAGGGTGTGTAGAACCCTCCAGAAGGTGTCTCCAGTTTGCGAGAGCGTCCTTTATTGCTAACAGTTCCTTTTCTCCAATCGGATAGTTCTTTTCAGCTGGTGATAAAGTTCTGGAATAAAAGGCAACAGGATGTAGTGGGTGTGATAATGTGGGTCGTTGGGAAAGTACAGCACCCAAGGCAAAATGTGAAGCATCAACTTCCAACGTAAAATGAAACATTGGATTGGGAAGTTGGAGAATGGGAGCTGAAGAGTAACTAAGCTTAAGTGTTTCAAATGATTTCTGTGCTTCCTTGGACCAAATGAAAGGTATCTTAGAACTGGTTAGACTAGTAAGTGGTCTCACAATTGATGAGAAATTTTTAATGAATTTTCTATAATAATTAGAAAATCCAAGGAATCTCTGAAGGGCCTTTCTGGACTGGGGAGAAGGCCAAGACAAAATGCAATCCACTTTAGTATGGTCCATCTGAACTCCATCTGGAGTGATTTGATAACCAAGAAAGGAGATAGTAGTCTGACTGAAGACGCACTTCTCAAGTTTTGCATATAGAGAGTGAATTCTGAGTCTCTCCAGAATCCAACGCACATGTTTGTGATGTTCCTCGAGAGTATCAGAATAAATTAATATGTCATCTAAGTAGATAACAACACAAATGTCAAGCAGATCATGAAAAATATCGTTAATAAACCACTGAAAAGTTGCTGGGGCATTACATAAGCCGAAAGGCATTACACAGTACTCGAAAAGCCCGTATCGAGTTTTAAAAGCAGTTTTCCACTCATCTCCAGAGCGAATCCTTATAAGATTATAAGCACCTCTGAGGTCCAGCTTTGTGTAGATCTTAGCTGTCTGTAACCTTTCAATAAGCTCTGGAATGAGTGGTAATGGATATCTATTCTTTACTGTGATGTTATTGAGGGATCGATAATCTATTATCGGTCGAAGTGATCCATCCTTATTTTTTACAAAAAATAGAGCTGCACTGGCAGAAGAAGTGGAGGGCCTTATAAATCCTTTTTTAAGGTTCTCATCCAAGTAAACTTTTAGGTGTATAAGCTCTGGTTGTGAAAGGGGGTAGATCCGAGCGGTAGGGATAGGACTGTCAGGAATTAAGTCAATAGGACAATCGTAAATCCTATGTGGAGGGAGTTTCTCCGCGTTAGTCTTACTGAACACATCAGCAAAATCTTGTAAGTAATCTGGTAAATTAGTAGGATGAATCTCTGAGATGGAGATGATACATGGAGGATGACAAAATTCTGTACAGTAAGTAGACTGTAAAGAAAGAGATCTTGTGGGCCAAAGAATAGTAGGCTGATGAAGATGCAACCATGGTAAACCTAAAACTATAGGGAAAACTGGAGATGAAATAATATCAAAATTGAGAGTCTCTGTGTGGCCATTGGCACAAGAAACTATTAAAGGAACTGTCTGAGATGTAACTGGACCGAAAGAAGAGTTAGATCCATCAATAAATGTGAGTGACACTGGAATCTGCTTTAACACACTGGGAATTTTATTTGCTTTTACAACATTTGAGTCAATGAAGTTGCCACATGCCCCGCTGTCGACCATTGCTTCAATGGAAATCTTTCCTTGATCCCACTGTAGGGTGAGAGGAACAAAAATATAATGATTAGATATGGTTCCGGGTGAATTTAATTTATTAATGTGGGAGAAATTACCTTCTGAATTCTTCTTGAGAAGAGGGCAGGTGGAAACGATGTGGTCAGGAGCAGAACAATATAGGCAAAGATTGTTAGCTCTGCGACGCTGTTTCTCTGCAGAGGTTAAAGGTCCTTTAATAACACTAAGATCCATTGGAGAATCTTTGGGAGGTGATCTAGATCTCCTGAAGGGAGTGACAGAATAGGTAGTGGCACGTTCGGTCTTTCTTTCGCGAAGGCGACGATCAATAGTGACTGAGAGGTGCATAAGATCTTCCAAAGTAGTGGGTAGGTCAACACGAGCTAACTCATCCTTCATAGCTTCAGATAAACCCAAACGGAACTGGTTTCTGAGAGAAATATCAGACCATTGAGTTTCTCTGCACCAACATTTGAATTCTGAAATAAAATCTTCAACAGGACGCCTTCCCTGTCTAAGACTCCTGATTGAATTCTCAGCTGTTAACTGTTTGTTGGGATCTTCGTATAACAAAGACATCTCATCAAGAAATGTGTCAAAATCTCCTAAGAGATCTCCGTGTTCTTCTACATAGGTGTCAGCCCATACCCTGGGCTCACCTCTAAGAAAAGAAATTAATGTAAGGATCTTTATCCTATCAGAATGATAAGTACGTGGCTGTAGTTCAAACATCAGTCGACATGAACTAATAAATTGTCTGTAATTTTTTCTATCTCCAAAAAATGGTTCCGGTGAACAGGCCTTTGGTTCAGGTCTTTGCCTGGCTTGTGCCAAATTTTGATCTCTTAAAGCATCATTCTGCATACGTAACTCATTCATGTTGTTAGTAAGATTATCAACTCTTTGAGAGAGTGCAACTAAATGATTTGCAAGGTCAGCTGGATCCATTTAAAAGATATATGTAATTATATCCTTTATCTTTTTGGGTTCGGATATTATGTTATGACCCTGAAAATGATAAGACTCTACTTAATGTTTAGACCGCAGGTGTAGAGGCTTATCAGAAATCAACCACCACTTCACTCTCACAGAACAATAAGAGTTTGGGGTATTATCATCATATCCTCTAATGAAGGTAACACATAAAAGTAGTAGCTTAATTCCTCTTAAGCTTAATTGATAGACACAACCCAGATACTATAATCGTAAATCTAATTTAGGTATTTGCATCAAAATAAAGGTAGTAGAAATTACTGGTATTGTAGTATCTCACCACACACATATGAATAGTATGAAGTACTCTGCTGTATCTGGTGCTAGTATATAGTAATAAGTATAGAGTCTAGGATATAGTTCAGGCATATACTAGCAATCACTATTAGCAACAAGCTGGTATTACATATACTTGCGGTTTAGGAGGTGGTCTGTACCAGGAAAGTCCGCACAGGTGTTGATGGTACCTTATACAGCAGTAATGTGGTTTAGATATACTTGCGGTTTAGGAGGTGGTTTGTACCAGGAAAGTCCGCACAGGTGGTGGTATCTAGCCTGTAGTGAGCAATGGTGGTGAATCTCCAGCAGAAGCTAGTGATGTCTTGGGTCTCTGAACAGGTGCGCTGTGAAGACAGGTGCTACAGGGACTCTGTAGCTCGTTCTGGGTTCCCAGGTGGCGGCAGGGTCCAACAGGAATATCCGAACACCCTGCCGCCATTCCCGGGAGTTTAAATAGCCCGGGCAGTGGCTGAGCTGAGCGCCGCACGTTGGAACGCACTTCCGCGTTCCAACGTGGAGCGCAGACGTCCGCGCACCGGAAGTGACGCGGACGTGTATCTGAATGGAGCGCAACTGTCATAAGTGACAAGTCTGCGCTCCATGTGGAAGGAGTAACGCTGACGGCGTTACATCATGGCCCCGTTGAACATACTGTCTCTGAACGTCCAAGGTTTAAACCTACCACAAAAGCGCACAAAAGCTTTTAGGTATTTTCAGTCCAAAAAAGCACACGTAATCTGCTTACAAGAAACCCATTTCACCCCTTCCACTACCCCAAAATACTTTAATGCATCCTATCCACAAACATACTTGGCTTCAGCCTCTGTCAAAAAGAGGGGTACCTTAATCGCATTCCACAAAACAACACCATTCACAATGACGTCAGAAATTAAAGATCCAGAGGGTCGCTACATAATCCTGATTGGATTCATCATGGATTTGGCAGTGACCATAGTGTCCTACTACGCACCTAATGTTAACCCACTGGCATTTATGTCACACCTCTTTCAAACAATTAATACACATAAGAGGGGAGCCCTATTTGTTTGCGGAGACTCCAATCAGGTTCTCCTCCCTTTCCTAGACAAAACACCCTATTCCCCCCTAAACAAACAATCCAAATGGAATCTTTCCAATCTGTTAGCCAAATACAACCTGGTGGACTCCTGGAGAGAAACTAACCCAACAAAACGCAATTACACCTACTATTCCAACCCTCATCAGTCCTCTAGCCGCATAGATCACATATTTTTAACTACAGGAATGCTGCCGGAGGTGATCGCATCCAGCATCATTCCCATCCCCTGGTCGGACCACGACGCAGTATTTACCACAGTAGCTTCAGCAATTCCGAAGAACCATGACCCAACGTGGTATCTCCCGGAGATACTGCTTAAACACCCAACATACTGCGCAGAAATAGAACGTAATTTCAAAGAATACTTAGAACTGAATGCAACCCCAGAAATCTCCCCACTCACACTCTGGGAAGCACACAAACCGGTTCTGAGAGGGACCCTACAGAGACAAATAGGAAACCTTAAGCGCAAACGGATTCAATTAGCAAAAACCCTTGAAACAGAACATGAGTTAGCGTATATGGCCTTCCAACAGCATCACACCCCCACATCCAAAGCGCGGCTCGATAAAGCGAGCTTAGAATATGACCTATTCCTGACAGAATCGGCAGACAAAACCCTTCTTAGGTCTAAGCACAAATTCTATAAATATGCCAACAAATCAGGGACTTACCTAGCTAGAGCACTAAACTCGACCAACAAATCTTATAACCCAATAAAATTAAAAATAGCAAATAAATATACCTCCAGTAACCCATGCAAAATAGTGAAGAAATTTAGTGAACACTTAAAGAAAATATATTCGGAAACAACCTCGTTTAATGAATCGGAAGCTGAAACCTTTTACTCACAGATCAAATTACCGCACTTAAACGAAACCCAAAAATCACAGTTGGATGAAGCAATATCGCAAGATGAGGTAGCGGAGGCCATCGACGACCTAAAATTGAATAAACGGCCTGGCCCAGATGGGTTCCCAGCTAGATATTACAAAACATTCAAGGACTTAATCTCCCCCAGGTTGGCAGATGCATTTAATGACGTATTAAAACAGAAATCCTTCAGGCAAGACTCACTAATGATCACTATCTGTATGATCCCTAAGCCTCACACAGATACAACCTTAAGTGAAAATTACCGTCCAATATCTATGCTGAATGTTGACATTAAACTACTAGGGAAAATATTAGCGCGTCGTCTTAATAAATTCATTGGAACACTGATCCATCGCGATCAGGTAGGATTCATGCCCAATAGACAGGCGGGGGACAATATAAGGAGGGCGAATTTAATTGCACATATCGCTAAAAAAAGAGGAATCCCAGCGTGCTTTGTCTCCCTAGATTTAAAGCAGGCTTTCGATTCCGTCTCCTGGGCATATCTAGCATTTAATTTGCGGAAATGGGGTTTCGGACCCAATTATATTCAGTGGATTCTGGAAATGTACAAAAATCCCAAAGCATATGTTAAATATGCGGGGTACAAATCAGAGACATTCAAAATACAAAGAGGTACTAGACAAGGATGTCCTTTATCCCCATTATTGTTCGCCCTCCTTGTAGAACCCCTCGCACAAAGGATCAGAACTGAATCTACAATTCTTGGTATAGAACTGGGAGGTATCAAGCACAAAATTTGCTTATATGCAGATGACATCCTACTTTTCCTCTCGTCGCCCCAGGTATCAGGCCCCAACTTATTCCCTATCCTCAACCAGTTCGCTTCATTCTCAGGTTTAGCAATAAATCCTAAAAAATGTAGAGCCTTAAACATATCATTATCCACCATTGAACTAAGTGCCGCTAGGTCAGGTCTCCCGTTTGAATGGCAAACAAAAAGCATCCCATATTTAGGAATACACCTAACAGCTGCAGTAGCTGATCTATATTCGTTTAACTATCCCTCTCTCCTAAAACACATAACAAACCTTATGAAATCTTGGACCCTACTCTCGCTGTCATGGTTTGGTAAAATAAACGCTATCAAAATGACAATCCTGCCGAAATTACTTTATCTCTTCAGAGTACTTCCCATCCCCATCCCGGCTCATTATTTTAGAATAATCCAAAAAAGAGTTTCATCCTTCATATGGGGCTCTTCCAAACCGAGAATTAAGCCCCAAACCCTATATTTACCTAAAGTTAAAGAAGGTCTGGGTTACCCCAACTTCTTACATTACTACAACGCAGCACAACTAGCAAATTTAGTGAAGTACCACGCAAAACACGAAGCTCCATTATGGGTGGCTATAGAAGCGCTAGAAAGCGATCCTATCTCAATCTCCAATATGCTCTGGATCTCCCCAAAATTACGCAAACATGTATGTAACCCCATTCTTAAACACTCCCTATCCTTATGGGACAAAATCAAAGCCAAGTACAGTCTACAATCCCCGCACTCACCATTACTCTCATTTATCAAGAACCCTGAATTCTATCCAGCGTGGGTATACCCAGGTACATTCAAAGAATGGGTGAAAAGGGATTGCACACAAAAATACAAATTCCTAAACTCTTCCTCCATTATTCCCTTCCCAACACTATGTGAATCACAGGGAATCCCTCAAAAGGAACTTTTCAGGTACCTACAAATAAAAAACTTTTTTCAACCCCTGGCAGATGCACCTGCTCCGCCAACTCAGATGTCAATTTTTGAAACCATCTGTACAAAGGATCCACATGCTAGAGGCCTGATATCTACCATATACTCCCAAATAATCACACATCCCTACACAGGGAAACTTCTATACATGCGTCGATGGGAGGAGGACCTAAACACAGAACTGAGTGAATCGGAATGGAATCAAATATGGCTCAACATCAAAACTGCATCCCCAAATGTGATAGCGTCAGAGACCAATTACAAAGTGCTTGCTAGATGGTACCTGGTACCTGCCAGAATTGCTAAATTTACTCGCAACTATTCAGGCCTATGCTTTAGGGGATGCACGGATATAGGAACCTATTTTCACACTTGGTGGTCGTGCCCGAAAGCGCAAATATTTTGGCTGAAAATTTTTCAAATAGCTTACATTTTACTGGGGAAGAATTTCACGTTAGATCCTAAAATAGCCCTACTCAATTTAAAACCGGTGGATGTATCAAATACACAATTCAAACTTATCAGACAACTTTTCACAGCCGCAAAGCAAACAATGGCCAAAGCATGGAAATCCCCAAATTTGTCAGTGGAGGAAGTCCACGCCAGAACAAACACAGCAATGACTCACGCCAAAATGTCGGCCATCGAAACGGACACGATTACCAAGTTCGAACAAGAATGGAAACCTTGGATTACTTATACAATGTCTAATACTTTCAATAATGAGGTTTTGATGCCATGGTAGCCCAGCCAATGGAGCGATAGCGGCATCTCTTGCTGAAGGTGGTTGTCCCCCGGCCTAGTCCTGCAGACTCCCTTGCCCTACCTTCTCCCTCCTGTCCCCTCCTCTCGCTTATTTCCCTTATTTCTCTTATTTCCCCTTTTTTTTTTTTTTTTTTTTTTCTTTTTGTCTTGTTTTGACTCAGTTTTTGTCTTCGTCCTGGTGATATGGATCGTTAATAGGTTTATGATACATATCTCACCCCAGGTATCTTCGAAGAATAACAATATTGAAGCTTTCACTGCAATACTCTATAAGCAGATCTGTGTGTGGAAATATTAATATAGTTGGTATGATACTAAGTTACACCTCAAGTTATCCCACCACGGAAATATAATATTGCAAGATCTTTACAAACCTTTTTAGCAAGGACGTATTGTTATTGTTATAAGTTAACGCTACAATAACTAACATGCGAAAGAACTCTCTCCTTAATTACAATGTGTTCTTATTCTACAATGTTTGTATAACTCCTTTGACAAATCACAAATAAAGACTTTTGACAAGGAAAATAGATCTGAAAGGATTCTTTCCTTGCAGAAGGTGTATTTGCTGCCGCACGGTGAAAGAACACAACAAAGGAATTAACAAAGTTACCAGCTCCGATGGCACAATGTTTGACATTAAAGAATTCAGTACATGCAACTCGTCATATGTTGTATATTTGCTATGGTGCCCATGCGGGTTATTATATGTTGGGAGGACTAAAAGACTTCTAAGAATCCGCATATCAGAACACCTAGCAAATATTAAAAAAGGCTTTGAGGAACATAGCGTTTCCATGCATTTTAAAAAGGTACATAACCAGGACCCCACGCTTGCTCAATTTTGTGGCATAGATGTGGTTTACCCATCTTGGAGGGGGTCACACAGAGTCCGTGACCTTTCACAGCGCGAAACTCACTGGATATTCTTGCTAAAATGTCTTTTTCCGCGGGGGTTGAATATAGAGGTAGACTTGAATTGCTTCATCAATAATTCTTAGACATTTATCATACCCACACCTTTCCCTCCGTGGGTTTAGTATTACCCTTTCTGGCATCTTTTCAGTATATGTACTCTTTTATTCATTTATCTGATATTTTGCTATTAATTAATCCCTTCTCCAGTGGTGGTGTTATCGGTGACCATTTGCGATCAGCTCAGCGATCACTAATTCACCACTTGTATTTAGTTCCAGTTTTAGATTGATTTTATCGAGTTTCATTTTTAATGCATTTCTTACATATTTTAGATATATTTTAATTATATATATTTAATCATTTATATGAATTTGCAATTAGCGTTTGATACTAATATGTACTAATGCAAAATGTTATTAATTTATTTTAACTGACTATTGCCTTCATCCAGTGACAAATGTTTTTATATGTATTTGTTGATATACTCCAGCGCATGATTGATATATATCAGCTGATGACTTAATTAGGAACTGTTGTATGGCTATTCAATATAAACACAGTGTAATGATTGTGCTGTAGATGTGATTCGTGGTCACGGGGACACCCGGAAATCGGCTTTTTTTTTTTTTTTTTTTTCTTTCCTCTCATTTCCGCCGCCCACGTCTGCCTATACAACAGCTGATTTGCCCCTGTTGTGTTGTTAGAAGCCATTCCCCGCGGCGAGCCTATCATGAGCAGCGTCTGCTCGACCTATCAGGTCGGCTTACCGCTGTGGCTGCTGGGTAAGACAGCCAGCCAATGGAGGAGGCGCTGACTTCCTCCTAGCTTTGGCTGCATAAGCGCTCTAGGCCCGCCCATCGTTGTAGGCGGAGCGGGATGCGCTGTGCAGCACGTGATTGGCTCAGACTGCTGCTGTTGGGGGATGTGATTAACATACTCTCTCACCTATTGGAATCTGGGGACTGGCGCCACGCCTATTGCACTGGCTGATTGATTCATACACCAGCCAGTGGTGGTGGATGATGCTGTCAGCCCACAGTAGTTTGGGATTATCGTTTACTTCCGCCCACAGTTTTGGAGGAAGTGGGAAAACGCCCAGGACTGATAGGCTGATTGATCTGACTACATCAGATATAAGGTAACCATTTATGACTGTGTGGTTAGTCCCATGAATAAGTTTTTATAACGAAACATGTCGGGGTATTGCCATACAGTCTAATTTTACTAGTGAGTGCTGCGTTTTTGGATGCAGAGTGCGTTTGAAGTTTTTTATTTAAGTGGATGTGCAGCTGCATCTGACAGAAGTCCATGGCACCGTGAGTAGGAGAATTGGTTTCACTTTTTCTCGCTGATCGGGGGTCCGCCGTGACCGCTTCTCACCATTTTGACGTTTGAAGGAGTTTCTTGATGTGATATTCTGCTGTTTTACAAGATTTTGTTTGTGAGTGCACTGTTTGAAGTTTTATTTTGGTGTGCTATTAAACCTTTGATGGTATCACACTATTTGCACTTCTTTTGTCTCTCTCTGACATATATGTGGAACTGATTGGATGTCATATTTGGATTACATCTTTATTGACGGGAACAACTACATCTGATAAGGTTTTTTGTGCCAAAACACGAGAGTGTGAGGCATACCTATCCGGTGAGTGTCCATTTGATGGGGGAGGAGTCACTGAGCACTGTCGGGTGTGGTGTAAGTTTTTGAAAACATTTTGAAGATCGCAGGATCCTTATACACATGAACTTTGCTTTGTTTGGCCACGTTCTAAATTATTTTTAACCACTTACCCCCCGGACCATATTGCTGCCCAAAGACCAGAGTACTTTTTGCGATTCGGGACTGCGTCGCTTTAACAGACAATTGCGCGGTCGTGCGACGTGGCTCCCAAACAAAATTGGCGTCCTTTTTTTCCCACAAATAGAGCTTTCTTTTGGTGGTATTTGATCACCTCTGCGGTTTTTATTTTTTGCGCTATAAACAAAAATAGAACGACAATTTTGAAAAAAATGAATATTTTTTACTTTTTGCTGTAATAAATATCCCCCAAAAATATATAAAAAAACATTTTTTTTTCCTCAGTTTAGGCCGATACGTATTCTTCTACATATTTTTCGTAAAAAAAAATCGCAATAAGCGTTTATTGATTGGTTTGCGCAAAAGTTATAGCGTTTACAAAATAGGGGGTATTTTTATGGCATTTTTATTAATATTTTTTTTACTAGTAATGGCGGCGATCAGCGATTTTTTTTTTGGTATTGCGACAATATGGCGGACACTTCGGACATTTTTGACACATTTTTGGGACCATTGGCATTTTTATAGCGATCAGTGCTATAAAAATGCATTAGATTACTATAAAAATGCCACTGGCAGTGAAGGGGTTAACACTAGGGGGCGGGGAAGGGGTTAAGTATGCCTGGGTGTGTTCTTACTGTGGGGGGGGGGGTGGCCTCACTAGGGGAAACACTGATCCTCGGTTCATACATTGTATGAACCGAAGAAAAGCATTTCCCCTGCTGACAGGAACGAGAGCTGTGTGTTTACACACACAGCTCCCGTTCCCCGCTCTGTACCGAGCGATCGCGTGTGCCCGGCGGCGATCGCGCCCGCCGGGCACACGCACGGGAGTCGGGGGCGAGCGGGGGGCGCGTGCGCGCGCCTCCGGCGGCGCGCGTGCGCCCCTAGTGGCGGCTAAAAGGTAGGACGTCATAATACGTGATCTCGCCTAGGAGAGCCACCTTGTGGACGTATTATGACGGTGCGGCGACGGCAAGTAGTTAAAGACTGTCTCTTGCACTTTCAGTGCGTTCACTTCACGTTTAAGTCAATCACGGGTGTTTATTATTACAGTCACAGTTTAGTGTTTATTTCTTAAACTGGATATATTTTGTTTATTATCACTGTATATCATTACATATGGGTTGTAGTAATTTATTTTATATAGTCAAATATGCACAGTTATTTGATAGCGCTGTTTTAATTTGTTGACACTCCTTAGAGAGTTTCATCATCTTACATTCTTTTTGTTCACTCTATGGAGATTCCCTTCTGTCATTCACCTTTTTATGGCCTAAAAAAATTAATAATAATCCCACCTAATCTCAAAATTAAACACGGCCAATGATATTTAAAAGTAGGTTTGCAAAAAATACATTTGATATGTCTAAAGACTCTGTCGCAAATTAATTTTTCATTTTACCATTATTCTCTATGGGCATTCCACTATTCTCTATGGGCATTCCATCTCCCTGTTAAAGCCTATGGGAATTCCATTCTGACCTTCCTTTTAGTATGTCCCTAAGAATATATGACTTTTGACTGACAGCAACAAGTTATGCTGATTGGATATGACAGAAGCAAATGCAGCAGCACTGTGACAGTTAAACAGTCACTTATCCCAAAACTGTCTCAATGTGTTTAAGCAGTCTCTGATATGGTTGAGTGGTTAACTGCCTGCGCTGCCATGTAGCAGCTTGTGGGTTCAATCCTCCCTAGGGGTCTGTGTGTTTTTTTTTGTTTTTTTCTGTAAAAAGAAGTTGAAGGTACTCTATATTAGAATGTTTTAAAAATACCCCTTATTGGGAATATGGGAATATTTTTCTTCCCTTTATACTCTATGGAGATTCCCTTCTGTCATTCACCTTTTTATGGCCTAAAAAAATTAATAATAATCCCACCTAATCTCAAAATTAAACACGGCCAATGATATTTAAAAGTAGGTTTGCAAAAAATACATTTGATATGTCTAAAGACTCTGTCGCAAATTAATTTTTCATTTTACCATTATTCTCTATGGGCATTCCACTATTCTCTATGGGCATTCCATCTCCCTGTTAAAGCCTATGGGAATTCCATTCTGACCTTCCTTTTAGTATGTCCCTAAGAATATATGACTTTTGACTGACAGCAACAAGTTATGCTGATTGGATATGACAGAAGCAAATGCAGCAGCCCCAGCAGCAGCACTGTGACAGTTGAACAGTCACTTATCCCAAAAATGTCTCAATGTGTTTAAGCAGTCTCTGTTATGGTTGAGTGGTTAAAGCGGTAGTTCACCCTCACTCACATGATTTTACCATCGAGACAGGCATTGTAGCGCGAGCTACAGTATGCCTGTCCCGATTTTTTTAACCCCGGACTCACCTTGTTATCGTACATAGAAGATTTCGGCTCCCGCGGGGAATGGGCGTGCCTATGGAGTGGGAGGATGATTGACGGCCGGCCCTGGCACGTCACTCTCCCCGAAGACAGCCGGAGTAGGTCTCGGCTCTTCACGGCGCCTGCGCACAGGCTATGCGCAGGCGCCGTGAAGAGCCAAGCCTATTTCGGCTATTTCCGGAGAAGCGTGACGCGCCAGAGCCGGCCGTCAATCATCCTCCGTCTCCATAGGCACGCCCATTCACCGAGGGGAGTCGGTATCTTCGATGTAGGAGTAAACGGTGAGTACGGGGGGAAAAAAATCGGGACAGGCATACTGTAGCTCGCGCTACAATGCCTGATTTTATGGTAGAACAAAACATTTTTTTTTTTTTTTAGGTTTATAGGGTGAACCCCCGCTTTAACTGTCCGTGCTGCCATTTAGCAGCTTGTGGGTTCAATCCTCCCTAGGGGTCTGTGTGTTTTTTTTTTTTTACAAAGTTTTGTACAGAAGAGGGGGTCAGAGGGCGGCATTGGGGGAGGGGGGGTAATAATAATTCAGGTGAGGTAGAAGTGAAGAAATCAGTGTTGGTTTCTGTGACCCGGCAGTGTGAGGGGCAGCCTCTGACGGGTCCTCCGGTGTCCGCCATACTTGAGGGTGACAGGAGTTCGGGGTGACCTGAGCGATGCCTGTGGATAAAGATGTGTACCCGGAGCCTCCCAGCAGGACTCCCATCCGGGAGAACAAGTCCGGCCTCCCTGACTTCAGTCTCTTCTTCAAGAACTTCTACACGTACGCGGTGGACTGGCCGGTCACCAGCTTCCACGGTGAGGAGACTTGTGTGTGCTGGGGGGACTACAAGGCCCAGCGTGCAATGTCCAGTCACAGGACCTTACCCGGGGACTACAAGTCCCAGCATCACTGCTATGGCACCCCCAGGTGTTGTGGCTCCTCCTAGTCAATGCTTTGGGGTTCTAGGTCATAGGTGTCATGGCCCCCCAGGCCGAGGAAGTTACGGGGTCCCAGGTGGCAGCAGTTGTGGGGTCCTGGCTAGTCATTGTTTCGGCATCGTGGCTCATAGCTGTCGTAGCGCGCCGGGTTCTGGGATGTGGCAGTTGTGGCGTTCTGTCAAGATGCCCTGGGTGTTGTGGCACCCTGGTTGGTCATTGCTTAGGTGTCCTTGCCTGTCGCTGTTGTGCCACCCCAAATCCTGGCTGATTGTTGTTGTTTTGGTGACCCAGGTCCAATCGTTTTGTGTTTCCATGCATTACGGCCATGCTCGTCTAAAAGGATTCCAGGATGCGTTCTTTCAAATTAATGCTCTTGACAGAAGATCCAAGGCAGGGTGCTATGAATGTTTCCTGACCCAAAGTATGCAGCTGTTTTTTTGCACCCTGGGCCAGCACCAGGGCCACCATCAGGAATTATGGGGCCCCTTAAACAGCTTCAGTCATGGGCCCCCTGGAGCAGAGAACCGGGGGGGTGGTGCTGCCGTCTGAAATTGAAATTGAGAAGCGGGAGGGGGGCTGCCGCGAATTGAGAAGCGGAGGGGGGCCCTTTACAAATTATTAATAAAAATTAAAAATTTAAAAAAAATTATAAAAAAATTATAAAATAAATAAATAAACATTTATATAAAAAAAAGGGGGGGTTGCCATCCAGGGCCCTGGGGACCTCTGGGCCCTTTAACCACTTGAGATCCGCGCTATAGACAAAATACGTCCACAGCGCGGCTCTCAAGTGCCAAGTGGCCGTTTAAACACGGCCTTTTATGTGCATTACCCGCGCGCGCCACTGGGTGGCGCGCGGCGGGTAAAAACTGTCCCGGCGCATCGCCGAAGACCCGATGCGTGTACCTGGCGGCCACGATGTCCGCCGGGTACACGCGATCGTCGGTGACACGGCGGTGACAGCAGGGATGTGGAGCTCTGTGTGTAAACACAGAGCTCCACGTGCTGTCAGAGGAGAGGAGACCGATCTGTGTCTCTTGTACATAGAAACACAGCATCGGTCACCTCCCCCAGTCACCCCCCTCCCCCCACACAGTTAGAACACACCCAGGCTACACAGTTAACCCCTTCCTCACCCCCTAGTGTTAACCCCTTCCCTGCCAGTCACATTTATACAGTAATTAGTGCATTTTTATAGCACTGATCGCTGTATAAATGTGAATGGCGCCAAATTTGTGTCAAAAGTGTCTGATACGTCCGCCGCAATATCCCAGTCCCAATTAAAATCGCAGATCGCCGCCATTACTAGTAAAAAAAAAATAATAAAAAAAATCATAATTCTGTTCCCCATTTTGTAGGCGCTATAACTTTTGCGCAAACCAGTCGCTTATTGCGAATTTTTTTTTTTTTACAAAAATACGTCGAAAAATACGTATCGGCCTTAACTGAGAAAAAAAAGATTTTTTAAAAAAAAAAATTGGGATATTTATTATAGCAACAAGTAAAAAAAATATATATTTTTTTTTAATTGTCGCTCTTTTTTTGTTTATAGCGCAAAAAATAAAAACCGCAGAGGTGATCAAATACCACCAAAAGAAAGCTCTATTTGTGGGGAAAAAAGGACGTCAATTTTGTTTGGGAGTCACGTCGCACGACCGCGCAATTGTCAGTTAAAGCGACGCAGTGCCGGAAGCTGAAATTTCGCCTGGGAACGAAGGGGGTTTATGTGCCCAGTAAGCAAGTGGTTAATTAAAAAAAACATTTATTAAAAAAAAAAGGGGGGTTTGCCACATGGGGCCCTGGAGACCTCATGAGCCCTTTAATATATATATATATATATATATATATATATATATATATATATATATACACAGTATATATATATACACACAGTATATATATATATATACACAATATATATATATATATATAAAGGAATAATAAAAAAAAAGAAATAAAATTGGGCAGCTATTTTAGTCACATGTGCTAAGGAAGGGGCGAAGGCCATGAGATTTGCGTTTCAGGCCTCGTTTTCAGATCAGAGAGAGCCGTCTTGATTTCCTGTTTCGTCAGATTAGGCGACCCGTCAGAATGTGTAGAGAATCATGAAAATATTCCATTATGGCCACTAGATGGAGCTAAACAAATGTATAAAAAAAGGGGGGTTGCCATCCGGGGCCCTGGGGACCTCTGGGCCCTTTAATAATAATAATAATAATAATTAATATATATATATATATATATATATATATATATATATATATATATATATATATATTAATTATTATTATATAAAAAAAGGGGTGTTTTCATCTCCGGGCCCCTGGGGACCCCCGTAACCCTAAGAAAAAAAATTGGCCCTTTAATAAAAAATAAAAAAATATATATTAGAAAAAATATATATTTTTTATAAAAAATTAATAAAAAAAAGGGGGGTTGCCATCCGGGGCCCTGGGGGCCTTCGGACCCCTGGGGACCTCCGGACCTCTAAAAAAAAAAAAAATGGCCCTTTAATAATAAATAAAATAAAAATATATTAAAAAAATATATATATATTTTTTACAAAAAATAAATAAAAAAAAGGGAGTTGTCATCTATGAGTCTTTTGAACGGTTCATTTTTTTCCAGAATTTTTTGGAATATGTGGAAAAAAAATGAAATCGCATATTTTTTACACAAAGTTGTCCATTGATAAGATATTTCCAACACATAGCATGTACATAGCAAAAATGACACCCCAAAATACATTCTGCTACTCCTCCTGAGTAAAACGATACCCCATGTGTGAGACTTCTACACAGCCTGACCACATATAGAGATCCAACATGCAAGGAACACCGTCAGGTGTTCCAGAGACACATAGCATGCACATACCAAGAATTACACCCCAAAATACATTATGCTGAGCAAAGCGTAAACAAAAGATTACCTGTGGTAATAGTAGCGCAGTTCTACACAGCAGGATAGCACTGGTCCAGGCAGCAGGCAGGGACTTGGTCAGCAACGGCATACACAATTGTCCAGGCAGGGATACTGCAGGTGGTCAGTTCATGCAACAGGCAGAGGCATGATGGCATAGGTCCTACAGGCAGCAGGCAGAAGGAGGGCCTCGTTCAGGACAGAATGGGGACAGGGGTAGAGGCTTCTCCCACCCAAATCTCTTTGAAGCCTCCGGGCAACCAGACCCTAATCTAGGATGAAAAAACAAAAAAAAATTGTTTTCTTCATCTAGAAAAACTTTTCTGGTGCCCCTCACATATGTGAGACCCCTGTGTTGAATCCCACTAGTCCAGTAGCAGGGTACAAGATCAGTCCAAGAGGCAGGCAAAAGGCATGGTCAAACAGTCCGAGGTCAGTTCCATATCAGGCAGAGGCAGTACAGAATCGTGAGGCAGAAGAATGGTCGAAAAACAGTCCAGGGTCAATTCCAAATCGGGCAGAGGTATTACAAAATCGTTGGGCAGAAGAATGGTCGAAAAACAGTCCAGGGTCAATTCCAAATCAGGCAGCGGTATTGCAAAATCATTAGGCAGAAGCGTGGTCCAATAACAAGCCAGGCAGTGGCATAAGGGGTGAGAAGGCAGGAACGGAGGATTACGTTTACCATACTAAACTAATACTTTAGTTTAGTATGGTAACGTTTGAAACAGTCAGTTACACAAAGGCCTGGTTGTGAAGGACACTCTGCACAATAATAAACTGTGTCCCGTCTGACTCCTCCACTGGCACACACTTTACATCTTTTTTGAGCTCGTCGGCCTGATGCTGTGGGAGGGACCTTATCGGGGAAGTGCCGTTCGGAGAGCCGACTTAGAACATCTGATCGGATGTGTTGGGGCAGGTCGTTCGGGAATATCAGGGAAGTGGTAATTTCCTCCAGGTAGCCAAGGAAGGGTAGGGGGTTTTGGGTGGATTTGCGGTAAATAATATGGGAGTTGTAGACGGCCAAATGAAAAAAATAAATAGCTACTTTCTTGTACCAATGGTACGTGCGTCTTGTGGGTAGATATGGTTCCATCATTTGATCATTTAAGTCGACTCCCCCCATGAACGAATTGTAGTCCTGAATGCAGGTGGGTTTTTGGATGGTGGTGCCACGCCTTCTGCGGGTTTCTACAAAGGAATCGTTGTGGATGGACGACAACATATATACGTCTCTTCTGTCCCTCCACTTCACTGCCAGAACCTCCTTGTTGCGCAGACTCGCCGATTCCCCTTTCTTCAGCTTTGTATTTACAAGGCTTTGAGGAAAGCCTTTCCGGTTCTTTCTGGCGGTGCCACATGCTGGCGTCTTCTTTCGGTGCAGGTTGTGGAACAGAGGAAGAGACGTATAGAAGTTGTCCACGTACAGGTGGTATCCTTTATCCAGGAGGGGGGTGATAAGTTGCCAGACAACTTTTGCACTTGATCCCAAGTAGTCTGGGCAATCGGGGGGATTCAGCTGGGTGTCCTTCCCTTCGTACACCAAAAAGGAATACAAGTACCCTGTGGCTCGTTCACATAACTTGTACATCTTCACCCCATAGCGGGCTCTTTTGCTTGGAATGAACTGTTTGATTTTAAGTCGGCCACAAAATTTTACTAGGGACTCGTCGACACAAATGTGTTGTTCCGGGGTATATATTTGGGGGAATAATTCTGAAAAATAATCTAATAAGGGGCGAATTTTGAAAAGCCTGTCAAAATTTGGGTCATTTCGGGGAAGGCACTGGGTGTTATCATTGAAGTGGAGGAACCTCATGATTATAAAATATCGGGATCTGGGCATTGATGCAGAAAAGACGGGCATATGATAAATGGGGCGTTTGGACCAAAATGAATGTTTTTCGTTTTTTGGGTTGAGTCCCATACAAAAGGTGAGGCCTAAAAAAATCCTGAACTCCTCCACTGTTAGATCTCTCCAATTGTAGGGACGGGCATAAGACGATGTGGGGTTGTTGGAAATAAACTGTTGGGCATATAGGTTGCACTGGGCCACAATGCTAGAAAGCAGTTCCTCAGTAAAAAATAAATTGAAAAAATGTATTGGTGAAAAATTGTCCGTGTCCACCTGGACTCCTGGCTGGGCAGTAAAAGGGGGAATGTTGGCTTCTCCGGAATTTGGAGGAAGCCACAAGGGGTACTGAAGGGCATAGGGAAGGCTTGCATGGGTCCTTGGCCTTTGCTGCTGAGGTACTGCAGTGCTGGTGGATGGCACTTCGGTGCTGGTGGATGGCACGACGAGGCTGGTGGATGGCATGACGGGGCTGGTGGATGGCATGACGGGGCTGGTGGATGGCATGACGGTGCTGGTGGATGGCACTGCCTCACCAGAGCGCCTTCTTTTGGCGGGCTGATTATCTTCCCCCTCTGAGCCTGTATCGGTTCCACTGCTGTAGACTGGCTCGTAGTCTACATCCGAATCGGAATCCAGCTGGGAATCGGAAGACTAGAGCTCCCCGTTGCTCTCGTCACTTGCGGCAATAATTGCAAATGCCTGCTCGGTGGAATAGAGACGCTTGGACATTGTTGCTGGCGACTTCACACAGATGTGTGGCACAGATGTGCACTGAGGCGGCACAGATGGGCAGAGATGGGTACTGAGGTGGCAGAGATGGGTACTGAGGTGGCAGAGATGGGGTGGAATAGATGTGCACTGATGAGGCGGCACAAATGTGCACTGATTGATTGCACAGGTGTACACTGATGAGGCGGCACAGATGTGCACTGATTGATTGCACAGATGTGCACTGATGAGGCGGCACAGATGGCACTGATGAGGCGGCACAGATGGCACTAATGTGGCGAAACAGGTGGGCACTGAGATGGGTACTGATGTGCACCGATGAGGCGGCACAGATGTGCACTGATGAGGTGGCACAGGTAGGCACTGATGAGGTGGCACAGGTAGGCACTGATGAGGTGGCACAGGTAGGCACTGATGAGGTGGCACAGGTAGGCACTGAAAAGTACTGAGGTGGCAGGTGGGCACTTGGCACAGGTGGGCACTTGGCACAGGTGGGCACTGGTGGCACAGGTGGACACTGGTGGCACAGGTGGACACTGGTGGCACAGGTATCACTGGGCACTGATTGGGTACTGAGGTGGCAGGTGGGCACTTGGCACAGGTGGGCACTTGGCACAGGTGGGCACTGGGCACAGGTGGGAACTGGGCACTGGTGGCACAGGTGGACACTGGTGGCACAGATGGACACTGCTATTACTGGGCACTGATTGGGTACTGGGCAAGTTTTTTTTTACACATTCGATACTTTGTATCACTCACAGATTGCTCTCTCTCCTCACACGCGCTGTCTGTGTGAGGAGGGAGAGCCGGCAATGAGAGATGATCTCATATGTTTACATTTGAGATCATCTCTCATTGGCCACAGAATCGCGCTGTAAATAGCCGCTTTGATTGGCTATTTACCGCGATCTGTAATTGGCTGTGTCCAAGGGACACGGCCAGTACAGGAGTTCCCCGATGCGCGCTCGGGAGCGCGCGCGGGGAACGAGGAAAGGGGCGGCCGTAAAAACACGGCGTCCCAGAGATTCAGAGCCACCCGGCGGCCGTACAAAGTCGTACAGCCGTCGGGAACTGGTTAATTCAAGATACTTGCGGTTCTGCTGGTGGTTGTGGTACACCGGAAGATGGTTGAAGGCAGGGCCGTTTGAAGGAATTTGGGGGCCCCAAGCAAAATGGACATGGGGGCCCCCCCCCCCCCCCCATGCACGCACACAAAGCCTACAAGAACCACAGCATAGCGATACAGTGTAAGTTCACCCACACTTTATATAAAAAATGAAGGTTTACAGTGCAAATACTGCTGTTATATATAATGTGCATAAAATGTTATCATTTGCAAAAAACACCACTGTACCATAAAATCAAGTATACATTAAAGTGCACAATAACGAAATCCAACATACTTAAAACACACACTAAAATGTTTCAGTTTTGGGCGGATTTGCTAGTGCATTGCATTGCCAGCGGTATAGCTGCGCTGTCCCATTGATTTCAATGGGCAGCAGCGGTGAAGGAGCGGTAAATACACCGCCCCTTCTCCGCTCCAAAAATGCGGCTAGCAGGACTTTTTTTACCGTCCTGCTGGAGCAATGCTCCAGTGTGAAAGCCCGAGGGCTTTCACACTGGAGACAATTGAGCAGCTTCTTAAGGGCGGTTTGCAGGCGCTATTTTTAAGAAGCTGCTCAATTGTCTCCAGTGTGAAAGCCCTCGGGCTTTCACACTGGAGAATTGCGCCAGCAGGACGGTAAAAAAAAGTGTAAAAAAAAGTCCTGCTAGCCACATCTTTGGAGCGGAGAAGGAGCGGTGTATTTACCGCTCCTTTACCGCTGCTGCCCATTGAAATCAATGGGACAGCGCAGCTATACCGCTGGCAATGCGCTGCTGCAGCAGCGCATTGCGGGCGGTTTTAACCCTTCCTCAGGCGCTAGCAAATCCGCCCATAGCGTTGGCAGTAAAAATAGCAGAGTGAAAGGACTCTTAGATGGAAATGGGATGGTAAAGAAAATGGAAAGAAATCTATGGTAATTGTTTTGTATATATTACCCGATTCAAAAAAGAAGCAATTAGACCCCTTTCACACTGGAGCGTATTGCAGGCGCTATAAGATTAAAAATAGCGCCTGCAAACCGCCCTTAATCTTATAGCGCCTGCAATACGCTCCAGTGTGAAAGGGGTCTAATTGCTTCTTTTTTGAATCAGGTAATATATACAAAACAATTACCATAGATTTCTTTCCATTTTCTTTACCATGCCATCAATTGTCGCCACTGTGCCATGCCATCAATTGTCGCCACTGTGCCATGCCATCAATTGTCGCCACTGTGCCATGCCATCAATTGTCGCCACTGTGCCATGCCATCTATTGTCGCCACTGTGCCATGCCATCTATTGTCGCCACTGTGCCATGCCATCAATTGTCGCCACTGTGCCATGCCATCAATTGTCGCCACTGTGCCATGCCATCAATTGTCGCCACTGTGCCATGTCATAAAACACAGCCACTGTGCCATTAATTTTCGCCTATGTGCCATGCCATTAATTGTCACCACTGTGCCTATCAATTGCCAGCAGTTTGCCCCCTCAAAAAATAGCAGGGTGTTCTGAGCTCCTCCCCCTGCCATCCAGACACTCACATGTGGTCTCACCATATTTTCACCTCCAGCCACACACCTCCAGCCGCACATAGACATGCTGGAGATTGTAGTCCTCCTATAGTCCCGCCCAGCCTCCGCCTCTATCACACAGCCATCTACTCACCGTGCGTGTACTTCTTTCAGGGCTTCCGAGTCCCGCTACCTCCGCCCGCAGGTCCTCCGGTTCTCTGCACTTGATATGCACATGTCAGCGATCCCCCTCACTGTTCTGTGCAAGAGTCGGCGCTGTCAGTAGTGTCCCGACTCCCGCAGCTTGCTGAGGCATCGGACCCAGGGAGGGACAGCACGGGTCCATCGGCTGCCCCCGTTACGCTGCTCCCCACACAATTTTCCCACAGAGCAACTTGCCGCCCTTGACCGCATGGTGATAGCTGACGAGAGGGGAGGAGGAGGTGGGGAGGAAAGGACATCTGATTGGTTGTCAAGGAAGCGGCGGCCCCGTTCCTTGACAACCAATGATCGCCAGCATTTTTTTCTTTACTTTTCAGCTGTTGGCAGGGAATTCCTGCTGAGAGCTGAAAGTACAGCGCCAAATGTATCGGTTTTTGTTATCGGCTCGGCGGCTCGGTCAGTGTTATTATCCCCATTAAAGATACAAAAATCCTGCTGCCTGTGCCGCTGGATGCTGGGGCCCCTGGCCAGCTCGAGGCCCCAAGCAATTGCCTCCTTTGCCTCTCTTGTTCCGACGGGCCTGGTTGAAGGTTGTAGGTGAAGGGGTCCAAGAATCCTGGAAGCTGCGGATTTCCGGTCAGGCTAGGGCAGGGTGCAGTAGGATGCAGGCGTGCAGCCTGTGCATCAGGGAGAGAGAGATCCGAGGTCTGGAGAGAGGCAGGTGAGGAGTACTGCACTGGTTCCAGGGCTTGGTGCTGGGGGTTGGTACTTCTCGAGTGGCGGCAGGGATCCGACAGAATAACCGAACACCCTGCCGCCATCTCTGAGGAGTTTAAATAGCCCCGAATTCGCGGGGAAAACGGGGAAGGACGCAGAGTCGCACTTCCGCGTTCCACGCTGGAGCGCAAACGTCCGCGCACCGGAAATGATGCGGACGTCTTGCAGAACGGAGCGCAGCTGCTTGGACAAGGCACAGCTGCGCTCGTTCTGCACAGCGAAACATCAGAGATGTTACAAAGTGAGATGGCCACTCTAGAACCTTCACTTTATTCTGCTGTAGCCAATGACAGGTCGACTCGGCCTTGTGTTTTGGACCATTGTCATGTTGGAATGTCCAAGTATACACTGCGCAGCTTCCTGGCCGATGAATACAAATCTTCCTCCAGTATTTTTGATAACATACTGCATTCATCTTGCCATCAATTTTGACCAACATTTCCTGTGCCTTTGTAGTTCACACATCCCCAAAAACATCAGCAAAACAGCTCTGTGTTTCACAGTAGGAATGGTCTACCTTTCATCATAGGCCTTGGTGACTCCTCTCCAAATGTAGCGTTTATGGTTGTGGCCAAAAAGCTCAATTTTGGTCTCATCACTCCAAATGAGTTTGTGCCAGAATGTTTGAGGCTTGTCTCTGTGCTGTTTGGTGGATTGTAAGCTGGATAATTTGTGACATTTGTGTAGTAATGGCTTTCTTCTGGCGACTCGAACATGCAGCCCATCTTTCTTCAAGTGCCTCCTTATTGTGCATCTTGAAACAGCCACACCACATGTTTTCAGAGAGTCCTGCATTTCACCTGAAGTTATTTGTGGGTTTTTCTTTGTATCCCAAACAATTTTCCTGGCAGTTGTGGCTGAAATTTTAGTTTGTCTACCTGACCGTGGTTTGGTTTCAACAGAACCCCTCATTTTCCACTTCTTCTTGATTATAGTTTGAACACTGCTGATTGGCATTCTCAATTCCTTGGATATCTTTTACCTGTTACCCAAGGTGTTACCAAAAGCTGAATGACCCTTCCAGAGATTCCAAAAAGAGACATAAAGATGTCCATGTCAGGATCTTATGAGAATGCATTTTGTCTGTATGGACATGTTTTCTGCATGTCCCGTGGCAAATGCTACTGCAAAGGCCACAGTAAAAAGTGTTATCAGAAGTAGTTTGTAAGTACAGAGTGCCAGAATCTACAGAGAGTAACAGAGGAACTAGTTTTATGGGAGAGTCCTTACTAGATGTTTTGAGGTTTGATTTTACACCCCCTACAATGTAGCAGAAAAAGTAGAATAAGAAACTAGAAAACTAGTGCCTAAATGTTTTCTTATACAGTGAAACCTTGGTTTGAGAGCGTTTTGCAAGACAAGCAACATTTTTTAATAAATTGTGACTTGATATACAAGCGATGTCTTGATATAAGAGTAGCGTCATGTCACAACTGAGTATAAAAGAGAAGCGAGGAGCCTCTAAGTGTAGCATTATGGTTACATTTAATGAAGGTACGACATTTAGAAACTCACATGGTTGATGATTAAAAGAAGCACACCTAAGTATGCAGGGATCTGGGGTAAAACTATGCACATAGACCATCCTCTGCACTGCCATCAATGTCTTCCCTTCCACTCTGCGCTCCACAAGCGATTCAAGCCTCGCTTTCATATTGCTCCACTGCAGGGTAGTCCTCTCGGTCATGATTGCAGACTGACAGCGGTGAGAGCGGGCAGTGCAGAGAATGGTCAGCTTTAATCATAAATCATGTGAGTTGCTAAATGCTGTACCTTCATTTAATGTAGTGAGTGAGTGAGTGAGTGAGTGAGTGAGTAACTTATATAGCGCAACAAATGCGAACTTAATCGCCTCAAGGCGCTTGGCATCCAGAGTTGTACAGGTCTTTCAGAAGATGTGGGTCTTCAGTTTTTTCCTAAAAACCCGATGGTTTTCTTCCAAGCGGATGGTCGTGGGTAGAGCATTCCAGAGCTGTGGTCCTTGGACCGAGAATCTACGTTCTCCCTTAGATTTGTAGTGAGATTTGGGGATTTGGAGAAGGTTTTGGTTGGTTGATCGGAGCACGCGCTTGGTGACGTAGGGTTTTATTTTATTTTAAATATTGAGGAGCTTTACCCTGTGTACATTTGTGGGTGAGGCAGTGTGTCTTGAATGTCACCCGGTCCTGTACGGGCAGCCAGTGGAGGGACCTCAAGGCCGGGGAGATTGGTTCCCACGGCTTTTTACCAGTTACCAGTCTGGCTGCCATGTTTTGGACGACTTGTAGACGTGAAATCTGGTATTTCGGTAGTCCTAAATAGAGTGAATTTGCGTAGTCGAGTCGTGAGTTGATGATTGTTCCAACCACTACTGCTGTGTCCTGTTCCGGGATGAAGGGGATGAGTCTACATAGCATGCGGAGCAGATGATGAGAACCGCTGACGACTGATCCTATTTGTGCATCCATCGTCATGTCTGCGTCAAAGATGACTCCAAGACTTTTGACTTTATTGCTTGGCGCGATGGTTTGTCTGAGGATGGTGGGTGGTGTCCATGTGGTCCTGGAGATAGATTTCCTATTTGCATGAAGGGTGAGTAGCTCTGTTTTGGATCCGTTGAGTTTGAGGGAGCTTTCCGTCATCCAATTGTCGATCAGTGTAAGACATTTTCCTAGTTCATGAAATTGATCTTTTTTGTTGGTGATTCGAAGGTACAGCTGCGTGTCGTCCGCATAGGAGTGGTAGCACAGGTCCTGTTTGCTGATGATTTTGAGGAGCGGGCGGATGTAGATGTTGAAGAGTACAGGTGAGAGGGGTGATCCTTGCGGGACTCCGCATGTGATGGTCCGTGTTTCTGATGTGAAATCTCCAAGTTTCACGGTCTGAGTGCGATTTTCTAGGAAAGATGCGAACCACGGTAGAGCTGCGTCAGAGACTCCTGCTACTTCCTTGAGTCGCGCAAGCAATATGTTGTGGTCTACCGTGTCGAAGGCTGCACTAAGGTCCAGCAGCACTAGGAGACAGGATTCTCCGTCATCTGCTGCTTCGAGAGCGTCATCCCATATCTTGAGGAGAGCCGTTTCTGTGCCGTGGCCTGGGCGAAAACCTGATTGTAGGGCATCTAGTAGTTTGTGGTCGTCAAGATGGGGCTGAAGCTGTTGTACTACTGCTTTCTCCATGATCTTGGAGATGGTGTTCAGGCTTGTTACCGGTCTGCGATGGTTTGGGTCTTTAGGGTCGAGGTTGGGTTTCTTTAGGAGGGGTTTTATTATGCCTTGCTTGAGGGTGCTCGGAACCATCCCTTCCCTGAACGATTGGTTTATGATGTGCGTTATGATGGGTGCCAAGATATCCGTGCATTCTTTCAAGAGTTTTGTAGGGATGATGTCATTTGGTGATGTTGTCTCGGAGGCTTCCGATGATGTTTTTTGTGGTGTCGATGGTAATTGGGACCAGTTCGAAAATCGTTGATCGTGGACTATTCATGTGGATTGCTTCTTCTTGCTGTATCTGAGTGGGGTTTATGTTTTTTTTCTGTTGCACTGTTTGCCGAATCTTTTCTATTTTGTCGATGAAAAAGTCAGATAATTTGTTACAGAATTCTTGTGTCTCACTTGCAGGGGGCTCCAAGCATGCGGGGTTCATAGTCTTAGCGACTAGTTTAAAAAGTTCCCGTGGACGGTTAAGGCTTTTGAGATGGTGTTTGCGAAGTGCTCTTTTTTGGCTTTAAAGATTGCTTTGTGGTAATTCTTGGTGAGGGTTTTGTACTTTGTGAGGTTTTCTTTTGATGGGTTCCTCCTCCAGGCTCCTTCAGCTCTTCTGCGATCCTGTTTCAGTAGAGTCAAAGTGTCGTTAAACCAGCCCGAGTTGTTTTTCCGGCTGAGAGCTCTGCGTTTTGGAGCGACTGTGTCGGCTGTTTGCAGTAATGCTTTGTTTAAGGCGTTGAGTGTTTGATCCGTTGAGTGGTTCAGGTTTGGTACTTCTATTTTGGTCGCTAGTGTGGTTTTGAAGAGATCAGAGTGTAGTTTCTTCTGCGATCTTGTCCAGTGTATTGTTGTTGGGAGCTTGGGTTTTTAAAGGATGGTGTCGATGGTTAATATAAATTTGATGGCGTGGTGGTCCGTCCAAGGTAAAGGTCTGTTGTCCAGAGTGTTAATATTCATGTTTTGTTTGAAGATGAGGTCCAGAATGTGATCTGACGCGTGTGTTGACGTCTTTATCAGTTGCTGCAGTCCAAGTTCTTCGAGTTGGCCGATGCAAACCCATGGGATCCTGGGTTGAGTTAGCCCAGAGGTTGAAATCCCCAAGTAACAGCAGGTTTTTGGTTTTCAGGGTGTACGTCGAGAAGAATTCGGTGAAGGGTGTGAGAAGATGCGTCTTTGGTCCGGGTGGTCTGTAGCATAGTAGTATGTGGACGGTTTCCTCGGGTGTTGTTTGAAGTTGCAGAGTGAGTGTTTCCATAAAGGGCAGCGAGTTCTGTAGAGTTGGTTTGGTGAGAGCGAGGTGGGATTTGTAGATCACTGCTAGGCCTCCTCCTCTTTGTCCTGTTCTGTGCTCGGTTAGGATGCGATAGTTCTCGGGCACTAATTCTGCTAGGATGGGATTACAGTCGGGTGTTAGACAACTTTCTGTGATAAAGAGGCAATCTGTGTTGTGTTGGATGATGAAGTCGTGGATTTCCTGTCTGTGCTTGACTGCCGATCTTGTGTTGATCAGGGCGCATTCTAATGCCGCGTACACACCATCACTTTATGTGATGAAAAAAAACGACATTTTCTGTGAAGTAAAAAATGACGTTTTTGAAACTTCAATTTTCAAAGACGAAGTTGCTTACACACCATCGTTTTTCTCACAATGTTCTAGCAAAGCGAGGTTACGTTCACCACGTTTTTCCATTGAAGTTTGCTTCATAAGTAGCTTCTGGGCATGCGCGGGTGAAAAAACGTCGTTTTAAACGACGTTTTTGCTACACACGGTCAATTTCTGTGAAGTAAAAGTTGACGTTTTGAAAAACGACACATAAAATTGAAGCATGCTTCAATTTTTTTTGGTCGTTTTTTAGAAGACATAAAACGACGTTTTCCCCCACACACGGTCAATTAAAGTGACGTTTTTAAAAACGTCATTTTTTTTCATCACATAGAGTGATGGTGTGTACGCGGCATAAGTGTTGTATTGGGGCGGTGGCTTCTCGTTTTTCAGTTTTGGTTGGCGGTAGAATCTTAGTAGTTGTTCTTTCCGTAGTGTTCTTTGCGTGGAGGTTGGTAGCGTTGAGGCCAAATTCCTTAGGCTGCGGAGAGTGTCTGCTGCGTACTTGATGATGAGCATGGTGGGAGATGGCTTGATGGTGATGTGATGGTACAGTGATCCTGTTGATCCAGTGAAGATGAAGATGGTGATCAGGGGAGCTGATATTCCCGGAGGTTCGGTCGGTATTTGCTCAGTGACGGTGAAGCGGATCTGTGATGTTGCTGCAAGGATGATGTAACCATATTGCTACACTTAGAGGCGCCTCTCTTCTCTATTATACTCTGTAGCTCCTGCTGGATTTTGCTTCTAAATCTCCTTGTGGAGGCTTCCATTTGTGGATGGACATTTTAGGGTTACACATTGCTATAATCTTTTTATATGGACTATAAACTGAAGGATTTATGAATAAATGGTTGTGGAACAAATCATTTGAGTTTCCATTATTTCTTATGGGAAATTTGCTTTGATATACAAGTGCTTTGGATTACAAGCATGTTTCCGGACCGAATTATGCTCGCAATCCAAGGTTTTACTGTATTTCATTAAGCCCCTAAGGGGACATTGGACTCTCTCCCTCTCATATTGTAGCGCCCTGCTCCCATTGAGTGGGCGCTATGTGTTAAATTATAGTACCTGTTTGCTGTGGAGCAACCCACCATGCCGCCTCGTGCCTACAGGGTGGACTGGGCCACAGGCAACATAACAGAAGAAGCTGCTGCCTTCGACCAAATCACCAGGCCCGTGCCCGCCGCATCTGCTACTGTGAGTAATCCCGAGGGGGATGTTGTTGTTACTGTTGTGAGTAGGTCACCAGCGGATACTGCCTTTGCTGTTACCTCCATCATAGCTACCTTCGCTGCACCCATTTCTGCAGCATCTGCTCAAAAGAAGGTGGGATACGTGAAGGCCTACCACGGCCGTGGTCGAGGCCTACCCCAAGGATTGCCCGAACCGGACCCGAAGAAAAGTCAGATCTCTGAGAGGTCCACGACAGGAACGGGTGAGAGTGCCAAGGGGAATATGTCTGGGACTGGATATAATTATTTACCGGCAGAGGAATTGGGAGATTCGGAGATAGAATCTTTGTCAGACATCTCCGAAGATGACGATTTATTTGTAACTTTGTCACAAGAACTGTTATGGGCAAACAGCGATGATGTCGCCTCAGCTTTTACTTCTCCGAGTACACAGTTATGGACTCAGGGGAGACAACGCCCAGGGTGGAAGCCCCACTTGTTGCTGATGAGGTCATGGCATGCGGTACCAGTTCACTGGGCCCAGGAAAGTTTTCCACAAATTCTATGGTGCACAAATCTGCAATCTCGTGTGTACCCCCTGGAACAAGAAGTACCAGGTCCCTACCAAGACTTGCTCGGTCACAGAGATTATTGAATAAGCAGGTGGCCAAAGAATATGGACTGGAGTTCCCCTATGTTCCCAGAGAAATTATGCAAGCGATTGAGTCTCGAAGGGAGCAGTGGTACAGCGAGGCTGTTTGGGACTATCTGTTAGTACCTAAACCGTTCCGGAAAATAGGCCATTCCCATGTCATGGATGATTGGTTTAAGGGATGTCTGCTACACTGGAGTTATGGCAGGCATGTTCATGCAGATAAGGTGGTCATTTGCCGACCAGGAAAAGACAATGTGGTATACTTTATCACCACGCTGGACAATCAAGGGAAAAGCCTGACTTTACCAGCCCCCCGATTTTACTGGTGATGAGTTACGGTGACTGTCCGGAGTTTGTTTTCCACTTTGCCAGGAGAGGAAGATTTTTTTTCCCCTGTTTTTCTCTTTTTGGAAGAACTGTGGGTATGTAGTTAGTTAGTGCTAGGTTACCGGAAGACGTAGGAGTCAAGATCCTTTACCCAGGTTCAGCACTTAAAAATTAGATGATACAGATATGTGGAGAGAGAGAGGCTCACTTCCACGGAAGTGAGGCTCTGCTTCTTCTTGTACAGAGAAGTATTATATTGTTTCCTGTGTGTATTTCTTATTTTTTAGGTACAGCTGGATTTTCTATCAAGCCACTGGAGAATGGGTGGGTTAGATAGAGAGATAGGAATATTGTGAAGTATATTGATGTGATGTTATTGTATATGTATGTCAAATTATATTTTCATGTACCGTTTACCTTTCCCTGCCCCCATCCAAGTTTTTGGGACTCGGGTACTGACTCTCAGGATTGAGAGTCAAAATTTCTTTCTCGACGATGAGGACATCGTCTTTCTGCGGTGGGGGGAGTGTGTAGCGCCCTGCTCCCATTGAGTGGGCGCTATGTGTTTAATTATAGTTGTCTGAGCAATAGTTTTGGCTCAGAACGATTATTCTAAATTGTTGGTTCTGTTCAGTTTGGCTGGGTTGCACAAGTTTCCCGCTGACGATGGTTGTCACTGTCACCGCAGGTCATGGTTGGAAAGGCAACAAGCTGGATGTATTGGGTATCTCTCGCTCAGAAGAGGTTTAGGGGGCGTGGTAAATCTGCTGTGCATTCTGGGGAGGGGTACTTAAGGCACAGATGCCGTTTAGTGGGGTTCGTCTTCCGATCCCGACCTGAGGGCCCTCCTGGCCTCAGGGACGTTGAGCCGTTTTATAGCCTCGGGGCCGGCTGTCCCGAGGCCTAGCAACTGAGAGTAGGCCCAGGAGATTCTGGGGCCTACTGATCCAGGGATGGTCCTCTGCTACCTTGTCTATTGAAGGAAGCTGAACCAGTGAGATTCAATTGATGGACGTACCCTGGCAGATTTACCTTACTGTGCTGCCGGTCCGGCTGAAATATTCTTGGCACCGTGAGTCGTGTAACTTTTATTGGAACTATATCGAGTGTGCAGTCGGTTACATGATCTTGTGGCAGAAGATCATGGGATGGCCTGACGACACTTATCAAGTATGTGGCAGAGACTTTGTCGAGCTTTGCATCAGCTGCTAGGCCGGTGAGAGTAGGCCTATCTGGTGGTTGCTACAATCCAGTGTGGAGCTGAGTTAATCCTCTGGACCTAAGTGGTACCCGTGATCCACAAAGCGAAAGTGCCTGAGTCTTTCCCTGTCCCTCTACCACTCTGTTGGAGAACTTTGTTAATAAAACCCTTGAAAGTGACTTTGTGTTGGTGTGTACATTCTTCTGGACAACTCTTCAAGGACAACCCCTGAAACGAGCATATGGAACAGTAAGGTAACGGCAGGCCCAGATCTAAACCAGCAGCTCCTTCGGGGGTAGTGCTACAATATTTTGTTTGGGAGTGTTTTACTCACTTGCTTATATTTTGTCTCAGCGGTTGAAGTCCTCCAAACCCTAAATTTATTCTCCCCAATTCCAGACCCTAATGCCGCGTACACACAACCGTTTTTCATGACGTGAAAAATTCCATTTTTTAAATTGGTCATTAAAAATGATCATGTGTAGGCTCCAGAGCATTTTTCTCGACGTGAAAAATGGGCATTAAAAATTTAGAACATGCTCTATTTTTTCTCGTAGTTTTTCATGTCGTGAAAAACGGTCGTGTGTAGGCTTTAACAACGGGAAAAAAACGCGCATGCTCAGAAGCAAGTTATGAGACGGAAGCACTCGTTCTGGTAAAACTAGCGTTTGTAATGGAGATAGCACATTCGTCACGCTGTAACAGACTGAAAAGTGCAAATCGTCTCTCACCAAACTTTTACTAACACGAAATCAGCAAAAGCAGCCCAAAGGGTGGCGCCATCCGAATGGAACTTCCCCTTTATAGTGCTGTCGTACAGGTTGTACGTCACCGCGCTTTGCTCGAGAATTTTTTTTTCACGATCGTGTGTATGCAAGGCAGGCTTGACAAGAATCACGTTGAGAAAAAACGTTGTTTTTTTCCATGGAGTTAAAAACGGTCGTGTGTACGCGGCATTACAGTTTAAAAGGATCTCATAAACTAAAGCCAGGTGACTTGTGGATTGTAAAGATACATTTATCTATATAAGGAAATGTTTGGAGACTCAATACAAGCACCAGACTTGTTTTAAATAGCCTTGCACGATTTAATGTAATTTTTGTATGTTTGCACTATAATCTATTTTGTACTGTTTGTTGGTTTTATAGCAGCACCATCTTGAATGTAAACACATTTAGGGTGTGCCCCCCAAGTCTGTTGCTGTGTATATTGTGAAGGGCCCAGACCAGATCGCTTGGGCTGGAGCACCCCATCCCACCGCCATTACCTCTTATTAGTGTCCACCTATAATAACAATATAGGGAGAAGGGGAAAGCACTCACACTGCCACATCCGTAAATTTGGGAGAAGAAAAAAAATACTCAAAAAGGGTAACCAGTGGTCGGGCTTTGAAGGCAATAAGAATGCAAACTATCAGTGCAATACAGAAAGGCATTTTGCATAAATATGTCAAAGTAAAGGGTGATAATATCATATGATAACAAGTCATGAGTCTAAAAGGTTTCAGAGATATTCTTGTCGCTGTGCTGTAAATTAAATAACCTGCTTCCATTGTTCTGAATATACCCATGCATGATTAACACTACTATAGTATGCATCACAGAGTCTTTGATGACGTCAACTTTTCACTGTATGCCTGAGTGACCAGGACTTCAGCAAACTTGTCAAGACTACTCACTGCATGAGCTTTAGTGTTGCTTTGTAATCTCTAGATAATGCAAAGGAGGACTAGTTAAATGAGCAGCAATGGCACTTATCATAAATTATAAATTACACTTCTTGTTCAATACTGTAATTGCATTCTGCAAAAAACATCACATTGTGCATACAACATTTTACAGCTCAGCACATTTCAGACTTTATGAGCATTGCAAAACCTGATAGTGTTATTGTATGCAGGAAAATTTACATACAGTCCCATTTCATAAAGAATAACTAAAAATCAGGTCACTATGTACTTAAAAATGAAACTTTGGTTTTATTTTAAGTGTTCTCGGTATTATCTGTGCTTCAAAATATTACTGTGTGAGTTGAATTATTAATTTGCCTAACACTAAAGCTGCTGTAGAAGTTGAAATTCAGCAGGCATTTTTCTGTGCTCTGGGATTTACAGTTTTCATTGATACTTGATATATAATATTTTGTAATATTAAATTTCAAGTCTTTCTCTTACATAAACAAAGCAAAATGGAAGGTGTGCACACCTAGTGCATTACCAATGACATTTATTGATTAGTAAAATGTGAGTACTCACAAAATGCAACTCTTAATGAGACATAAAACCACACAATGTAGAATGTCGTGGACACGTGCTGTATCACATCAAGGGATAAAACTGACGCGTTTCAGGGACGCTGCGCTGCCCTCCCCATCTGAAGGAGGGCAGCATTCACCTAGTCTTGGAATACTGATGCAGTAGTTGCTCTTCACCATAGAAGACCTCTCAGTGCTGGAAGTGACTGCCTTTCTCTTACATACAGTACCTGTACACAGGATGAGGGCCTTGGCAGTGCAGATCTGCTCCCGCTGCTATGGGAAAGGGATCATGGCCAAAGGAGTGCCAACAGAATCTCACTGTACATCCTTAATTACAGACTGCTATCCTTGGTAACCACTTGTGTCTTCAAACTGTATGTACTGATGTCTTTATGCCCTAATGTGTTTAATGACACGAGCTGTAGAGTATATGTGCCAGTTACTTACAGTACATTTCACCCCCTTAGTAAGTTCAGACCAGGCAAAGTTTCAGAAGCGTTACTTGAATAATGCAGTATGATAGAAGTTACAAGATAACAGTTCAATATAAAGTGCAGTCAATTCCCTGAAATCCCTAGTCCGTAACAACAGGTTTGTGGCTGCCCTGGCATACCTTTTCAAGAAAAGTCCAATATTGGCCATGTTTGAAATGTAGCCCAAGCTTTGGCAGGATACAGGGTCTGGTATAAATTTTGGGGGAACCCCTACACCATTTAAGAAAAAAAATTGGCGTGGGGTTCCCCTCAAAATCCATACCAGAACTAAGGGTCTGGTATGGATTTGAGGGGGACCCCACGCTGTTTTTTTTAAATGGCGTGGGGATCCCTTTAAAAGTTGTACCATATCCGAAGGGCGTAGTATGGCTTGGGGGGACCCCACACAGTTTTTTTTCTGAATTTTTAATTGCTGGTGTCCAGTCAGAATCGGCAACCCATCAGAATAGGTAACCAAAGTGGTGTTCCGTCACAACACTGCGATGGTCATCTTGCTACACCCCGCACTCATCCGCAGTAAGCCTTCAGTCAGAAAAGCATACCTCTTTTTATACCCAGCCAAGTCTTGCATTTCACACTTATTTTTACCAGTTAATTGAGCTTATTTAGTTAAATACAGTATTATGAAATCCGTGACACTGTTTTGATGTTGAATTTTTTAAAAGCAGCAGCAAGCCTGCTGATCTCACAGGTTTGCTAATATGGCAGAACATTTTAAGATTTTAAAAAACATCTGAAGCCAAAAACAGCAGCTGTAAAAATGTCCAAAAATTTCCAGTGTGCATGAGGCCATAAACTGAAGCATAGTAATTGCCATGGCACCGATCATACTCACTGATCTACCCACATCTGATTCCCCCTGCTGCCCGGGCCCTATACAGGGGGAGAGGGGGACAGGGGTTAGTCCTGTCATGATCAGGCGTCGGGCTTGAAGACCAGTAGCTATATCAATTACAGGACAGGTATACAGGCAGTCACTTCTGGCAGATGACACAGGCTCACCTGAGGTGCGGAGTCTAAGTATTAGCTGGTGTTCACCAGAGCTCCTGATGGTGGAGATGGATTTAGCTGCGAGCTAGTACCAGGTCGCGGTCCTCAGGTTTGCCCCACCAGGCAGGTAAGAAAGCTGACGCTCCAGGTGAGCTCACTAGGGTAATTGATGTCCACTCAGAAGCAGATGGGTGCTGGCAATGCACTGGATGTGCAAAAAACGACAAGGATATGGACAGCCGCACTCCAGTAACTTGAAAAAGATGTGCCCTTTATTGGGTACAGGAAAAAATACACTACAGGTATCAGCACACAGTGGGATAAACAGCTGACGCATTTCGCATTGAGTGTCAATGCTTAATCATAGCTATCAGGGTGTGAACAAGCCGGGGTGCAGTAGCGGATATACGCAGATAAGGGTTAAACAGCAGCGTGGTCAGTAAGCAAGCCAAAAAGTTCGGTAACGAGTAGTTGCAGGTTGGGATCAGGCAGTAGAGTAGTCAAGGAACAAGCCAAGGGTCGATCACAAGTGGTTGTAGGTACAGATGGCAGCAGGGAAGACAAATAGCAAGGCACTGGCTGAGAAGGCACAATAACCTGGCAAAGAGGAAATGCTGAAACAAGGCTTGTATAGGAAGTTCATGGGAGGAGCAAGGGGTTTAAGGTTCAACAGCAATCAAGACACAAGGCAGGGTTGTCCAACGGATCCGGTTTGTCTAGCAGATCAGGCAGGGAACTGTCCAGCATCCCAGATAGCTCAGTGGGAAGAGTCAATGCCAGACACAGAAGAGGTCCCAGGTTCAAGCCCAGGTCCTGACAACTTCTTTGTCAGTGGCCCTGAAGCTAAACTAATGTAGCACTATACCCTCTGGAGCCTTGGAGTATAATAAGTCCCCTGTTTATTTCTGAGCCCTAGGTGAGGCACGACCCCTGCTAACACAACTGTAAAACTGTAACAAAATGTCACATGGGATATCACATGAAGAATAAACATATACTACATTTGATGAGAAAAACTTGTCAATTTAGGTAGGCAGTAAAATCAACATATGATTGTACACAAAGAGAGTCACAAGTAACAAATTAAACAATAAAGCATTTGACAGTGCCACTTTAAATAGACCCAATTGTCCTGCAGGACTCAGAGTTTAAATGTACCTTCTACTGAGAGATCATTCCCCCAAACAAGCATAAAAGGGGAGAACAAAGGATGTTGGGCTAACTTGCTTGTGAGATCTCAGTAATCAGAGCCAGGGCTGACTCTGCGGGTAGCATCAGAAGTAATCCCCATCTGATCCGGTTTGATCAAAGTAGGTAGAATGGGGGGAAAACTCTGGGCTATGATCTTAACATAAAGTTTCAGGTTAGTATTGAGCAGGGATATCAGTTGGCCGGTATGGTAGGTTCTTTCCCAGACTTTGGTATGATAGCAATACAAGCTTTAAGCATTTCAGGGGGGAAAGAAGTAGAAGACATTGCGGTAGAGAACGTCTCAGAAAAAGTGTTAAGTGCTGGAGATGTTTGTAGTAGTCATTAGACAATCCATTCACGCAACGCCTGGAGTACCAGTCTCTGAGGGTTTAGGCAAAGAAAAATGTCCCATATAGAATCTATTACTAGATGTGGAAAAACTCTTCTGCCGGTGTCTTGACAATCTAGTTCCCCTATTGAGATGGTTCCCCGCTTGACTGCGCAGACGCAGACATAGCCCACGGAAATCTCCGAACCTCTGGCGGCATCCAGGCTCATTCCTTGAGATCCCCGTGGATTGGAGGATGTTAAAAAAAGAGCCAGGAGGCCGAGCGAGCGAAGCGAGCTGTCCGAGCGAAGCAAGGGCGTGAGGCCGACTGGCCACTTACAGCAAATTCCACGTCGCCCTGGACCTCTTGCTCAGGTTCGGCTATTTCCGTTGGCTCGGATTGCATCTGCGCAGTCAAGACGGGAACCATATCGATAGGAGGAACCATATCACCGGCTTGATGGAGCTCTTTATGTTGGTGCACATTGGAGGTGTAGTCCTTTTGTTTGATAAAAAGATGACACTTCCCCAGAGATAATAATACAGCAGGCAGAGTTCACCTTTAATAAAGGTGATAAGCTGGGAAGTCTTCAAAGATGTCAAAAAGTTACAAAAGGTTATTCAAACTGAAGAAACTTAAGGGCAGATTTTGGCAGTAAAGTCCTGTACACACGGCCCAGATTCTCATCAGGAAAAAATCTTAGTTTTTCCTGACGAGATTCCTGGCAAGAATCTCTTGCAGGCCGAGTGTACAGACACACCACTCAAAAGAACCGCCGTTCTTTTGAATGGCGCGAACGTGGTGACATCATTGACTACGACGAGCTTGCGCTCGTCACATTCAATGCCATTGCCACCATCTTGCTTCACCCTACCTATGCCTTGGAAGCTACCGTGCATGTGCATGTGTCAAAGTCATTTCAAACATGCGCGGATTTCCATGGAGAGGTAAGTATACACACTCTCGGGTTTCTTGGCAGGAAAACACTGCCGAGAATCTCACGATGAGAAAATAGAGAGCAGGTTCTCTATTTTTCTCGTCGAGATTCTGGGCAGTTTTCTTGACAAGAAACCTCAAAGCCTCATACACACGCACGGTGTACTCGGCAAGAAAGCTCTGCCAGCAGTTTTCTTGCTGTTTCTTGCTGAGAAAACCGTGCATGTGTACGAGGCTTTAGGTGTCCCTTTAGGTGTAGAACTTGACTTGTGGAACTTGTGGCTTCCTTGGATGGAATAGGTCTGAAGTAATATACATAAACAGTCCATGCCTAATCAGGCAACAAAGGGCATTATGAATGATATCCTGCGTGCAGTATTTCAATTGATGGCTAGTGTAGACAGGCTGCCGCAATGATTGGGCAACAGAGCTGGGCCGCAGCAATGATTGGGCTACAGAGCTTATGCCTCTATGTGGTAGTCTGTGTTGTGAAAATCTTAAACTCGAGTAACTGGCAATAATGACAAGTGAGTTTGCAGCATGTAGCGGTGTAGTATGGGTTAAAAACCTTCTTACTCAGTCCTTTATGTAGCGGTGTGAAACATTGGCCTTGCTACTGCTCTCTATGTCCTTCTGCTGATGTAGTGGTGCCGATGACAAGGACCATACCAGGCCACATGCTACTCAAAATTTTACATTTTCGCATTACCTTTTATCCCAGTGGAAATGTTAACCAGGACAAAAATAGTGAATCTCCCCAAAAGCTGAAAGAAACTCTAAGGCCTTGTACACACGATCAGTCCAAACTGATGAAAACGGACTGAAGTTCAGTTTCATCGATCCAAACCGACCGTGTGTGGGCCCCATCGGTCTGTTGTCCTTCGGTCCAAAAACAGAGAACTTGCTTTAAAATTGGACCGATGGACGCCAGACCGATAGGTCAAAACCGATGGTTAGTACGCAAAAGCATCGGTTCCAAACCCGCGCATGCTCAGAATCAAGTCGACGCATGCTTGGAAGCATTGAACTTCATTTTTCTCTGCACGTCGTTGTGTTTTACGTCACCGCGTTGGACTCGATCGGTTTTTGAACTGATGGTGTGTAGGCACATCAGACCATCAGTCAGCTTCATCGGTTAACCGATGAAACGGACCTTCAGTCCGTTTTCATCCGTTTGGACTGATTGTGTGTACAGGGCCTAACTCTTCCCTACTTTATCCAAATTATGTAAAAAAAGTTTTGCTTTTGGATACAATTTCAAGAATACTTATACTGTACTAAGGAAAAACATACTGTAGGTTGTTATAGCTGCACTATGTTTGCTTTGATTTGATTCTGATTCAAATGCTTCAATACTATTGAGATCACTGATCCAGAACAAGTATGCAAATCAGGAGCTACAACTTCAACGGCTGTATGCTTTATCCTGATCAGTTCCTCAACATATTGAAGCCAGATACAGCCAGGCAACTTTCTTTTTTTTTCTAAATAGGTTCCTTTAAGCTAGTGCATTGTTGGTTCACTTACCCTTTCCTTCAATTTCCCTTCTAAATGTTTTCTTTCTTTGTCTGAATTTCTCACTTCCTGTCCCTCCTCAGTAAGCTTTCCCCCATCATCTGAGCCGTTCTGGCTGGGGGTTAGTCAGCGTGCTCGCCCCCTCCCTTGGGACTACATGCGGGAAGATGCTGTGAAGCTAAACCTAAACTGATAAAGACGTTTTTATTTATTTTTTCATTTTGGGGATATTTATTATAACAAAAAGTAAAAAATGATTTTTTTTTTCTAAATTGTTGCTCTATTTTTGTTTATAGTGCAAAAAATAAAATCTGCAGAGGTGATACAATACCACCAAAATAAAGCTCTATTTGTGGGCAAAAAAGATGCAAATTTAATTTGAGTACAGTGTCGCATGACCGTGCAATTGTCAGTTAAAGCGATGCAGTGCCAAATTGTAAAAAGTGCTCTAGTTAGGAAGGGGGTAAAATCTTCTGGAGCTGAAGTAGTTAAGGTCTGACATACAAGGTTCCTTGTTAAAATGAGATATATTATGGATGTGGTACAGCAGCCAAACATTTCTCTTTTTAAGATTGTTGTAAGTATAGAAGGCTTTCTATCATCCCTTAAAGGAACACTAAAGGCAAATTTTTTTTTTTTAAATAACAAACATGTTATACTTACCTCCACTGTGCAGCTCGTTTTGCACAGAGTGTCCACTAACCCTATCTTCTAGGGTCCCTCTGCGGCTGTCTCGGCTCCTCCTCGCAAAAGCTTTCCACCTTCATGCGAGCGAGCTCACATGGTGAAAAGCTTTTGCGAGCGCGCTCCCGTGATACAGCGGTGGGCATAGCCGCCAACTGTATCACTCGGCCCCGCCCCCCGGCACGCCGCGTCATCCGCTGTGATTGACAGCAGCGCCAGCCAATGGCTGCGCTGCTATCAATCTGTCCAGCCTAGCCAATCAACGGCCAGGCTGGGAACCGAAGAGGGTTACTTGGACGCGTGCGGGACTTTCGAGGGGTCAGGTAAGTAAAACAGGGGTTCGGGGGGGGCGGTACTGTCGGATGTTTTTTACCTTTACAACCCCTTTAATTTGCCCTCTCTCTTATCCTATCAGTTGGCTACTCTAAATGCCCCTTTCACAGCAGCTGAAATAGCTAGAGCCATAAAATCTCTTGCTCTTGGTAAATCTCCTGGGCCTGATGGATTATCTAATGACTACTACAAACATCTCCAGCACTTAACACTTTTTCTGAGACGTTCTCTACCGCAATGTCTTCGACTTCTTTCCCCCCTGAAATGCTTAAAGCTTGTATTGCTATCATACCAAAGTCTGGGAAAGAACCTACCATCCCGGCCAACTGATTTCCCTGCTCAATACTAACCTGAAACTTTATGTTAAGATCATAGCCCAGAGTTTTCCCCGCATTCTACCTACTTTGATCAAACCGGATCAGATGGGGATTACTTCAGGGAGACAAGCCTCTGATGCTACCCACATCAACATTATTCATTATGCCAAGTCTCATTGTGCTCCTTCTCTGCTCCTATCTTTTGTATTCAAAAGGATTCATTGGGTTTATATGTCTTATACACGTAAGACATTTAGATTTGAGGAACTTATCTTATCCGCCATCCTGGTATTATTCTTCTTACCTTCAGCACAGGTCTATACTTCAAATATATTGTCTCATTTTTCCCAATAACTAACGGTACCCACTATGGTTGATCGCTGTACTCTACCATTTTCACTGTCCTTATTGAACCACTTGCTGAGGCTATTAGGTCACATCCCGGTATCCATGGGTTCACCTTTAGAAATAGATCACATGTCATTTATTTGCAGATGACATCATCCTTTTTTTGACTCATCCATCTATCTCACTAGCCAAAGCACATGCTATACTTACCTCTTTTACTCAGGTATATTACAATAAGGTCAACTTCACAAAGTCTCTTATACTAGACATGGGCATCTGCCCCACTCAAAAAGCAGCCCTACAATGTACTTTCTCATATATCTGGAGCACCACAGCTATTTCGTATTTGGACCTGCCGTGAAAGGTTAGAATTTTTCCACCAACCATGCAAGCATCTTTTGTAGCTTGGAAAAAAAGAAGAGAAAAAAAGCGCCACTAAGTGTAATATGTTAGATACAATTTGATATGGCCCCCATAATGGGTTACTCACAAGAGGTAGACAGTAAATAGGCTCATTGGTAAGGGTACACTATAAGGGGTCTGTCCATCTATTTTCAATGACTGTACAGCGGTATGTCTCACGCTGTAAGGGAGCAGAGGCTGTAGCCGGAAGATAGCCACCGGGGTACTGGAGTGGTTCAGGGATCCAAGGTGGAATGCGGCGAGTGGAGACAGGGTACAGACGTCACAGGTCCCACAATGCTTTGCGACGTGTTTTGGAGCATGCGCCGTGCTATATCCGAGCATCCGCACTCCTTCTTCAAGATAAAGATAGGATGGGGAACCTGGTATTTGTAATAGAGTGGCCGGAAATGACAGCCATCCACAATAAAGTTACATTATTCAACTAAAATTAAAAACAGCAGTTTAAAAACAGCATTCAACAATAAATAATAACAATTATATAATTCATAAATAAAAGAGAGTGTATGTTAAATTATATGTTAGATAATATGTATATACAAGGGGTCATCATAAAATAAGCTACTCTCTCAGCATCCAATAGATACTAAAGGACACAGTGAGGACATGGATAGGGGTATATATCTATACAAGAAAGAGAAAGCAACTTATACACTGTAGATATGGGTGTTGATAATAGCATGTGAATGTTTATCTGGCATTATAGAACAACATGTACTGTGACATTGAAGAAAGAACTAATAAGTTGGGCTTTAAGGGCACACAGTACAAATAGATGTAGAAAACTAGAAATTTATTTAGTATGAAATATCATAAAAGTGGAACGACATAAAATCAAAAAATTATTACGAAATTAAGTCAGCAACTAATACTACAGCTGTGATTACAACAGTATACAATCTTGTTATATATAGGCTTCGTTAGAAAGCACAGTTACAGGTACAATGTTGAGTTGTATATCCAGTGTAGTATTCCAAAGGTTTGGTGAAGAGCTTGCTCTACATGTTACGCGCTTAGCGCTTCCTCAGGAGCATAGGATATTGCATCTAAAAATAGGTCGCATTTGGGGTAGACAAGCGACAGTAGCGTGTTAACCCCACAGTGGCTGGACGGACAGAATATATCGAGCCAGCCAAACGTGGGGATATAGTCAAAAACACTAAATTATAAGCATACAGGTGTTCGGACAGTCAGGTGCTGGTAGGCACTAAAATCTCGAATCCAGGGATCTAAAACATGCGGTAATTCAAAGCTCACAGTGCTGGGCTGGGCAAGATAGGTAATAGCGTATGATAAGGCAATCCAAAAGATCCTGGGTATATAAACCCAAGGATATTGTATAGGATTACCAAGGCTAGTTCCTGCAGCCTGGTCAGCAAAATGAGTACCGCATGTGTCCCCAAGGAAGCGATGACACGTATTAGTTGCTGACTTAATTTCGTAATAATTTTTTGATTTTATGTCGTTCCACTTTTATGATATTTCATACTAAATAAATTTCTAGTTTTCTACATCTATTTGTACTGTGTGCCCTTAAAGCCCAACTTATTAGTTCTTTCTTCAATTCTCGTTATATCGGGGCGTTGGCACATTATATATAGGTGCATTTGCGGTGTCACCACGCGATATATGCACATTAAAATAGGTCTTCTCTTTCTACAAATGTACTGTGACATACTGAAGCAGAGCATGATCCCCTCCTTTCACATATTGGGTCGCAGGGCAGTATTTTAACATGATAACAACCCCAAACACACCTCCAAGATGACCACTGCCTTGCTAAAGAAGCTGAAGGTAAAGGTGATGGACTGGCCAAGCATGTCTCCAGACCTAAAACCTATTAAGCATCTGTGGGGCATCCTCAAACAGAAGGTGGAGGAGTGCAAGGTCTATAACATCCACTAGCTCTGTGATGTCATCATGGAGGAGTGGAAGAGGACTCCAGTGGCAACCTGTGAACTCCATGCCCAAGAGGGTTAAGGCAGTGATGGAGAATAATGGTGGCCACTCAAAATATTCACACTTTGGTCCCAATTTGGACATTTTCACATAGGGGTGTACTCACTTTTGTTGCAAGCGGTTTAGACATTAATGGCTGTGTGTTGGGTTATTTTGAGGGGACAGCTAATTTACACTGTTATAAAAACTGTACACTCACTACTTTACATTGTAGCACAGTGTCATTTCTTCAGTGTTGTCACATGAAAAGATATAATAAAATATGTATAAAGATGTGAGGGGTGTACTCACTTTTGTGAGATACTGTATGTTATATATCACACATACATTTTTTTTTTAGTATGCACATGTTGATCATATAATGGTACTCACATTGATTTCTTCATTTAACCCTCCAGGGAAGAGGGTAAATATCCAGAAGGTCTCCTTTTAGCAGAGTTTTAAGAAGAGCTCGGGGAGATCCTTGGACAATCCACACCTGTAACCCTTTATTGGATTTGTTGTGGACATTCAAAAAGTGTCATGGAACACTATGCTCATCTTTCCCTTTTTCTATAAACCGGTCGATGATCTCCAAACCTCTGGCATAATGGCCTAATGGTGCGACCTATGTAGTATAGGCCACATGAGCAGGTGAGACAATTTACTACAAAATCTATAGAGCCGCAGAAAAAATCCTTGATGCTATAGGTTTTTCCTTTTATGACATATTGTTGTTTGCCATGCTCTACAAATGTACATGTTTTAAATTGTGGCTTTCGACACTGGTGCATACCTGTTAGAGGGATTAGACAAGGTGTGATACCAATTTTTTGTTGTAATTTTCGTTTTTTTGGTGCTATTTTTTGTTTAAGGTAAGGTGCTCTTCTGTATGTTATTTTTGGTTTATTTTGTATACTGTTCTGCAGGCATGGGTCTGATCAGAGTATATTCCAGTGTTTTTGCACAATGGATGCCATTTTGCGACGTTTACTATGGAATTGTGTAATAAACCTGAGAGATATGTAATTTTCTCGGTTAGTTCTACCAGTGGGTTTATTATGTTAATATTGATCATAAGCAGATTCTACCAAGTCATCTGGCTACAGCCTTTGCTCTCTTACAGCATGAGACACATCGCTGCCCTGCACTTGAAAATAGACTGTCAGAACTATTGAAGTTAAAATAATTAAAATCATTAATTTCTAAGGCCTCTGCATATCATATATTTTCATATATATTTTTGGAACAACTCAGAAGCCATTTTTGTGCTGTTTCTTAAGAGGTTATATTAAAGTGGAAGTAAACCCTTCAATTTGATAGTTACAAAAAACAGTTAACATTCCCGGCATGCTGGAATTGCTAGCTGTCACATTTGCTTGTGCTCTCAACCAAACTGTCAAACCATCCAATGGCTGGTTTCATAACAGGTCACATGTACAGCATTATGGCAGTTACAGATTAAACAGAGGTCAAGATGGCCGCTTCCTTGGCTGAAAACGATAGGAGGGTTTACTTCCACTTTAAGTCGATGCCTGTGGACAGAGATTTCTTGTAATGCCGGGTACACACGAGAGGATTTATCCGCGGATACGGTCCTCCGGACCGTTTCCACGGATAAATCCTGTGAGGATTTTGATCCGATGGAGTGTACATACCATCGGATCGAAATCCGCGCCGAATTCCCATCGCGATGACGTGTCGCGCCGTCGCCGCGATGATGACGCGGCGACGTGCGCGACGCTGTCATATAAGGAATTCCACGCATGCGTCGAATCATTACGACGCATGCGAGGGATGGGTTCGGACGGATCGATCCGGTGAGTCTGTACAGACCACCGGATCGATCCGCTGGAGCCGATTCCAGCGGATAGATTTCTTAGCATGCTAAGAAATTTGTATCCGCTGGAAATCGGTCGGCCCGAAATATATCTGCGGATAAATATCCGCTGGATCGTACACACCAGCGGATCTATCCGCTGAAACCGATCCGCGGATCAATTTCAGCGGATCGATCCTCTCGTGTGTACGGGGCCTTAGAAGGTTGGAATGAGAAGTTTTAGTCATATTGACAACCAATTTAGATAAGGCATCGGCCATAAGGTTAATGTTTATGTTTGAAAAAAAAGAATGTTGGTTTAGGTCTCAAATAACCAGGAATAGAGAATTTCTCTTTGAATGAGAGATAAGGAAAGAGACATATTCCCAAACTATGTTTTTGAAATGCTCTAAATGTGTTCATTACAAATAGTTATATTAGCTATAATTCCAATTATTACATTATATTGGAGTAATTATATGCATAAATAATTGAACACTGTCACATATTTTGGTTTGTGCATTTCCCCTATATATATATATATATATATATATATATATATATATATATATATATATATATATATTTTTTATAATATTCATATATATATATATATTCATTACCTATTGTGGAATATTAAAATATTAATCATGGATATAGTAGTATGTCTATATATATATATATATATATATATATATATATATATATATATATATATATATATATATATATATATATATATATAGCCAGATTCACAGACGACTTACGCCGACGTATCTATTGATACGCGGTGTAAGTTCTGTGATGCGCCGTCGTATCTATGCGTCCTATTCAGGGAACAAGATACGCCTGAATTTTGCCAAGATACGACCAACATAAGTCTCCTACGCCGTCGTATCTTGGGTGCATATTTACCCTGGCCGCAAGGGGCGCTTCCGTAGATTTACGCGTTGAATATGCAAATTACCTAGATATGCCGATTCACGAACGTACTTGCGCCCGCTACGCCTTTTACGTAAGTCTTACGTCTGGCGTAAAGCTACCCCTGCTATATGAGGCGCAAGTAATGCAAAGTATGGACGTCGGAACAAGCGTATATTTTTACGTCGTTTACGTAAGTGGTACGTGAATGGGGCTGGGCGTAAGTTACGTTCACGTCGTTGCCATTGAGCCGTCGTATCTTAGGGCGTAAATTCGACGTGATTCTGAGCATGCGCGCGCATGCGCCGTTCGTACGGCGCTTCATTTACATGGGGTCACGATTCATTATAATACAACATGCCCACTCCACTACCAGCCTACTTTGAATTACTCTGGCTTACGCCGGCCCATTTATGTTACGCCGCCGTAATTTAGGGAGCAAGTGCTTTGTGAAAACTGTACTTGCCTCTCTATGTTACGTCGGCGTAGCGCATATGAGATGCGCTAGGCCCGCACAGAGATACGCCGATCTCTGTGAATCTGGCCCATACAGTATATATATATATATATATATATATATATATATATATATATATATATATATACTAATATAGAATGTTTGTAAGGCTATGTTGTGATATAATCATTGGGGGGGGTTAAGTACCACATTACTTAACTCAAGGAATTTGAAGAGAAAGTTAATTATGTGGGTTGGACATTCTCATATATCTGAGTTTCAGCCAGAAAGTCTGGAGAAGTCTGACATAAGTTTGACAATTCATGGAAGCTTCCTGATGACGTAATCCATACGAAACGTACGTCGAGGCGCTTACCATTCACGAACAATGCAACTTCCGGGTCTGCTGGTTGTCGGCGGTGACACGCACGCTTCATCGCAAGCTCCATCGCTGCAGCACACCACAACGGAGACCCTCTCCCTACTGATCCACGCTCACAGCCTCAGTGCCGGGATTGAGGCACCCGATCTAGTAAGGAGCCATTTGGCTATTTTTATGTTTTAAAGTTTTATAATAAATGGTATCACACTATTATGGTCTCTCTTCCGGTCTATGTATCTCCAAACTGACTGCGATACTGGAACCCGGGCATATGGGATAGTGTTTCCCAAACAGGCGCATTTGACTTATTTTTAATTAAAGAGTCAACTTGAGCTGGTAAGGAGCCATCTTATATTTGACCACAACGGGTGCAATGTTTAATATATGGTGAAGGCTTTATAAGCACGGACTCTTTTCACAGCAATCAACGCTTTTTGCACTTATTCAGTGTTTATTTTGGAAATTATTGAACACAATTTTCTGAGGACTTTTTATTTGCACATTTGCATTCGTTCATGCATGGACTTTTTTATGGATTCTTATTGATTTTTATTTATATAATTTTCACCAATTTGTTATTAGGGTATAACGTAATTGTCTTTTGCACCTAGCGCCCCCTACCCTACCAATTTCAACCAAATTTATTTTCGGAAAAATGAAAAACATATGCTTTTTGGTGCACAATAAAATATAACAGGATTGTGCCGAGTAAATAGATGTCCAGTCCACCTTTCTAATTACGCACTTGTGTGAACTGTGTATGGTGTAAATTTCCTTTTTTTTTCTTTGCAAAGCATTAACCAATTGCGGATTCGGACCCGCCTATAGTAAAGATACGGCGGGTCCGCAAGCTGGTTAACTCCAGCTACCGTAACACAACTATTTTTTCTTTGTTTTAAATCTTTTGATTTTGAAATCTTTTTTTTTTTTGTTTGTTTCAATAACAAAAAATGTAAAACTCAGCGGTGATCTAATGCCACCAAAAAAAACGCTCTATATGTGGCAGGAAAAGGGCGTAAATTTCATTTGGGGAGTACATCGCAGGAGCGTGCATTTGTCAGTTAAAAACTGCAGCACGCTAAATAGCAGAATATATCCTGGTCAGAAAGGGGGCGTAATCTACAGGTGGTCAAGTGGAACTTAAAAGCACTTACTGCTCATCAGTTTAATGATAAGAACAAATAACGGCCATGGAAATATTCCTCTCACAACGACCGTGGCGATAATATGTAACATGTGCAAACTAAGGGCCAGATTCACAGAACAGATACGACGGCGTATCTCCTGATACACCGTCATATCTCTTGTTGTATCTATGCGGCTGATTCATAGAATCAGTTCCGCATAGACAGCCCTAAGATCCGACAGGTGTAATTGACTTACACCGTCGGATATTAGGATGCAATACTTCGGCCCCCCACTGGGGGGAGTTTGCATCGTATTCCAGCGTTGGGTATGCAAATGAGGATTTACGGCGATCCACAAAGGTTTTTCCCGTCGTTACGTCGGCGCAAGTCTTTTTTTCCCGTCGCAAAGTTAGGTGTGCTATTAACATGGTGTAAAATTACTCCACCATGTTAAAGTATGCCTGTCGTTCCCGCGTCGCTTTTGAATTTTTTTTTTCCGGCGTAAGTACGTTACGCACGTCGCGATTCACAAACACGTCGGGCCGCCGTAAGTTCGCGCAAAGCACGTCGGGAAAATTGCAAATGGAGCATGCATTTTGACTGAGTACAGTCTACCGAACCATGAAGGGGGGTTATTATACTAACTTTAAAAATCCTCTAGTAATTTACAATAAAGGGGGGGATAATTTTGTTTGTATAGTGTGGTAAGAGTGGGGGTTAGATGGATACCCAAGTAGGGTAATGCTTAATTTTTCCAATTAAAGGGGAAAGAGTCACGTAAAGTTTGAACTATGGTAGGTTGTAAGGAGACATTGAGAGCTTGTGATTTAGAATGATTCACCTGTAGTCCAGTAAAAGTTGTAAAATGGCGTAATACTATATTCAGATTTGGCAAAGATGTGATCGGGTAGGCGAGGAGCAACAGAATATCATCAGCGAACAATGCGCATTTGTGTTCGCGATCTCCGCAAATGACTCCCATTATATCTGAATGTCTCCTAATTTTGATGGCCAATGGTTCTAATGCTAGTATAAACAATAATAAATAAAAAGCTGGAATCGCGCTAAAAAAAGATTGAGAATACCTTAGTGAAAAGTAAATATTAATAGGTAGATTCACAAAGAGTTAGGCTGGCTCATCAGTAGATAAGCCGACCTAACTCTGAATCTACGCCGGCGTTTGTTTAAGTGTATTCTCTAACAGAGATACACTTAAACATATCTAAGATAGGACGGCTTGCGCCGTCCTATCTTAGATTGCAATGTTTTGGCTGGCCGCTAGGTGGCGCTTCCATTGCGGCCGGCGTAGATTATGTAAATGAGCTTTTACGACGATTCCTGAACGTACGCGAGCCCGCCGCAGTCGATTAAAGTTGTTTCTGTAAGGCCTTAGGAGGCCTAAAGTTATTCCACCTATGAGGTGGAATAACAATGTTAAAGTATGGCCGCCGTTCCCGCCGCGAGGTTCGAAATTTTTACGTCGTTTGCGTAAGTCATCCGCGAATCGGGAGTTACGTTGTTTACGTCCACGTCGAAATCAATAGGCCCGTACGGCCTACTTAGCCGCAATGCGCACTGGAAAATGTAGTCGCCCGTCGCATGCGCAGTGTCAAAAAACGTCAAAAACGCGAGGTCAAGCCTCATTTCCATACAACACGCCCCCTTCTAGGAAATTGGATTAGGCGCCCTTACGCCCGCTCATTTTAGGCTACGCCGCCGTAGATTAGCAGGTAAGTAGTTTGTGAATCACTACTAGACTAACTAATTTACGGCAGTGTAGCCTAAACAGGCTAGGCTAGGCCGCCCTAAAGTTAGGCCAATGTGTGTGAATCTACCTATCAATGTGTAAATATCTGTGAAAAAAATCCATATATAGTCCAAAAAAATGATGAGAAGACAGAAACTTTTCTTGCAAAGTCTATGAAATATACAGAAGTGTTCAGTCTAAATAGTGTTAAAGACCACTGCTGCAATGGATGATGACAATGTGGAGACCACCCAAAACGACAATGCTGACCCTTACCAGAATCAATGATCCTAACGGATCAAGTCGTGCAGGAAGTAGCACAATCGAAAGGATGGATGTAGCACGCCACCTAGCGGGGGCCTTAGTAGCCACCGATCACGTCACAGAACATCCAAGAGAAAAGATACTCACATAGTGTAAAGCCGTATATACAATCAAAACACAAAGGACATCACCCAGTGATTGACTGACGGACAGTGTGAAAAATAAAAAGGGTTACCACCACCACCAAACACACTGACCCTTACCAGAACAAATGATCCCAATGGGGATCAGACAGAGCAGGGAAGGTGTAATCCAGCATGGGGGAATGAAACGTCCTAGATGTTTAAGGTCCTCTGGGTCACCAATGAAGTGGCAGAGTGTCCATAAACAAAAAGAGACTCATATAGTGTAATACAGCCATAAAATTTAATGTAAAAATAAACGGATACACTTACAATTACGAAGATAAAAAACAGCATAACATGAAACAGCCGGCCGGCGTAGCAGAACGAGGATTCGCCCTCAGCGTGCGGTGACGTCAGAACGTCGCCTCCCGACGTTTCGTCTGAAAGAGACTTCATCCCGTGATCAAGTTTCTAGGCCTTTACTTGACACATGCCTGTTTCCATCCAGTGATTAAGAGTTTTTTTTAAAGCCAGAGATAGCCAGCAACTAGCATTTCCAACAGAAACAGCAGCCTACAAGCTTAATTTTGTAAGGTTTTCAGTTAAGGAGATTTTGGTACAATTTGTTAAATCAGTCGGAGTAGATGGTTGTCATCAGTTTGGTTCTTCCAACACACAATAAAAGCCTTACCCTCAGGCACAGCCACTGTTCTAATAGCAAGACTTTGAAGAGCTGCAATGACACTTCAACACTATTCATGTTTTATTGTCAGCAAGGAACAGTTTGCACTTAGCAACTAGCAGAGCCTGGGAGGAAATGTATCCAGCTTCTTGAGATCTCGGATGTAATACCTTCAGCAACAAGCAAGTAATTAGAATACAAACAAGATTAGCAGTCTCCCTTTGGGCTTAACAGTGTTACAACATCAATTGTCTGTGCTAATTCATAAAGACAAACTAGCTGTCACATTGAAAATCAAACGATTGGGCTCTTTTCTAATTAACAGAACTGCTGCCAAAAAGCATTAAAAACTTGATTGGAAAATTGTTTGAAGACTATACTTTGAATTTTTGACCTTAGAGAATCCAAATTAGCTAATATTGTCACTAGGGATTTGACGAACGATAGAGATCATGAAATAAACATAAGAAGATGAGTTTATCTTGCCTCCTACGCTACTTAGTATGTTACGTTGATAACACACTTCCCATGAGCTGCGTACACAGGACAGCAAGTCAACGGTGGAGCACATCTAAAATAAAATAAATAAAAAATACTGATTCTAAGTTATGTAATGAAAGAAAGAAAACACATTATTTAAAAACATTTGAATAAGGTTTGAAGTCTACATTTTGGGTTTGATTAACACTAATAAATACCACAGTTTGCCATTCTTGACTATTGAGTTACCAGATCACTGTTTGATTGTGGAAAGTCTCCCAGTAAACAAAGGCGGATGTCCGTTTTAATCCAATCTTCCAATAGAGAACAGCGGGGCTCTGACAGGTCCATCCCTGCACAGTGAGAAGAGACGGACCTGTCATCCGCCTGCTCAGTGGGGGTTTCAACAGAGCGACAGAGTTCGCTGAGTGGATCCGCCCTGTGTTAAAGGGGCCTAATTGGTTCTCAGGTACATGTTTTGTTTATTGTGTTCCCTCCTGTATTGATCCTTCTAGATTGGAAGCTCTAACGAGTAGGGCCCTCTGATATCTCCTGCCTTCATGTTGTAAAGCTCTGCGCAAACTGTTGGCGCAATATAAATCTTGTATAATAATAATAATAAATTGTGGTACACACCCTGTCTCAGGGGTTGTAAGCAGGGCTGTCTTAATGAGAGGGCACACCTGGGCACTGCCCCAAAGCAGTTGGTCCTTGAGCCCACGCCGCCCTGAATTTGGGGGCCCCATGATGGCACTGAGAGTGATGGATAAACAGGGAAGGCAGGCTGGCATCGGTGTGCCATGCTGTGCAAAAACGATACCTATTATTTCACAGCCAGCAGGGAGGGGCAGGGCCAGAGTGCCAGTGAGGCTCTGACCCCACCCCATGCAGCTTTTTTTGGGAACAGGCATAAGGGAAGAGGAGAGATGGAGGTGCACGTATATGTTATGCATATACTCAGGGTTATACATAAACCTACTTTCTGGTTCTCCGTTCTGAATCAAGTAACGCATACAGATACTACAAGTGGACACAAGCCAGACTTGTATGTATTATTTTATTGCATATTATGAGGTTACAATTATAATGCTTGCTTTAATATATTTTGGTATACGTGTACGACCTCTCAACTTTTTGTTTTGTATGTTTGCAAAAAAATATTTTCAATAAAAAATATCTGATTAAAAAAACTTTACGCAGGGTGGGTTTCTGCCCATTCACCAGTCCTGATGATACCAAGGCTCTAGGGAATAGGATGTCCCAGAACAGGCTCTTGAAGAATCTGCAACCAGTGAAGGGTGTCTGGCCACACACTGGATGACACAGGGTCTGTAGTGGTGGTGATACGAGTGACCCCCGATAGAATCGGCATCTGCCTGCAGGTGTATGGTTCACTTGCTGACAACTTTGCATGCCATTCGGGCCATGGCGCCTCCTTCGCATTGCCCAAAGTGGCCAAGTCCCTGCTCAGCTAAAGGCTGTGGTCCAAAGAGGAAGAGCTCCTCCCTGGACCAGCTTATTTATGTCCTTACCCAACATTCTTCTCTCTCTCCACCCGACTGGAACTTGCGATCTGCAGCAGCACTGGCTCCATGTAAATCCTGTCTCTTCGGACCACATGTCCCATGATCCCCTGCTTTCATTAGTGGCATCTCACTCTCTGCATTCAGGAAATGATTTCACAATGTCTAGGCTGAACACTAGAGGGAAACAAATTCAAGACAGCCCTTGTTAAAGAATGTCCCACGATGACACAGGTAGACTAGCCAGTGCCTGACTACACAGGTTACAACCATATTTAAGGTGTAACATGTTCCTATGTACCTGCCTCCTGTTGCCAAAACCCCCCGCTCTGTGACAGCGAGAGAAGTGAAATCAGTCAAATGTTTTATAGCCTTGTGGCTTAGGAAGTTGAATTTTCTGACATATCAGATTCAGTAGAGATATATGCCCATTAAACTAAAAGCCAAATGTGCTGAAGCATTTGCAGAAGTAAAGAAAAAAGTTCTCTGGTCAAAATACTATGCCTTGTCAGTTATAACCGATATGACACACAATTCTTTAGGTAAAGCATGTGTTATTTATCAAAATGATCATTATTTTTAGCCATGTGAGCTCTCATTGGCTGTCATTGCTCTAAAAAATGTAACGTCATAGCATCAAATGATTGTTATAGCTTAGTAAGTTGAGCCTTTAATGACCAGAAGTACCAAGTGGTCATAATCCTTCTCTACCATGCCTTCTCGTTTGTTCTCTTTAAGTGATTGTAAAGTCTTGTTTTGTTTTTTGTTTTCAATAAAAACAACAAACATGTTGGGCCAGATCCACAAAAGGGATACGCAGGCGTATCTGCTGATACGCGGTCGTATCCCTGTTTCTATCTATGCGGCTGATTCATAGAATCAGTTACGCATAGATATTCCTAAGATCCGGCAGGTGTAATAGTTTTACACTGTCGGATCTTAGGATGCAGTACCGCGGCCGCCGCTGGGGGCATTTCTCGCCGAAATTCCGTGTCGGGTATGCAAATTAGCACTTACGAAGATCCACGAAGGTTTTTCCCTTCGTTAAGTCTCCGTAAGTGTTAGTTTGCCGTCGCAAAGATAGGGCTGCTTTTACAAAGTGTAAAGTTAGTACACCATGTAAAAGTATACCTGTCTTTCCCGCGTCGCTGTCAAATTTCTTTTTACATTTTTATTCGCTGCATCTCTTTTTTACCCGTCGCGATTCACAAAACTCGGCGCAACGTAACGTAACGCAAAGCACGTCGGGAAAATCGCGTCGGGAGCATGCGCAGTACGTCCGGCGCGGGAGCGCGCCTAATTTAAATGGGACTCGCCCCATTAGATTGGGCCCGCCTTGCGCCGGATGGATTTAAGTTACACCGCTGCAAATTTCAAGGTAAGTGCTTTGTGGATCGGGCACTTAGGTAGAAATTTTGCGGCGGTGTAACTTAAATCGGAATATTTAAGTTGCGCCCGCTGGCTGTGGATCTGGCCCGTTATACTTATCTGCTCTGTGCAGCGGTTTTGCACAGAGCAGCCCAGATCCTCCTCTTCTCTGGTGTCTCTTCTGTGCTCCTGGTCCCTCTCTCCTGTTCAGTGCCCCCACACCAAGCAGCTTGTTATGGGGGTACCCAAGTCGAGTCACAGCTCCTTGTGTCCATTCAGACACAGAGCTGTGGTCCAGCTCTGCCCCCTCTTTCTCATCATTGGCTGACTGACTTTGATTGACAGCAGCGGGAGCCAATGGTGCCACTGCTGTGTCGCAGCCAATCAGGAGGGAGAGTCTCGGATGCCATCGCTGGATAGAAATGGACCTCAGGTAAGTATTAGGGGGGCTAAGGGGGGCTGCTGCACACAGAAGGCTTTTCATCTTAGGCTGCATTCACACCTGAGCGACAAAACGCCCGACGCTTCTGCCGCTAGAGGGGAGAATTCCCATTGCTGTCTACGGAGATGGTTCACATCTCATAGACGCCGAACGCCTGTCGCCTGAAAAAAAGTCCCGGACCCTTTTTTTCAGGCGACATTGGCGTTTGCCCATTGACAGCAATGGGAAGACTTTGAAAAAAAAAAAAATTGAAAGTTTCACACTCGCGGCAAAATACGCCGCTACCGCCGAACGCGGCTGTCGCTCAGGTGTGAATGGAGTCTAAATGTATAGAATGAATTTAGATAAAAAAAACGTCTGACTTTACCAAATCCTTTAAGCTATCCTGTAATGAAGGTGCATGGAAAGGAAAAGGAGATAACAACTGGCTGATGTTATCCATGTAGCCTCCATGGCAGGACCTAATTCCCCCTTTTTTTAACTGTATTACATTATTGGCCTTACGGGAGGTGGTAAGCCCAGGATGATTATTACCAGCATTGTGAAATCCTATATGTTATCAAAATAGCAAGGAGTGACATGGGGCAGCAAGTCTGCTGCAAAGCTAAATCTACAAGAACAAGTCTCCTGCGCTCTGATATTTTGTAGGGAGTGCTATGGGGTGGTGCGGTTCAATTAAAAGTTATCATCTAGAGTCTTGCAGCCCTCCTCAGAATCGTGGGTATTCATGAAGCTATAAAAGAGAAGAAAGAGAGTGGAGGGCGCACCGACCTCGTGTGATACTGATAAAAAATATTTATTCCAATACACACCCTGTCTCAGACCACGTTAGCTCTGAGGAAAGGGGTACGCCCCCGAAACGCGTCAGCTTTTACATCTACCGATTGGTTCAAACGATTATTCGTGTTCCACAGACGGTGCTGGACATCTGCTGTACTCACTTTTAAAGCCTGTTTCTAACTCCAATTTTGTGAGTATAACCATTGATTTTATTATTGGAATAAATATTTTTTATCAGTATCACACGAGGTCGGTGCGCCCTCCACTCTCTTTCTTCTCTTGCAAAGCTAAATCTGTCATTGCCTTCTTCTTTTCTATTTAGCCATAGCAACAGAGTTGAATAAATCACAAAAATACACTCAGTTCTTTACAAAATGTTGGCAATTGTAATTCCTATAGATGTGTTACAACTGCTTATCCATTTGATTGGCTGGAGTGAGATTAATAAGTAATTTAAAAATCTATTGAAATCATATTCTGTTAGGAAAGAAACCCTTACCCTCACTTATGGTATTAGTTGTATTTTCTATTATAGTGTGATTGGGGCACTTCAAGCTGCAGGCATGATATAGGATCCCGTTTATTGGTTGCTAAGGCATAGTCTTCCACTATGCTAAACTTGATTATATTAATAAACTGATTAACTGAATTCTACTGATAGTTCTACTGCTCACATAGTATCCCTGCTAGTCACACCATACATGACTTCATTTGAAAAGCAACTAGTGGACGAACATGCACAAGCTGTTGAAGGTTGCTGTGGTTACCCATAATGGTAATGCGACTCAGGCTTTTCCAACAACCTAGTTACAGAGCTTTGACGTTAATGACACTTTGTATTCATATGATAAATTAAAGTGGCTATTTTTAAAATAAAAAGTAGACAGCAAACACAAATGACCCAAAAATGTTCATGATTTGTCAAATGTTATGTTCGAATCAAAAATGATTCCCTGGTTTAAAGAAGTAATTTTGACTTCACCGTTATAGTTATTTAATTTATTTGAAACAGTGGAAGAGATATTGATATGTTGTATTATTGTGACCATTCAACCTTACCATTTAACAGGAAAAAACAGCAAATGAAAGGTAAAATAATGTTTAGTCTGAACATAGAAAAGGTGAGTAGTTAGTGTTATGTAGAGGCAACTAATTTAAATAATAAAACAAAGTTAGCTCCAATTAATTAGCTGTAAAAATAGTTTTGCTGTAATTAGGGTTGTCCTGAAACCAAGCATTTGCCCGAGTGCTCCAATGCCTAATTCGATACTTGGGCAGTCAGGGGTGCTCCTGTCCCCTTCCATGTACCGCTCCTGTCCCCCTCCATGTACCGTTCCTGTCCCTCTCTGTGCTCCACTTCTGTCCCCCTTTGTGCTACACTCCTGTCCCCCTCCATGTAAAGCTCCTGTCCCCTGCCGTGCTTTGCTCCTGTCCTCCGCCGTGTTCTGCTCCTGTCCCCCTTAATGTACCACTCCTGTCCCCCTCCATGCTCCATTCATGTCCCCCTCTATGTACCGCTCTTGTCCCCTTCAATGTACCGCTCCTGTCCCCTTCCATGTAGGGCTCCTGTCCCCATCTGTGCTCCGCTCCTGTCCTCCTCTATGTACCACTCCCGTCCTCCTCTGTGCTCCACTCCTGTCCCCACTCCTGTCCCCCTCTGTGCTCCGCTCCTGTCCCCCTCCATATAACGCTCCTGTCCCCTGCCGTACTCCGCTCTTGTCCCCCACCGTGCTCTGCTCCTGTCCCCCTCTATGTACCGCTCAAGTCCCCTTCCGTGCTCCTTCGCCCCCTCTGTCCTTGATTTGTCAGGATGGAGAGTAGAGGAAGGAGCCCTTTTCTGAATGAACAGTCAGTGATCACTTACTGTCCATGCATAACTGAGCATAGTAACTGTTTACAATGTCTCAGTTTATGAATGGAGAGGAGGCTCTGTCTCCTTTCCATTCGTCTTCAGTGCAGCTGAGGCTACAGAGAAAGGGACTGGGGGATCCGTGCCTTTAGTCCCTTTCTATGTTTTAAAGGGGAGATGTCAGGGGTCTGTTAAGACCCCCAATATCTTACCAAAGCCCCCCCCCCCCCGGGCCGGATTAACAAGGGGGCTGATGGAGCTGCAGCTCCAGGCCCCTTTCTCAAGATAGGCCCATTTGCCCAAAAAAAAACAGAGGTCACAGAAACCCCACATTTGGGGGGGTAGGCATGGGAAGACCTACCCCACAACTGGTCAAAATATGGGACAGCTATCATTTATGGTTCCAGAGATACAGGCCTGCTTGCACAGCCTGTCAGAAGCTACATTCAGAGCGGCCAATATAAATACAAGCTGACACACTGCAGCAAACTGATAGGATCACAGGGCTTATAATAATTATTTGTATATTACTCATGGTAATTAACCCCTTACCACCCAGGCTACATGGGTGGTACATGTAAAAATCATCATTTGTTTTTTGCTAGAAAATGACTCTATGGTGGTCTTTGCACTTTTTATGTTGCACGGTGTAGAGCTGCACGATTCTGGCTAAAATGAGAATTGCAATTTTTTTGCTTAGAAGATAGATCACGATTCTCTCACGATTCTTGCGGCGTAACATCATCTTTCACATTAAAACAAAAAAAAAAAAATGGGCTAACTTCACTGTTTTGTTTTTATCGTTTTTATTATTCATTGAAGTGGGAAAATGCAGTGTAACATAAAATATTGCAGCAATAGCCATTGTATTCCCTAGAGTCTCTGCTAAAATATATATAATGTTTGGCGGTTCCAAGTAATTTTCTAGCAAATAATATTACTTTTTAATTTAAGAAACAAGTGTTGGACTTTAAGTGGTTAAATTTAGTTACAATGTTAGTTAGCTACAATGTTTAATTTTGTTTACAAACTTCGCAGACTGCCCAGATTTTTTCTTTACACACAGAAGTTTATCCCTTTGATCTAAGAAGAAAGCATTAGTTACAATGTTTCCTGTTAAAAACCTGGCAGACTCCCCAGATATTTTCTTTTGATAGCTGAAAGTCTCTCCACTTGTTATATGAAAGAATCGTCAAACTCTGCATTGGAGATCGTCAGGGGGGTTGAATCGAGATCACGATTTTTTTAACGATTAATTGTGCAGCTCTAGCACGGTATTTGCGCAGCAATTCTTCAAACATGTTTTTTTTTTAAAAAAAAAAATTATTCATTAAAAAAAACACTAGTTAGTTAAGTAAGCACAATTTTTTTTGGTATCCTAAGCGATGCTTTAAATTTTTTTAAGGTTACATGTTTAGAGTTACAGAGGAGGTCTAGTACTAGAATTATTGTTCTTGCTCTAACAATCATGGCGTATGTAACCAGTGTGTATCTGGCTCTGATACTACCAGTGCCTACCCAGCCACTGACTAGTATCTCTCCCCAGCCTGTCCCCACACACCCTCTCACCTGCTGACCTGTGGATGGGGGAATCACTCCTGCAGTGTTATTGTGTTCTGCCAGTGAGTACAATGATCAGTGTTGCTAACTATAGCTGGCAGCACTGATTGTTTTGGGAAAAACCTAACAGGCTGGTTGTACTCAAGTCGATTAATAGATTGACTTGTGTAAAACCAGCTAGCCCATACATAGATTGACTATTGCTGGTCTCTGCATAATTGGCGTAATTTCAATCCATGTATGACCCGCTTAACCACTACGCAGTCCCTAAATATCCTTCCACTTCTGTACATAGTGCTCACTGTCATACTCTCCACACTCCTCTCCTGTACATAGTGCCCACTGTCATACTCTCCACACTTCTCTCCTATACATAGTGCCCACTGTCATACCCTTCACACTCCTCTCCTGTACATAGTGCCTGCTGTCATACACTTCTCTCCTGTACATAGTGCCCACTGTCGCACCCTCCACACTCCTCTCCTGTACATACTGCTCACTGTCATACCCTCCACACACCTCTCCTATACATAGTGCCCACTGTCATACCCTCCACACTCCTCTCCTATACATAGCGTTCTCTGTCATACCCTCCACAATCCTCTCCTATACATAGTGACCACTATCATACCGTCCACATTCCTCTCCTGTACATACTGCCCACTGTCATACCCTCCACACTCCTCTCCTATACATAGTGCCCACTATCATACCGTCTACATTCCTCTCCTGTACATACTGCCCACTGTCATACCCTCCACACTCCTCTCCTGTACATACTGTCCCATCATACCTTCCACACTTCTCTCTGGTACATACTACCCTCTGTCATACCCCCACACTCTTCCTGTACATACTGCCCATTGTCATACCCTTCACACTCCTCTCCTGTACATAGTGCCTTTTGCCGTACCCTTTGCACTCCTCTCCTGTACATAGTGCCCACTGTTAGACCCTCCACATTCCTCTATGTGGGCTATGCATGAATCTATCTATTGGTGATAGAGGGGGTGGCTGGAGAGAGGGGGCAGTGCCCATGCGCCCTTATGGACGCATCGCCACTGATATAAACACATACATGCACACACATACATACACACATGCACACTCACATACATACATGCACATGAGCACACACACTCACATACATACATGCACATGAGCACACACATGAACACACACACATATAAACAAACATATAGTAAAAAAAAACGGCAGTCCTTTTTTACCTTAGCGCTTCCTGCCGGGTACTGCACTGTAGGGGGAAACAAAGAGCACAGCACACACTGCTTTCACTTTGTAATCAATGTGACAAGCTCCCTGCACAGTGCCGATTACAGTTCGGCTTAAGATCGGGGAGCTTGTCTCCGCTCCTCCTATCGAAGTACTGTATACAGGGGGGCCTCGAGGGTCCCCTGCAACAAGGGGCCTGGTCGCCATGGCGACCCCTATAATTCCACCACTGGGTATGAATACTTTTTTAAGGCACCGTATGTAAGGTTGCCAACTCATCCCTTTAAAACAGAACACATATTAATTACACAGGTTCTGAGGCTAATTTAATGCAAATAAGGCACCAAGTGAGTTTAATTACCTCCTTAATCAGCCACAGAACCTGTGTAATTAATATATGTTCTGTTTTAAAGGCATAAGTTGGCAACCCTAACGGTATGTGTAGACAAAAACTGCCAGGTGTATGATTATTTTTTTATATCCTGTCGCCATACTGAGCATGCATTGCTATATTGTTATAATAAGCACAGACAGGGCAGGACTCAGGGTGGTGGGGGCCCCAGGGTTTGAGTCACTTTCGGGCCCTACCTTCTATACATAACTTTAAATAGAATGAAATGATATATATACAAGCTATGTATTGTAGCTACACAATTCTATATAAGCAACTCATAATGAAAAGTGGAGGGTACAGTTCTCCCACTTCAAAGGGGTATGCCTAGGGAAGCAAAACAGTATAAAATCAATGTGTGTATGGGGATAAATAACCCAATATCACCATAAAGAGCCTGGTAGGAAAGAGCTTCCACTGTACCTGTCAGATGGAGAGGGATCATATAATTCCGCCGTACGAGCCTTCACGTCTGTCCATCGGTAGTTGCCGCAGCTATAAATAGTGTCATTCGGATGCCCACACATGCGCAGAAGAGTGACCTGGCGTAATGACGCCATCGCGACCGCGTCACATAATGATGACGCATAGTCATCAATAGTAAACATAGCGTTTTCCCGAAGGACATGATGTATACTGCGCATGGGCACAAAAAAGCACTGACACAAGTCAGAGTGCAATGTATTTAAAGGGCAAATCCAGCAATTGGAGCCAAAGTAACATGCCACATCCAGCAAAAGGACAGACACCTGGCATAATATTGCAAAAATAGCTTCACAGGGGTAATAATAAAAGAAAGACAGTTGCCCGGATTCACAGACATCGGCGCATCTTTATGCCGGCGTAGCACATCTCTTTTACGCTACGCCGGCGCAGCGCACAGAGGCAAGCACTGGATTCACAAAGCACTCGCCCCCACTCGCTGTTAAAGATACGCTGGGTTTCCTCGGCGTAAGCCAGCGTAGGTGGAAGTGGGCGTGAGCCATGCTAATGAGGCGTGACCCCATGTGCCGTCCCGTGGACGTATCCCTGTGCGCATGCTCAGAATCACGTCGGAATTACTCCCTAAGATACGACGGATCACTGCCTACGACGTGAACGTAACCTACGCCCAGCCCTATTCATGTACTACCTAAACAACGTAAAATACGACGGCTGTGTTCCCTGGTCCATACCTTAGCATGACTTGCGCCTCATATATGGGGCTTAACTTTACACCGGACGTAAGACTTACGCAAACGGCGTATATTATGCGCCGGGCGCAAGTACGTTCGTGAATCGGCGTATCTCCCTCATTTGCATATGTGCATAGAAAATCAATGGGAGCGGCAAATGTGCCCAGCGTAAATATGCGCCTACGATACACTGGCGTAGGAAAGTTACGTTGGTCGTAGGAAACCTATTTTCAGGCGTATCTAGTTCTGTGGGCACGACGCACAGATACGACGGTCGCATTGTTACACTTACGCGGCGTATATCGAGATACATCGGCGTAAGTGCTTTGTGAATCCGGGCCAGTTTGTCTACTTGGACGGAGGACAAAAATGATCAATGTCCCTAGAGCAGGTAAAAATGCTAGACCAATCAACACACTTTAAATTACAAATTAAATGACTGGCATATTATTGAAAAAAAATGTATGTAAACGAGAGGGGCCCATGGGCTTGACCCCAGTCAAGCCCAATGGTAAGTCCGGCCCAGAGCACAGAAGTAGTTTGCAGATTACCCCTTTTAATATCAGATATTATTGGGGAGTGGGCAGAATGCATGCCAGACAGTTTTGCAGGCCTGGGAGCAGCTGCACCTACAATAAATAGGTATTTCAACCCAAAAAGTTATGTAATTAATATAAGTGTATTTTATAGACTGGGGCAGATCCACATACATCTGCGTGGGCGCAGCGTATGTGAGATACGCTACGCCGCTGTAACTTACTTTGCTATTCTTTGAATCCTGAAAGAATTTGTGCCGTAAGTTACGGCGGCGTAGTGTATCTCTCGCGGTGTAAGGGCGCAGAATTCAAATGCGGCGAGTAGGGGGCGTGTTTCATTTAAATGAAGCGCGTCCCCATGCCGAACGAACTGCGCATGCCCCGTCCGTCAAAACTCCCAGGGTGCATTGCTCCAAATGACCTCACAAGGACGTCATTGTTTTCGACGTGAACGTAAATGGCGTCCAGCCCCATTCACGGACGACTTACGCAAACGATGTAAAATTTTCAAAATTAAACACGGGAACGAAGGCCATACTTAACAGATAGCAGCTTTAACTATACGCCCGAAAAAGCCGTAAAACGACGTAAAAAAATGCGACGGCCGCTCGTACGTTCATGGATCGTCGGAAATAGCTAATTTGCATACTCGACGCGGATTACGACGGGAACGCCACCTAGCGGACGCCCGAAAAATTGCATCTAAGATTCTAAGGCGTACGAAGACGTACGCCTGTCGGATCTAACCCAGATGCCGTCGTATCTTGTTTTGAGGATTCAAAACAAAGATACGACGCGGGAATTTTGAAATTACGCCGGCGTATCAATAGATACGCCGGCGTACTTTCTTTGTGGATCTGCCCCACTGTATCTACATTTACATGAGTGTTTCATTAATGGGGTTTTCCAGGAAAACAAGGAATGCACCGTTTGTGTTCCCTCTGTGTAATAAGTCTTCTCGTCCTAATGCTCCAAAGTTTTAGCTAATCAACAAATGTAACGAATTAACATATTTAGTGCAGTGGTAGGAATCCATAAAATGCAATAATTCTTTATAGGAACCAATACATTTTTATGACAACTCTGAAGTCTTCCACCCACTGCAAACAGCAAATTAGACAGCTCTGTGCCAGGAGTCCTGGGCATATAAAAAAAAGATTTTCCATTTTATTATGGAATACTTTTAAAGAAGTTTTATTTTACTCTTTCTGTAAACAAGATGGCACATCTACAAGTTATGCCTTTCATAATTCTTTCTACAATTTGTGGGAGTATTTTGTATAAAACATGATTTTTGTGCCCAGTGCTGGTGGGTTGAAATTAGCAGTATGAAAATAAAAGAGCATTTTAAAGACTACATTTAACTAAAGAGCACAAGTGCAAGGAACACATTATCCTGCAAGATATGTTGTGACAAGTAAATTATAATGAACTAAGGATATATTTGATCTAAAGACGACATACTGATTTCTAGATTTAGCCATATACAAAGTGATTATATAATATATAACACTTATTATAATAATAGTAATGTGCGCAGCCAACTACATACCAACTTTCACAAAATTGTGAGTGTAATGGCTTTAGGACTGTTTTTGTTTTTACAAATAAATATTTTATAGCACTAAATAGCCATATTAAAAATAAAAAATAAATGCCTGAATAAAATGATTTAAACTAGGGTTGTCCCAATACCGATACCAGTATTGGTATCTGGACCGATACCGAGTATTTGCGGGAGTACTCGTACTCCTGCAAATACCCCCGATACTGAAATAGAATACTTGAACCCCCCCCCACCGCAAACCTGTCGCCGCAAACCGCAAAGCCGCCGCCGTTAATCAGCGTGCGGGGAACATGACAGCTTTCGTTTGAATAGCTGTATCCCCGCCGCGTATAGACACTCCCCCTTGCGCGGGATTGGAAGAATGATCTGTCCAATTCTGAGCAAGGGGGAGTGTCTATACACAGCGCGGCAGGGATACAGCTATTCAAACGAAAGCTGTAATGTTCCCCGCACGCTGATTAACGCGGCACGTGCGGCATCATCAAGGTATGTGGAACATGGCTGCATTATGTGGGAGGACATGGCTGCATTATGTGGGGGACATGGCTGGAATATGTGGGGGACATGGCTGGAATATGTGGGGGACATGGCTGCAATATGTGGGGGACATGGCTGGAATATGTGGGGGACATGGCTGCATTATGTGGGGGACATGGCTGCAATATGTGGGGGGACATGGCTGCAATATGTGGGGGGACATGGCTGTAATATGTGGGGACATGGCTGCATATGTGGGGGGGACATGCTGCATTATGTGGGGGACATGGCTGCATTATGTGGGGGACATGGCTGCATTATGTGGGGGACATGGCTGCAATATGTGGGGGACATGGCTGCAATATGTGGGGGACATGGCTGTAATATGTGGGGGACATGGCTGCATTTGGGGACACATTTAACCACTTAAGCCCCGAGCCTGTTTTTCAGATTCGGGATTTACAAGACTAAAACAGTTTTTTTTGCTAGAAAATTACTTAAAACCCCCAAAAATTATATATATATTTTTTTCTAACACCCTAGAGAATAAAATGGCGGTCATCGCAATACTTTTTGTCACACCGTATTTTCGCAGCGGTCTTACAAGCGCACTTTTTTTGGAAAAAAAGAAATTTTTTGAATTAAAAAATAAGACAACAATAAATTTGGCCCAATTTTTTTATATATTGTGAAAGATAATGTTACGCCGAGTAAAATGATACCCAACATGTCACGCTTTAAAATTGCGCCCGCTCGTGGCATGGCGTCAAACTTTTACCCTTAAAAATCTGATAGGCGACGTTTAAAAAATTCTATAGGTTGCATTTTTTTGAGCTACAGAGTAGCTCTAGGGCTATAATTATTGCTCTCGCTCTAACGATCGCGGCGATACCTCACTTGTGTAGTTTGAATACCGTTTTCATATGGCGGCGCTACTCGCGTATGCGTTCGCTTCTGCGCGCGAGCTCGACGGGGCGCTTTAAAAAAATTTTTTTTTGTTTTCTTATTTATTTTTATTAATTTTATTATTTTCTACACTGAAATTAAAAAAAAAAAAAAAAAATGATCACTTTTATTTCTATTACAAGGAATGTAAACATCCCTTGTAATAGAAAAAAGCATGACAGGTCCTCTTATATATGAGATCTGGGGTCAAAAAGACCTCAGATCTCATATTTAGACTAAAATGCAAGAAAAAAAAAAAAAAAGGAAAATTTGTCATTTAAAAAAATGACAACAAAAAAATTGTCTCTTTAAGACGCGGGCGGGACTGACGTTTTGACGTCACTTCCGCCCAGCAGAGCTATGAGGACGGGTGGGGGCCATCTTGCCCTCACTCAAGTCCTCACTCTCCAGGCAGCAGCATCGGATCTCCTCCGCCGCTACCGACGGCTCCGGTAAGCGGCGGAGGGCGCGGAAAAGCGGCGGGAGGGGGGGGCCCCTCTCCCGCCACCGATAACGTCGTTCTCACGGCGAATCCGCCGCCGAGACCGCCATTATCGTTTACACGGCAGCCCACTGTAAAGGTGGATATCCCGGTTCTGGCAGCAGCTGCTGCCGTTACCGAGATATTCAGCTTTAAAAATAGGACGTATATATACAGTGCGCTGTCGTTAAGTGGTTAAAAAAAAGTATCGGTATTCGGTATCGGCGAGTACTTGAAAAAAAGTGCTGCTGCTTTACATTTCACAAAGGAAGGTTGCGGTGAAAAGTGAATTAATGGGTTTTTTTTTTATATGTCACTTTTGTGGAAATGTTTTTAAAAAATGGCATGTGCCCCCCAAAATCAATACCAGACCCTTCAGACCTGGTATAGATGTTAGAGGGTCCCCTACACTAACAAGAACAAAAAATTACATGCCTGCAGTCTCTGACCATCTCCCGTAGTAGGCCTGCAGTCTCTGACATCTCCTTAATGCGGTTGTAAAGGTTCGGTTTTTATTTTCAAAATAGGTTACTTTAAGCTAGTGCATTGTTGGTTCACTTACCTTTTCCTTCGATTTCCCTTCTAAATGTTTTTTTTCTTTGTTTTCTTTGTCTAAATTTCTCACTTCCTGTTCCTCCTCAGTAAGGTGTTCAGTAAGCTGTTCTAAATGACTTTTCACCACTCGGATGATGGTGGCAAGTTTACTGAGGAGAAACAGGAAGTGAGAAATTCAAACAAAGAAAAAAAACATTTAGAAGGGAAATCAAAGGAAAAAGTAAGTGAACCAACAATGCACTAGATTAAAGGAACCAATTTAGAAAATAAAAGACGAACCTTTACAACCCCTTTAACCACTTGCCGACCGCCCACCGCCGTTATACGTCCACAAGTTGGCTCGGCTGGGCGAGAGCACGTAGTATGACGTCCTCTCTCCCAGCCGCCACTAGGGGCGCGCGCCCCCGACTCCCGTGCGTGTGCCCGGCGGGCGCGATCGCCGCCGGGCACACGCGATCGCTCGGTACAGAGCGGGGGACCGGGAGCTGTGTGTGTAAACACACAGCTCCCGGTCCTGTCAGCAGGGGAAATGCTGATCTTCGGTTCATACAATGTATGAACCGAGGATCAGTGTTTCCCCTAGTGAGGCCACCCCCCCCCCCACAGTAAGAACACACCCAGGCATACTTAACCCCTTCCTTCCCCGCCCCCTAGTGTTAACCCCTTCACTGCCAGTGGCATTTTTATAGTAATCCAATGCATTTTTATAGCACTGATCGCTATAAAAATGCCAATGGTCCCAAAAATGTGTCAAAAGTGTCCGAAGTGTCCGCCATAATGTCGCAGTACCGAAAAAAAAATCGCTGATCGCCGCCATTACTAGTAAAAAAAATATAATAAAAATGACATAAAAATACCCCCTATTTTGTAAACGCTATAACTTTTGCGCAAACCAATCAATAAACGCTTATTGCGATTTTTTTTTACGAAAAATATGTAGAAGAAAACGTATCGGCCTAAACTGAGGAAAAAAAATGTTTTTTTATATATTTTTGGGGATATTTATTATAGCAAAATGTAAAAAATATTAATTTTTTTCAAAATTGTCGCTCTATTTTTGTTTATAGCGCAAAAACTAAAAACCGCAGAGGTGATCAAATACCACCAAAAGAAAGCTCTATTTGTGGGGAAAAAAGGACGCCAATTTTGTTTGGGAGCCACGTCGCACGACCGCGCAATTGTCTGTTAAAGCGACGCAGTCCCGAATCGCAAAAAGTACTCTGGTCTTTGGGCAGCAATATGGTCCGGGGGGTAAGTGGTTAAGGATGCCTGCAGTCTCTGACCGTCTCCTGTAGGATGTCTGCAGTCTCTGACCATCTCCTGTAGGATGCCTGCAGTCTCTGACCATCTCCTTAAGGATGCCTGCAGTCTCTGACCGTCTCTGGTAGGATGTCTGCAGTCTATGACCATCTCCCGTAGGATACCTGCAGTCTCTGACCATCTCCCATAGGATGCCTACAGTCTCTGACCGTCTTCCATAGGATGCCTGCAGTCTCTGGCCATCTCCTATAGGATGTCTTCAATTTCTGACGTCTTCTGTAGGATGTCTGCAGTTACTGACCATCTTCCATAGGATGCTTGCAGTCTCTGACCATCTCCCGTAATAAGTCTACAGTCTCTGACCATCTACTGTAGTAGTTCTGCAGTCTCTGTCCATCTCCAGTAGTAGGTCTGCAGTCTCTGACCATCTCCCGTAGTAGCTCTGCAGGGCGGCCCCAAGAAAATGTTTTCCCAGGGTCCGATCAATAGTAAAGAGGGCCCTGGTGACACCATCAAGTATAAAGTGATGTCCAACTGCATAATTTACAGGGGGCGGTTTGGGTGTGCACCATGACTGTGTGCTAATGGCCCTGCAGGGCACTGTGGCTGGCTAGACAGGAGAGAGCCCGGGGGGGGGGGGGGGTGACACCATGGTTTACCAGACCAGATGACACAAACCTTAGTGACGCCATTGTTGGTTGGTAGCAATTAAAAGTCATATTTTTACCACCTGTGGTGAGAGTCCCTTTGGGCGGGGGGCCTGTGTAACCATGCTTACTTTAGAGAGGCTGGGAAACTCCGTGTTATGCTCCACAGGCCCCTCTTATGTGTAAGCTACCCTGTTTCTATTAGGGGCACAGGGTGACTGAGAAAATAATGGACAACTACTTAATGGACCCGGAGAATGTGGTTTGGATTACATCAAATGGGACAGTAATATTTATCAACAATATCCTTCAAGAAATATATGAAGACTATGCCTGGTTTGTTTTATTCTGAACTATACATGTTCATTGAAAGAGCTGGTCACATTGATCTCTGTTTCATGTTCTTCAATGTAGGAGGCGGACAGTCTGTTACTGGTGGTCTCCTGCTGTTGTCTGTGTATTGAGGCGTTACGTGTTTTCTGCTAAGCACGTCTGTTCCATGGTTAATTGTTAATTGTGCTAATTAACTCACCTATTGTCTGCGAGCAAACTACTGTGGAGATGTTAACCTTATGATAATGTGTTGTGCACTTTGTGAGCTTGGGGTTGGGAAGTCTGACCTGAAGTTGGGATATCTGATTAATCACAACATTGTCCAGGTGGTTGGTTCTTTTAATTTATTTAATGTTTATAGTACATGTTGGTTGTTGTGTAGCTATGGTAATTATATTCTTGTGTACAGTTTGTATTGTTAGGATAATATGATCCGGAGGGCGATGTCCTCCTGTGGGGTATATATTCTGTGTAAAAATATAGTGTGGTACTACAGCGCTACTACTTCTGATTAACAAGGAAAAAAAAAAAAAAAATATATATATATATATATATATATAGAGATATATATATATATATATATATATATATATATATATATATATATATATATATATATAAATATATATATATATATATATATATATATATTTAGAAATTTAGAAATAAAAAACTAAATAATACAGCTGCAAACACAAAGGGTGTACAAAACCAAGAGTGATATGATAAAATGTGTGTGTTGCGCTCAGTGCTTCAGCGATCTCCTCAGGTGGACAGATCTCCCGTCGATCGCGTCACTCGGCTCCTCCCCCACGCGTATCGTCACTGGACATGTGAATAAGTCACGTGTCCACCTGAGGAGATCGCTGAAGCACTGAGCGACGTTCTTTGACTTTTACAGCTGAGCCCTATATTATCAAGGTTTCCGTGAGTGCAATCGCTGTATTACAATTTCTTCCTTCATTTGATCAAACGTTATTTGCACCATATCTGTTTTCCTTCTTTTATATGAGCTGCATTGCCCTGAAGGAATAGGCAATCTAGGGGGTGAAGTCTCTACACACTGAATACTCCATGAACATAGGACTGTGTTTGCCATCCTTCCTGACAAGTGTTTGTACTGGTTTGCTGTTTTTTCCATGAAGATTGTATGCTGGTTTTAAACAGGACTTTTTTGTTTATTCACTTCTAGCACTTCACTGGATGTTTCCTTATGTCATTTATTATTTGATGGCTTTTTGTCTATTTGCACTTGTGATACCCTTTATTGGGTACAAGGGGATCTCTTATATGCAATGTTGTACTTAGAAATAAGTTAATACTGCGCAACACACTCATTTTATCGTATATATTCTGTGGGAGTTTGTTCAATAAAAGTTCCAGTTTTGCAGCAGAGCTAGTCTCGCCTAGTTCTTGGTTGCAATATGCAATATCTGATATCTATGTTCAGACTGGAGGAAGCAGTATACTGACAGAAGCACTCAAGCGCAGTGTGAGTCACACCACCTCTGGGGGCAGTTCAGTCACACCACCCCTCAGCCATTCCCCTTATGCAGCAATGGGGGGAATACATAAGCTGCTGCATTTGTGGGTGCACCAAAAATGATCACTGCTGTTGCATTCAGTGGCAACAAGTGCAATTAATGTGGTTGTGACACACTAGTGCAGGGTTTAAGGGGTTAGAAGCCTGTCAAGTGCCCTCTTAAGAGCAATCTAAACATGAGTCACTCTTCAGAGAGCAACACTTGTGTAAATGAGCCCTAAGCATTTATATTGCGGTGGGGAGCCCAGTACAGGAAGTACTAGCATGCCATGGAGGTAAGAGGATACTAGACAGATTTGGATTCCCTGGTCTGAAGCTCCCTGCAGTAGCCAAAGCCAGAGGTAGGGTAGTAGGGCAGAAGTGCTGCAGGGAGGTGGCATGGGAAATAGATGAGGGAGGGTCAGTATGGGGGTCGGAACAGTGGGAAAATCTAGTATTGGCATTAAATCTCCTGCAACTTCCCTACAGCACTCCAAATTGGTGGTAAGGGCAAGGAGCCAACAGCTGCAAAGAAGTCACTGGGCATTGGTGGTGGATGAAGGGAGGAGCATAAGCAAGAAGTGAGGACATCTGAAGCAACAGCAGCTGATCTGATTGGTTGATATGTCACTGACTATGCCCACCATACACATCCTATATGGACTGTACATTGTGACTACGTGACATGCAGATTCCATGCAATACAAGTCACACAAAGTCTATGCCCACAGCCGGGTGCGGACCACACCCCCCGCACCCCCCTAGCAACGCCTCTGGTTATGACACCAGCCATTAGATGTTTGAGTTTAATTAAGAGCACAACCAATGGGAGTGTTACATTTCTGGCACATGCCGAAAATGTAACTGTTTTTTAAACTGTTAAATGGATGAGTTTACTTCCGCTGTAAAGTGATTGAATTACCAGGTTGCAAGGGTATGTTCCTGTCACTCTGCAGAACTGAAGAAGCTGCTTGGATATAAAAAATGTTAATGATTTTAAATTGTAACCTTTTCTAGGATGTTGATAAATATAAACGTAAAACTGCAGTGCCAGTGAACAATCAATTATGTTTACCAACGTATGTGTTGCTTCCTTGGCCTCGTACACACGATCGGATCTATCCGCTGGGATTGATCCGCGGATCAGTTCCAGCGGACAAATCCGGTCGTCTGTACGGTCTAGCGGATATTTATCCGCGGAGATTCCTCCGGCCGATCGATTTCAAGCGGATAGAAATTTCTTAGCATGCTAAGAAATCTTTCCGCTTGAATCGTGTCCAGCGGATTGATCCGGTCGTCTGTACAGACTCACCGGATCAATCCGTCCGCTTCCCTCCCTCGCATGCATCGTAATGATTCGACGCATGCGTGGAAGTACTGACCTTCCAGCGTCGCGCACGTCGCCGCGTCATCGTCGCGGCGACGACACGTCACCGAGGATGTATTCTGCGCGGGTTTTGATCCGATGGTGTGTACAAGCCATCGGATCAAAATCCGGAGGAGGAATCTCCGCTGGAAACGGTCCGGCGGACCGTTTCCAGCGGAGATCCCCTCGTGTGTACGGGGCCTTAGGTCTAGATAAGTAAGATTCAGGCAGCAGCATGGTTATCCTTCGATCATATGAACTCCAGAATTATGACCTGTATACACTTATGACAACTATATATTGCTCTTTGAGGCCTAATCTTTATCATACTGGGCAGACATGAAATGGAATATAATATATGTTCTTTGAGATAGTGTCAAACTATCAATCCCGTGAAGTACCGGTAGTTCATCTAAGTCAAATGTGCAGTAAATCCTCATACTAATACTAACTCATCTAAGCCTTCAACTCCTTCTATATTAACAGGATAGATGACAGAACACAAATGACCTTGTTTTCTGCTAGCCATATGCTCTAAAAAGCAGTAAGCCCTCTAGGGATGAATCATTGCAACCTTACCGAAGCAACCCGTTAAAAAATATTTATCTAGAAAAATACACTGCAGTTTAAACTCAACACAACTAGAGCAATCAAGCTCAGTTTTATATACTAATATTCTAATAAATAATTCAATCAGTGATGGCCTGTAAAATCACACCTTTTGTTATGTTTTTCCTAGAATAATGTTAGAGAGGAAAAACACATTCTTGCCATACATTTATTAATTTATTTAAAAAAACATCTGCTTTGAGCAAATATCTATTAAATATTTACGAAAGTGAAGTGAGTCTCTGAATTCTTGTTAAATTTGCGGTAGCAGAAAGAGTAATTAGCCTAGTTTGAGGTCAATCTACTACTGAAATGGCTAATAGATTGTCTTTCCAGGTAAGAGGGGTTGCAACTCTCAAGGTTTTTCACCTTCATGCATTCTGGGCCAGATTCTTGTAGTTCCTGCGGCTGCGTCGCGTAAGCTATTTACACTACGCCCCACCAACTTACAGGAGCAAGTGCTGTATTCCCCAAACACTTGCTCCGTAGTTTGCGGCGGCGTAGTGTAATTGGCCCGGCGTATCCCCGCGTAATTCCAAGGGGGCGGCTTGTATTTAAATTAAGCGCGCCCCCGTGCCGTTCGAACTGCGCATGCGCCGGGCTTAAAATAGCCCAGTGCGCATGCTCCAGTTCTCGACGGAAAACGTCAATGACGCCGACGTGTGCGTCATTGACGTAAAGTCGTATTCAAGAAGGACTTACGAAAACGACGTACCCGACGGGAAAAGACGACACGGACCCGACGCCATACTTAACATGGCATACGTGGGACTGGCGTAAGGTTACCCCTCATATAGCAGGGGTAACCTTACGCTTACGCAAACGATGTAAGCGACGGTTACGCGACGCGATTTCGTTCGGGAATCGGCGTATCAGGCTCATTTGCATAAACAAATGAGACCTGAACGTAAACGCCACCTAGCGGCCGGCGGCGAATTAC